>NW_006399761.1:7058047-7097351 GCF_000299155.1 Elephantulus edwardii
TGTTGTTGTTGTTGTTGTTATGTGCTGTCGAGTCGTTTGCGACTCATAGCGACCCTAAGAGCAAACTGAAGCTGTGAACAATCTGAATCTCTTCGCCATCCATCCTGATGCTACCAATTAGTCCAGTGGTGAGAATCTTTGTCTTCTTGACATCGAGCCTCAGGCCATACTGAAGGCTGCAGTCCTTGACCCTCTGAAGCAAGTGCAAGAGGTCCTCCTCCGTTTCAGCAAGCAGGGTTGTGTCATCTGCATAACGCAGAGTGTTAATAGATCTTCCACCAATCCTGATGCCACAATTCTCATAGAGCCCAGCCTCCCGGATAATCTGTTCTGCATACAGGTTGAAAAGGTATGGAGACAGGATGCATCCCTGGCATACACCCTTCCCAATTTTGAACCAGGCAAAACAGGCAAAACTGTTGTGTAGTCATTTACAAATTATTCATTTTTACAGTGCTGCATAGTATTCCATGTGTGAATGTACCACTATTTCTCTATCTATTCGTTTGTTAATAGGCCTTTGAGATGTTACAATCTTCTTGATACTGTGACTAATGCTATAATAAACATAGATGTACATATATCTGTTTGTATCTCAGCTATGATTTCTGTGGGCTATATTCCCAGTGGTAGAATAGCTAGTTCATATAGGATTTCTATATTCACCTTTTTGAGGAAATGCCAAACTGTCTTCCACAATGGTTGTATCATTTTACATTTCCACCAACAGTCCCTGACAGTTCCAGTCTTTCCACATCCTTGCCAATGTTTATAGTTTTCTGTCCTGTTAAACTTTGCTATTCCTGCTGGGGTGAGATCATATTTTATTGTGGTTTTGATTTGCAATTCTAATTGCTGGTGATTTTGAGCAATTTTTCCGTGTGTTTTATTGCCATCTGACTGTCCTTCTTTGTGAAGAGTTTTGAGTGTTTTTTTTTCCTTATGCCTTTTACCCATTTTGTAATTGAGTTATCAGTCTTTTTCTTCTGGAGGCACAGTTGTAGTCTATAAATTTTAGTTATGTGTCTCTTGTCAGAAATGTCATCACCAAATATTTTTTCCAGGCTTTGTGCTTGCTTTTTTACCCTCTTTGAAAACTTTTTTTTTTTCACTTAATGTTTTGAATTTTAGAAGTCCCTATTCATCAATTTTATCCCTTCCTGATTGTGCATAACAGGCTGTTTGCAAGTCTCTTCATGCCATAGAGTAGGCCTTCCAGATTTGATCCTGTTTTTTTCTCTGATGATCTTTTTGGTTATTACTTTTGTTCCTGGGCCTCTGATTCACTTTGAGTTGACTTTTGTGTGTGGAATGAAATGTAGATCTTGTTTCCCTTTTCTGAAGGCAGATGTCCAGTTTTGCCCACACCGTTTGTTAAAGTGGCTATCATTTCTCCTTTTAATAGGTTTCATCTTCTAGATTATCAATTAACTATAAATAAAAGAACTTAACTTCTAAGTTCTTCATTCTGTCCCATTGGTCTATGTGCCTGTTTGTATACCAATACCATGCTGTTTTGATTGCTGACAAAGGAAAAGGTTTTGAGATCAGAAAATGTTATGTGTCCTTCTTGATTTTTGCTTTTTTAGAAGAGCTTTGCTTATTCAGGGTTGCTTTCCTTTAACAGGTAAAATTGTGCATTGCCTTTTCTTTCTCCTTAAAGAATGACCTTGGTATGTGTGTTGGGATTGGGTTGAAACTATAAATTGGTTTTGGTAAGATTGTCATCTTTGGTGAGCTCTGGTAGCCTAGTGGCGAGAAGCTGCACTGCAGTCCCAGAGGTGCACGGTTCAAATCTACCAGATGCTCTGCTGGAGAAGGAGGAAAAATCTCCTCCTGTACCAGTCAGATCTGATTTGACGGTACACACACACACACACATAATATAAAGAAAGAAAAAAAAAGAACAGAAATGAGAAAAAAATTGTCATCTTCACAATGTTGAGTTTTCCTATATATGAGCATGGAATATTTTTGCCATTTAACTAGGTCTCTTAATGTTTCTTACAACAATAAGAACTGTTTTCTAGTTTTATTTATATATGTTTTTGTGTCACTGTTGTTATTTACTCTCCAGTCTGAACCAGTTCATTGCTGACCCTCCAGCTGGCTTTCAGAGGATGTTGAATTACATGGGATTAGGTGCCAGTTTTTCTCATTTGGAGCAGCTGCTGAATGTGAACTACATTCCTTTTGGATATGTCATTTGTGACTGGATATAGTTAATGGTGCTGCTTTTCTTATTTCATTTCTAGTGTTTTCTTTGTGACTGTAGAGATATTAGTCTTATCCCTGCATGTTGATCTTACCTTGTATCACTCTGCTGAATTGGTGTACTAAGTCGAGCAAATTTTTTGTGTGTCTGTCTGTGGATTTTTTTATGTACGCTGTCATATATACTTATAGAATTAGTTTTACTTCCTCTTTTCTGAGTAAGTTTCTCTTACTCCTTTCTCTTGCCTTATTGTTCTAGCTAACAGTTCCAGTGTAATATTGAATAGGAAGTGTCATTGTGGTCATTTTTGCCTGGTCCCTGTTTGTAAGGGAAATTTATTTTAGTCTCTCTCCATTGGGAATGTTGCTGGCACCTGAGTATGCATATATACTATTAATATGTTGAAGAAACCCCTTTTATTCCTGGTGAATTTAAAAAAAAATCAGAAAGATGGGTAGAATTTTGTCAAAAGCCTTTTTTGCCTAAATTGATATGACCATGTGGTTCTTGCACTTTGCATTACTGATAAGTTGGATCACATTGATGATTTGGCTTGTGTTGTACTATTTTGCATGTATACTATGAATTTAATTTGATTATGATAAGATTTTTAAAAATTATATACTGTTTTATTCTATTGACTGGTTTTTAAAAATTGTTGGGTCTATGTTCATTAGAGATAGTGATCTAATAGTGATTATCTTTCTTTGTTGATAATCTCTTTACCTATATTTTTGTTATGATTTCATTTTATTTGGAGCCACAGTCGTTATTCAGGAAATCAGCAGTAATCATGTTACATTGGGGCTATCTGCTGTTAAGGACCTCTTCAGCATTCTAAAGAGCAAGGATGTCAGTTTAAAGATTAAGGTGCACATCATTCAAGCCATGGCATTTTCTTTTGATTTTCATGGGTTTTTTTGGTAATAATAAGTAGCTGATTTTTACAAATACATCCACAAATGTGCAATCTGGAGAGGATAAGACAGATGAATGGGACTTTGTAAAGATTAAATCTCTGTGCCAGTCAAAACCTTCCAACAGGATGAAACTAAAACTTGCCAACTGGGAACAGACATTTGGCAGTACCATCTCAGACAAGGGTCTCATAACAAAAGGTTGCAGAATATTCCTGGGCCTCCAGAAGAAGAAGACTGATAACCAAATTACAAGATGGGCAAAAGACGTGGAAAGACTTCTCACAGAGGAAGACATTTGGATGGCCAACAGACACATGAAGAAATGCTCATAATCACTGGCAATAAAAGAGATGCAAATACAAACCACAATGATAAACCCTCTCACCCCAGTAACAGTGGCAAAGTTTAGTAGGGCAACAAGCAATAAATGTTGAAAAGGATATGGAAAATTGGGAACTCATATACACTATTGATAGGATTGTAAAGTGGCGTAAACACTCTGAAAGACAATTTGGTATTTTCTCAAAACGTTGAGCATAGAAACTCAGTATGACCCAGCTATTCCACTACTAGAGTATATCCCAAATGTAAAGGACTGAGACACAAATGGAGATTTGTACCCTAATGTTCATAGCAGCGTTATTCACAATGGTATGGACGTGGAAACAGCCTAAATGTCCAACCACAACTGAATGGATTGAGAAATTGTGGTACATTCACACAATGGAATATTACGCTGCACTCAGGAGCAATTATTTTGAAAAATATTGCATAACTTGGTAGAGCCTAGAGAGCATTATGCTGAGGAAACTAACTCCGTCTGATAAGGACAAATACTGAATAAGACCATTATTGTAAAAATAGGAGAATAACTAATAAAACATGTATGGGAACCCAAGGAGGGAAGAGGTGAGAGTGAAGGAGTAAGGATGGCTAGTGGTAAAACCAAAAGGTTACACAGTTTGGTGGGTGGAGGGAGGAGGGAGAAGGAAATGGGAGGGCGGGCGAAAAGACCAGGGTAATTGTGGGCAAGGTCCAATGGCAATTAATTTTATAAAACATAATACGTAAGAATGTATGAAACACAGTATGAAGAATAATGTGAAACACAGTGTATATGAACTTTGTAAGGAAACCAATATTTAAAAATAAATGGAAAAAATATCTTTACCTGGTTTAGGTATCAGGGTTATATTTGCATCATAGACTAACTCTGGGAATGTTTCTCTTTTACTGTATTTTTAAGTAAGTAGAATTGGTGACAATTCTTCTGAATGCTTGATAGAACTCCTTAGTGAAACTGTCTTTTTGTTGTTGGGAGATTTTTATGACTTGCTCCATTGTTTATAGGATTCCTGTGCGTTGTAGTCAACTTGAGGATACATAACAACAGTAATATCAACCATTTGATGCATAGATTTTAATTAAGGTTATGCCCTCTTGTTTTATTGTGGCTTTGAGCCTTTCTATACTGTCCTTCCTTGTCAGTTATAAGTCTTTTTATCGGAGCTTAGTATTGCCACTCCTGCTTTCTTTTGGATGCCATTTACTTGGTCTGTTTTCTCCCCCCATCCTTTGAGTTTTTTGTCCATCTTACTCTTTCTTTTTAAATGTTTTTTTGTCTACCTTACTCTTTAAATGTTTTTTTGTCTACCTTACTCTTTAAATGTTTTTTGTCTGTCTTACTCTTTCTTTTTAGATGTGTCTCTAGTAGACAACTTATTAGTGCACTTTGCTTTCTTTCTTTCTTTTTTTTTTTTTTGCTACTCCTTTTCTCTTAATTGATGCATTTAAGCCATTCAGTGTTATTATCTATTGACCGTGTTTTATTTTTGCCATTTTGCTAAGCTCTTTTTTGTAGTCATTCTTGGTTACTTTGATGCATTCCCTTTTCTTTGCTGTCTCTGTGTCTTTAGTATTTCCTGTAGAGCTGGCCTTGTTTTCACGAATTCCTTAGTTCCTGCTTTTCTGTGAATGACCTAATTTCTCTTTCTTATTTAATGGACAGTATTGCTGGATAAAGGGTTCTCAGTTGGCAGTTATTTTCTTTCACTTTTAGTATACGGTATCCCACTGTCTTTTTGTTTGCATGGTGTCTGCTCAGAAGTCAATGGAAGAGACGAAAACCTTCAATAAGATAGATTGACATAGGAGCTGCAACAATGGCTTTGGGCATAGCAGAGATTGTGAAATTGGTGCGTGATCAGAAAAAAAAATAGTTTTATTCTGTTGTGTATTATCAGGTTGCAATGAGTTGTACCTGAGTTGATGAGAATTAAGAACAGCAAAAACAAAAAGGAATTTGTAGATTTTGGTATGGGAAGAGTATCTTTTTGGGGGGAGAGTTACACCATTAACTACTCCATTGAGTGATACCATCCTTACAATGTCACTGTTTAAAAATATACCTAAACAAATGTATTAAATATGTTTGAAGACTAGATACTCAGAACACTGAGTGGGTTTCTAAGATGTAGAAGATACAGGAAAAGGAAAAAGAAATAAAATGCTGCATTTAAAAGAGAAAGGAGAGGAGATGTTATAAAGGTGGCATTGTTTAGAGAATATTACTACTTTAATTGTGTAAATGTGAGGTCCTAAAAGGAAAAGAGAGAAAAGAAGGAAGAGATAGAGAAAGGACAGGGAGAAAAGAAAGGAAATAAAGGAGAATGTGAAGGAGGGGGAGAAGTTAGGCAGCAGGGAGAAAGGCTGACAGGCAGGTGGGTAATTCTGTCCCAGATTAAGCAATTGGAGAGGCATTGTTTCATATGGCCTGGTAGAGATAATCTAGTGTTCCTGGCCCTTTCAGAAATTGTTTTGTATTGTTGAACTCTGTGTGATATATTCATCCTCACAGGATAACAATAACCGAAGCACTTCAGTGCCACCCATATCCAAGAATGTCCAGGAGATGAGACAGATGAGAGGATTTGGAGACTTCATTTTTTCGTATCTTTTGTGTCATTGTTTCCTGTTGTCTTTGGATTTTTAAAACTAACAAGTGTAATCTGGGATTGGGGCAGAAGTAAAGCAAACCTCAGATTACCTTAGTAATCTTTCATCTTCCTTATTTGGTGATGGAGGGGTGCAGTGTCTGGTATCAGAGGTCTGTGATTAAAGCTCTTAACAGGGAAGTGGTCTTGGGATGAGTCCCAGAGCCATTGGTCCTTCCACTGGGATATTCTGCAAGGGATCTAAGGATGTTGTGGTTTTTTGTTTAATTTATTTTTAATTTTCTACTAGTTTATTTACACAATTTGAGTACATTGTTTCTAAGAACAAATTCTTTCCATTTCCCTCACCAGTATAGGGAGATAGAAAAATGGAAAAGGAACCTGTGAGAGTGAATTACACCCAGTATCTTGTTGAATTTTAAGAAGCCAGGGAAGAATGCAGAAATTTTTTTCAAAGCAATAAAGTAAAAGGCAAGTTCACTTACAAAAATATGACCTTTTTAATGGCATTAAAAAGAGAATGAGAGATAGGTTAATGATTGGTTTATTTCAATTTTCTTTAAAATTCTACGTGGTGAGGATAAATAAACAAAATAGGTTGGACAGCCGAATGGACATTGTCCTCTATTTTCTTTCTGAATAGTGGAGAGTACAAAATGTAGAACTGAAGGCAAAGACATTCATCCTACCAGCTCTCAGAGAAGTTGTGGGAAGGGGAAGCCAAATAAACAATAAGCTCCATCGTCATTTCTATTTTCCAACCATTTCCCCTTAAAATATTATCGTTTTTGATTGCCTTCAAGTCTGGCATGACTCCTAGTGACCCTATGAACAAAAGACCTGAAGCCCCTCTACAACTCTCAATATTTATCAAAGTTCATAGAGTGTCCCGAGATGTGGTATTTAGGAAGTGGATGCCTCTCCTGCTTCCAAACCTGTAATAGCATGTTATTGTTGTGTTCAGATGCACGTGGATGATGAGAAGGAATTGATTTTTTGTGTGTTGTTATTTCTTTATTGTTCAAATATTTCTGTGGTGGTTTTTGTCAGAGTGGCAAATGCTTATGATGCAGCCACCTACAACCTCCAAGAATTTGGCCATCTGTAAATTGTGGAGCGTATCTGAGAGTAAAATGAGACCAGTCAGGTCTGACAGCCTTAGTGTTCTGGAACCATCTGCCACCTAATTGGGATCAGAGTCCATACCAAGTCATCCTCTGGGACTTTCTTTAAGAAACTCCCAGCATTTGCACTGTTTCTCACTATTTTCATAGTTCTAAAAATCTATCCCTTTTATCTTTCTCTCTCGTCTTTCTGGTGTTTGGTTGGCCCTTAAGGATTTCCTAAGAGCATAGACTTTGGTGGAAATTCCTTATGTCCACATTATGTGATTGATAGAGACCTTGATTGATACCTATAAAGGATCTACTTCTTCTATTTTCTCCAATTTTAAGTGTGCATGTGCTTTATTTTCTAAGGCTTTTTATTTCTGGAGTGGATGACTAATTCTTATTCCTAGTCTTTCTTAGTTTGCTTTAGTACAGCACCAGACAGACAAGCACTGTACCCAGAGGTGCAGATAATATATAAGCAAACACACCTATATATCTAAACTATTAAGAGCAACAATATGTAAAGACACTCCTCAATATTAAAACTGACAGGTGAATTCGACATTTCTCTTCCTCTGTAAAAGACCATGAGGCAAGATCTTTAAATAATCCCTAATATGATGGCTCAGGATTCAGTCACTCTCATTCATTCTCTCAGTATTCCCAGGATATGCTGGACCTCCTGCCCAGCCCTGGGACATTCATCTGGGTGCGGTTACTCCTGTGCTTCTGGTCCAGCTCCCTGGCTAGGTGAATCTAAGTGCTTCAGCTTAAAGGGGTGACTTATCCAAGCTGTGATCACTTGCTATGCTTCTGAGAGCTAAACAATGAATAAAGGTGACAGAGAAAGAATCAGAGCTTTTGAGTTATAGTGCTGGAGAAGACTACTGACATAGACTGCTGAGAGAATAGGTCTGTTCTGGAGAAGGTGAAACCAAGTGGCTGCTTGCAGGCAAGAACTTTGAAGCTCTGTCTCTCATACTTTGGGCATGTTGCCAGGAGGAACTTGTCCTGAGAGAAGGGCATCATGCTTGGAAGGGTGGAAGGTCATTGCAGGAGAGGAAGACCCTGGATAGATTGATCGACACTGTGATTGTGGCAGTGGGGTCCGGTGTATGGGAGATGGTGTGGTTGGCTTAGGATAGGGCAAGGTCCAGAGACCTTGTTCATAGGGTTGCTATGAGTCATAGTAGACTTGATGGCAGATGGCAGCAAACAAGCATATATTTACAAATGCTGATACTATAGATGTGCTAGTAATTACTTATCTCCAACATGCTTTATTTGCTTGCTTGTTTTGATTTCTGTGTCTTCTTTTTTGAAAAAAAATCCATTCATTATCTGTGTGGGATTTGATAAAAAATTATAATGAAGAGAGTAAAGCATGCTGAAAGCATCTATACTCTTAAATCCTTGCATACTTCTTTGATTTGGGGAAAATGAAACAGAACAGATTTAATGTAAAATCTCTCAGGGGAGATTGGGTCTGGCTACACTCAGTGTTATACTTTCCAGCAGATTGAAGTAGGCTAGATTTTGCTTTATAACTTAAAACCACAAACTGCATATGATCTGAAAAAACTGTCATCCTTTTTTTTTCTTCTGAACTTAAAGCCATAACATTGCAAAAAATCTCTCTCTATTTCAGTTTCTCAAAGACATAACACCTCAACTGTCAGGAAGCATCTTCAACATCTATACTTTATAAATGGGAAGATTCCAGTGGGTGGTATTACAGGGTAATAGGCACAGACCAAGGTGGTGATTAATTTTATAAAACTCAATGTATATGAATGATGATATGAAACATTTGTATGCAAGATTATATAAAATAAAACAAATGAACATAATATCCCAAATATTTTTACCTTGGAATTGGGAAAGGATTTGCCTCCTTAAGAAAAATGGAGTTTGTAACACCAAAGCCATTTCATTTATATAATAATCATCTTGTCCTTACCTTGGACATCCTGCTAGAAACATCTCTTAAGAATCTCACAAACTACCTTGTATTATTTACAAAACAAACACAAGTGGACACCACCAAATCTTTATTTTTAATTTTAATTTTATTATTTTTTGTGTATATACCGTCAAATCAGATCTGACTGGTACAGGAGGAGGACGTTGCCCCTCCTTTTCTAGCGGAGCATCTGGTGGATTTGAACTGCGCGCCTCTGGGATTGCAGTGCAGCTTTTTTGCCACTAGGTCACCAGAGCTCCCGACATCACCAAATCTTACTGAACTTTTAACTTTTTTGTTTTTACCTCTGCTGCACTCTCTGATAAAAAATCTTGTCCATCAATAAAGATATTCTGATCAGTCATCCTATCAAAGATAACTTGTTCAACAGTTAAACTGAATCGTTTCTAACAGTGAATAGGAAGAAACCTTGACTAAATACTGCAGTGTGCTCACCTTGCAAGTATTTTGCTCTTTTATTTCCTCTGTAGACAATAGGTCAAATAAAAACATCCTTTCTTGTAACAAAATCGTTTTCCCCTAAGACGGTTCAGATCAAGGAGACCAGCCACACATTATTTATGGCAAGGCTCAGATACACCTTACATAGGGATCCACAGAATTCACTGGCACGGGAAGCCCTAGGTGGTTCTGTTTAACAATTTCTCTTTAAAGCTGTCTGCAAGAGCTTTCACGGGTTATGCATGTGCAGAGGCAAGAGTGACTGTCACACGACCTTCCAGAGAAAGAAATCGTGAATAAGAAACTTAGAATGCATGTCCGTGGTAACAGAGTTGTGATGGTCACTTAACTTGACAAATGACATCCTGAAGATCATGCCTCCTCTTTTGCATAATGCATTCTTTTCCAGGAAAAACCCTTCTAAAATTCGTAAATGTGAACTCCTGTCCTGTGACCTTGTTCTAATATACAAATACTCTCTTAAAACTTCCCATTTTAAAAATTTTGCTGTTTCCCCCATGCAGTCATTTGTATGCATTGTGTTTCATTTCATTCGTGTACATTATGTTTTAGATAATCACTCGTACAGATTGTGATTTAAATAATTAATATTTATCAATGAGTATTGTTTGTTGTTGTTGTTATGTGCCGTCGAGTCACCTGCAACTCATAGTGACCCTATGTACATCAGCCTTAAACCCTGCTCTATCCCTTGCCAATCTTAATTGTCTCCAACACATCTATCCCTATCACCCCAGTGACAGAATCAATCCATCTCCTCGAGGGTCTTCCTCTCCTGCTCTGTCCCTCCACCCTCCCAAACATGATGTCCTTCTCCGAGGACTGATTCCACCATGCAGTATGTCGAAAGTATGTCAGACAGAGCTTCAGAATCCTTGCTTCCAAGAGGCAGCCTGGCTTCACCCTCTCCAGGTCAAACCTGTTTGTTTTCCTAGCAGCCCATCGTATATTCAGTACTCTTATCCAGCATCACATCTCAAAGGTATCAACTCTCCTTCTGTCATCCTTAGTCATTGTCCAGCTCTCTGATGCATACATAGCTTGTAATTGCAAAGACCTTGGCCTGGATCAGGTGCACCTTAGTCTCCAGACTGACATTGTTGCTTTCTGAGACTTCATTTTTCAAAGGCACTAGCCTTTGTCTCCTTTTTGCTTATTGCAGGTAAGAATAAAGTTTGTTCACCTGAATGCTTATTTCAAGTATTCTTTAGTAGGAAAAAAATTGCAAAGAAAATGACTACAATTCAATGAAATATAACTGAGAACCCAGAAATGAGCTCATCCACTTATGGTCAATTGATCTTTGACAAGGAGGCAGAATGAGTTAAGTGGGTAAAGGACTTTCTCTTTAATGAATGGTATGAGCGAAACTGCAAAACCATCAGAAGAAAACTCAAACAAGACCCATACCTCCCATCTTATACAAAAAACAACTCAAAGTGTATCAGGGACGTAGAAATGAAACCAGACTATAAAATTCATCAGAGAAAAGCTAGGAAGAACTCCAGAAGGGCTAATCCACGGCATGTACACTCTTCCAAGCATATTGAAAAACCTAAAACCAGGAGAGAATAAAATAGACCAGTGAGACCTTCTAAGAATCAAATCCCTGTGCACATAAAAAAAAAAATCTTCTCCAACAGGGTAAGAGAGAAACCCACTCACTGGCAAAAAATATTTGGCAGTGAATATCTGATAAGAGACTTATATCTGAAATTTGTGTGATACTCATGCACTTCAAGAAGGAAAAATCAAACAGTCCAGTCACAACATGGGCACAGGATAGGAACAGACACTTCACTAAGGAGAACATTCAGATGGCAAACAAACACATGAAGAAATGTTCAAAATCCCTAGTCATCAAATCAAAAAACAACTTTGATGTATCATCTCACCCTAGCAGCAATAGCGAAATTCAACAGGGCAGCAAGCAACAAATGCTGGCGAGGTTATGGAGAGATTGGAACTCTTAATTCGCTGCTGGTGGGAGTGTAAAATGGTACAACCACTATGGAAGGTGGTCTGGTGCTTTCTCAAAAAGTTGGAAATACATATATCATTTGACTTAGCAATTCCTGTACTAGGATATACCCTAAAGGAACCAGAGCCACAACTCAAACAGATGAATGCACACCCCTGTTTATTGCTGCATTTTTCACAACAGTAAAGCAATGGAAGCAACTCAAGTGCCCATGAACAATGAATGGTTAGCGAAACACTGGTCCATTCACTGGATGGGATGCTATGAAACACAGAAAAACAGTGATAGTAAAACATTACACAACATGGGCGTGTCTTCAGGACGTTATGTGAAGTTAACTTTCTCAGACACAGAAGCATAAATACTGCATAACACTACTATTATTAAATAGAACAGATATGGGGGGCCCACCAGAGCTCTCTATTCAATCTGAGTACTGGGCAAATAATTTGAATTTAAACAGTAGTTAGAGGTGTGAAGGAAGACTCATTAACAACCTGTGATGTGATAGGCAGATGACAAAATCTTTCTTGCTTAAAGCAAAAAGAATTTGAAGCACTTAATGATAAGATGAAATAACTGGACCTAAATGCAAAAGGGAGCTCTGGTGGTCTAGTGGCGAGAAGCTGGGCTGCAATCTCAAAGGTACATTGTTCAGGGCCACCAGCTGCTCTACGGGAGAAGGATGGGCAGTCTTCTCCTGTGTGACTAACTGCCTCTGAAAACCCACTGGAGGTCTGCTACGGGTCAGTTCCGACTCGTATGTTCCGACATAAGCAAAGTAATAAGAAAGAGAGACTGTAATACATTGGTTATGGATTTCATTTTACCTGGCTCCATATTTAGCTGCCAATGAAACCACAGTCATGAAATCAAATGATAGAATATATTGGGCAAATCTGCTATAAAAAGACCTCTCTAAAATATTAAAAAGCAAAGACAGGAGATTTTATCCTGACTGCTTTAGGCATGTTGTCAAGAGTGATCAGTTCCCAGACAATGACAGGTGAACCAAGGGAAAGTTCTTCTCGTGTGTGCTGCGGAATCATAGCCAACTTATAGTTGACCCTCTTGAGGATTTTCAGAGGCCACAAATCACGTGGAAGGCAATTGCCCATCTTTCTCCCATGAAGCAATTGGTCGATTTGAACCACATACCTTTGAGATTACAGTACAACTTCTTACCGTGAGGTCACCAGAACTCCCTAAGGTAAAGTCAGAGAAAAAGAGAGACCCTTCAAGGAAAAGGATTGACACAGCAGCTGCACCAATAGGTTTAAACAGGATGGTTGTGGAAAGGGAGTAGGTATGGCTGGGAAGTAAATGTTTTGTCACCCTGGGGTATGAGGGTAGGTGTGTCTGAGACAGAAAGGGTGGCTCAGGGTAGAGCAGGTGTCAGGGCTATTGTACATAGGATGGCTATGAGTTGCAAGTGACTTTGGGCACACAACAACAACATTTATGTGAGTAGGCAATGACTGGTAACAGTGCCACCTGAAAGTTAGTAAGAAAGCTAGGGAACTGGAATGAAGAAATGCTTGCGATCAATGCAAGTTTGTCTCAGGGAGAAGAAATAGGTGCAAAGTACAAATGTGGTCTGCTTGGGGGGGTCAGCAGAGTCGACACGGAGAAGAAGGGGAGAAAGTGTGTGGTCGACACGGGACAGAGAGGGAGTGGGGTGGAGAGGCAGGGCAGAAAGGATTTTGCTGGTCATGGCATTAAGCCCGGCTGCTATTCTGAAGAGTGGGATTAGAAGTTGACTAAAATGTGCCTTTATTAGCCAGTATATCCTTGCAGGACTCTTCTCACGTTGCTGTTGTGTACTGTTGAGTCTGAACCGACCCAAAGCTGACCCCCCAGCAGGTTTTTCAGAGACATGGAAGGAGACTGCCCATCTTTTTCCTGCAGCTGGTGGATTTGAACCATGTTCTTTTGCATGGACCTTTCAATTCCTTACCACTAAGCCACGAGAACTCCCTCCCGGCACCATTTTCATCCCCATTCCTTCTCAAGAGGTCTTCACTTTAACTCTTGTTTGCCTGTAGGCTCCTTTTCTCTAGAATAGATTGGAGACATACTCAAACGACTGCTGTCTCTGCAGAGGCGATGAATGAATACCTTTAATGCACCTTCTCGCCTGACTTTGGGGGGAGGGTGAGGGGGAGGCCTGGCCAGAACAAGTTAGGCCACTGCCTTGTTCCAGCTTCCTGTTGCAGAGTCAGGAAGAACAAAACCTTTCTGCAGTTCCCATTTTACAATTACAAACCCACACTTGAGGGCATGGATCTAGCCAGAAGGATGAGAGAAAATCTGCAAGGGGGGAAAAATAATGCAGAAAAGGTTCATTAAAATAGCTCCGAATTTATGCAGAAATATAAAGTAGGTGAAACTATGACTCAGAGCAGAGCCATCAACTTTGTGATTTCTAGGTTGGGCGTAAAGGAGCTCATTGCATGTTCTCATTTTCCATGGATTTGGGGACCGAGGAGCTGTCAGCATGTACTGAGTCAGGGTGCTGGGGAAAGAGTTGGAAATCTCTGCCAGAGGGGAAATGCACACTCCAGTTTATCCACGTGCAGGATGGGAATGTAGGCTGAGTAGTGACTTAATACCTCGGAATTGAGAATTGTCACCATATTTGGATATAATCCACTGATGGGCTTACTTTCTAAGGGAGACCCTGCATGTGTTATTTCTATGCAGGGGAAGTAGAAAATTCAGTAAAGGTTCAGAAAATGACACTCAATCTCTGTGGACCTTTGTACTGGAAAAGATGGCAAGAGTAAATGTGTATTCGTGTGTGCGCGCGTGTGTGTGTGTGAGAGAGAGAGAGACAGACAGAGACACACACATTAAGCAATATAAAGCTTATGCATCTAATCCAACTCTACTTTCTTTGAGTCAGTTCCAAATCCTAGACACTCTCCATGGTGTTTCCAAGGCTGCAAATCGTTATGGTAGGGGACTGCCCATCTTTCTACTACAGAGTGGAGGATGGGGTCAGTGGGCTGACTTTTAACTTGTTATTTGTTATGTGCCGTTGAGTTGCCTGTGATTCATAGTGTATATACAACAGCCCTAAACCCTACTCTATTCTGTGCTGTTCTTATGGTCTCTGACAGACCTTCCCCCCATTGCCCCAGTCACTAAATCAGTCCATCTCATTGAGGGTGTTCCTCTCCTGCACTGTCCCTCCACTCTCTCAAACATGACGTCCCTCTCCAAGGACTGGTCCCTTCTTGCAACATGTCTGAAGTATGTCAGACGAAGCCTCAGAATTCTTGACTCCATGAAGCAGCCTGGTTTCTCTGTATTTAGGACAAACCTGTTTGTTTTTTTTTTCTTAGCAGTCCATGGTGTATTCAGTACTCTTCTCCAGCAACACAGCTCAAAAGCATCAATTCTATTTTTGTCATCCCTCGTCATTGTCCAGCTTTCTCATGTATAGCAAGTAATTGCAAAGACAGCCCACAATATTTTACACCAGCCGTGTGGTCTTGTATATCCAGCTCCCGGTCCCCATTTCTAAAATAGCACCAACCACATAACAGAGGCTCAACATATTGTTGGTAAATTGAGTTAATGAATAAATTAGAAAGCCCAAACTCATCACCAGTGAGTCAGCTCCAAGTCCTGGCTACCCTCCACTGGGTTTCGGAGGCTCTTAAGTGGGAATGAGAGGAAACTGCCCAGCTTTCTTTGGTGGAATTGGTGGAGGCTGCCTGGCTTTTTCCAGTGAAATCACCGGTGGCTGAAAGTCCCAGAGTTGTGCGGCCTTTGGGTTACCAATGCAATGTGCTTCCCTCACTCTGTACTTCTCCAGGATGAGTGCACTTTGTAGAGGAAAGACTGTGGTGACTTTCCCGAGGGCAGAAATGATGAAAAGAGACAAGACACAGCCTGGTAGGGAAGGGTATGGACAATGTGACAAGAATGGTTTAAAAAGGAAGATGAAGAGATCACTACCAGGGCAAGCCTTGTCACCTTTATCATCTGACCTCAACTTCCAGAACACTGTGTACGTCAGCGTCCTGTAGACTGACTTGCTGTGGACCCACGAGCCAGAGAACCAGACCCAGGGTCTCCTCTGCGTTCTTCATGACTTAGTTGACAGAGGGCTGTGGTCTTGTTCATCGCAGAACAAGGCAGAGAAGATGTCTGGGAAGATGTCCATGCTTGCTGAGAGAAAGAGAAGGGGACAGCTAGAGGTCTTTGGGAAATCTGCTTTGTCCCTTTTATTAATAAGGCTAATTTGTTGTAAAAATAGAAGGATGATTAGCAGGATGTGTACTAGGATCCAAAGGGGAAAGAGGAGGGAGCAGAGGGGTTGCAGGTGGGAGGAAGGGGAAATCGCAGGGCCACAGAGGTTGGGAGGAGGAGGGGGTGATAAAATGATGAAAGATTCAGTGAGGATGGAGGAATAAAAGTAATAAAAAATAATAAGTGGGGTCAAGATTGGTGGACGATTTATCAACAATCTGCGTTATGCGGATGACACAACCCTGCTTGCTGAAACTGAAGAGGACCTGAAGCGCCTGCTGCAGAGTGTCAAGGACTGCAGCCTACAATATGGATTGAGGCTCAATGTCAAGAAGACAAAGATTCTCACCACTGGACCAATCGGCAGCATCAGGATGGATGGTGAAGAGATTGAGATTGTACACAGCTTTAGTTTGCTTGGCTCCACAGTCAACAGTCTTGGCACCAGCAGCCAGGAAATTAAAAGCCACATTGCCATGGGAAAGTCTGCTGTTAGGGACCTCTTCAAAGTGCTGAAGAGCAGTGGTGTCTCTCTGGAGACTAAGGTGCGTCTGATACAGGCCATGGTCTTCACAATCTCCTGTTATGCATCAGAGAGTTGGACCATGACCAAGGAGGATAGAAGGAGAATTGATGCCTTTGAGCTGTGGTGCTGGAGAGGAGTATTGAGAATACCATGGACTGCTAGGAAAACAAACAGATTTGTCCTGGAAAGGGTTAAACCGGGTGGCTCCTTGGAGGCAAGGATTCTGAGGCTCCGTCTAACTTACTTTGGACATGTTGTGAGGAGAGACCGGTCCTTAGAGAAGGACATCATGCTTGGGAGGGTGGAGGGACGGCGCAGGAGAGGAAGGCCCTCTATGAGGTGGATTGATTCAGTGACTGGGTTAATTGGGATGGGAGTGTCAGAGACAGTGCGATTGGCACAGGACAGAGCGGAGTTTAGGGCTGTTGTACATAGGGTCGCTATGAGTCGCAGGCGACTCAACAGCACATAAC
The DNA here is from genome assembly GCF_000299155.1 of Elephantulus edwardii. Taxonomy (NCBI): domain Eukaryota; kingdom Metazoa; phylum Chordata; class Mammalia; order Macroscelidea; family Macroscelididae; genus Elephantulus; species Elephantulus edwardii. The sequence continues at coordinate 7,074,935 of NW_006399761.1, forward strand.
AACAACAGTAAAAAAGTAATAAAAGACAGTAATAGTGGGCATAGATCAATGGTGATTAATTTTATAAAATACAATATATGGGAATGATTGGATGAAACATAACGTGAATGAAGGACTGTGTGAAGCACACTGTATACACATTTTGTATGCAAACCAGTATAAAAGAATTTTTTAAAAGGCTCATTTTCTCAGGAAACTCACTGACTGGTAACACATGACCTGGCACCTCTGTAAGACAAATCCAAATTTGCCTGATTCTTGTCTTCTGCATATTGGGAAATGCATCGTATTCACTTAGGAATCTTTTCAAATTGGGAGTGGGATACAATTTAGCTTTGTCACTGAAAGGGATAAGAAGGTATTAGGGAGTTAAAAGGCAATTCAGCACTCCTGCAAGAGACTATGAGAGTTTGAACCAGGGTGATGTATCATAGAGGTTGAAATGGATAGAGTTATTAAATAGGAAAATTAACAGGATTGTGAAATGTTTGGAAATAATATGGACTCAAGCTTGTCTACACTTCTCTCAAGTGATTCCAGTTTACAACACGTTTTCTTTGCAGTACCAGATTAAGGGTGGGTCATTTTACATGCTACATATCTGGAATTCAGGGTGGGAGTCTCTCTTGGGAACATCACATTTAGAATCTTTATGTCTGAGTTAACGAAAGTCTTTTCACATTTCATTATAATACTTAGCTTTTCCTTTTTAAGTTGCCTTTCTTCCTTTTACTGTACCTTGTCTCAATTCAAGGCCAAGTTTCAGAGTCTCTTGAGACATCCATTTTTATCTTTTTTAAACATTTCTAGTTTTTCTAAATGGCCTTTTATTTTCCTTATGTTTGACACCCTTGATGGCATCCCACAGCTTACCTGGTCTTCAGTCATCACTGTTCAGCGCTCTTGAGATGATGTTTCAGTTCTGGTGAGGTAAACTCAAGTTGTTTACCCCACCAAAAAAAAATCTTTGTTGTATAAAATCTTATTACTCGATCTTGGGCTTCGTTGGTCCTCAAGGCTGCGTTTTCCAACTAACAGCCATCTTTGTTTCCAACTTTTGCATTGTGGTGGTGTTGGTGTTGTCATGTGCTATCAAGTCACTAGCAATTCCTAGCAACCCAATGTACAGCAGCCCTGAACTCTGTTCTATCTTGAACCAGCTTCATTGTCTCTGACACACCTACCCCCCATTACCTTAGTCACTGAATCATTCCATCTCATTCAGGGTCCTCCTCTGTTACACTCACCCTCCATCCTTCCAGGCATCACGTCCCTCTCCAAGGACTGGTCCCTCCTTGCAGCATGTCCACAATCAGTCAGAAAGAGATTCAAAATCATTGCCTTCTAGGAGCAGCCTGGTTTCACCCTCTCCGTTTGCTGAACAAACAATCCTGTTTGTTTTCTTATAAGTCCACGGCATATTCCATACTTCTCCAGAGCCACAGCTCAAAGGCATCAATTCTTCTTCATTCATCTTTAGTTAGAGTCCAGCTCTCTGATGCATGGAAAGTAATTGCATGGCTGGGGTCAGGCGCACCTTAGTCTCCAGACTGACATTGCACCTTAGTAGTCACTTATTGTGGCTTCTTGATTACACATTTGATTAAGTTGAGGCTGTAAGAGTTGGTGATTGTTGTGAGGTGTTGTCAAGCAGAGTAGGACTCATATTCATACAACAGTCAGACTGTGAACAGTCCTGATCCCTGCCCTATTCTGTGCCACTCTTATCATCTCCGACGTACTCACTCAAGCCTGTTTCTGCCCTCACTGTGTCAATCCATCTCAATGAGGACCTTCTGTCTGAAGATGATGTCCCTCTTCAGTTCATCGCCTCACCAAACAACGTGTCCAAAGTATTGGACACGAAGCGTCATCATCTTTGCCTTCAGGAAGTGTTGTATCAGCACTTTTCCCCAGAAATATCTGATTATTCCTTTAACAGTCCCTGGGAGTTGTTCGATATCTTCAGTTTCTTCATCTTTAATGGTCAGTGCACATATTTGAATAATAATTTAAAAAAATTATCTTTGTGTGTTTATGGAGATTATCCTATCACCAACAGCAGTGTATTTAAGGACAGATCTTGACATATTCTTTTGCTGTGACTGTAAAACCACTCATCTTCTGTTTGTCATTTCTAGCATGGTGGACAATGTGATTGTACGATTCAGAATGGCCAATACCAAGTAATTTTATCTCAGTCAGCCTAAGCTATTGATCTTTCTAAAGTTGCATTTCGTTTTTTGACAAATTCCACTTTCCCCAGATTTCTGGTTTCTGCACTCCATGTTCCAGGTTTATAGATTTGACTCCTGACCATTTCAGGAGAATTTGGACTAAAACATTAACTTCATTGAGACGTCATTTCGTGTATAACGTAATTTCACGGGGACGCCGTGATGATAAAATGACAGGGCATGTGACAGTGCTTGGTTGTTTGAAGCTGCTTCCCTTCATTCTGGCTTGTTCCACATTAGCGAGTGGAAGCCCTGCACTGGCTGAAAGCTTTAACTCCATCCACATCATTTAGGTAGATTCTGCTTTGAAGAGGCAGCTCTTCCCCAGTTATATTTCATGTGACTTTAAACCTGAGTGGCCCAACTTCTCACACTATACTGGACAGTGTTCTGCCGCTATTCATGGGGTTGTCTGGGGTGCATTATTTAGAAGTCTCAGTCAACCCCTGGGGTCACTGAGTTGGAGTTTACTCGACAGCACCTAACCACATGTGTGAACGGCACAGTAGTTAAAGAAGTCAGCGGCTGTCTGAATCACCAGGCACCCTCAGGAAGAAGACGTGGCAGTCAGCTCCTATGAAGATTTACAACCTTGGCAATATCGTGAGACAGTCTCGTCCTATAGAGTCTAGGAGTCAAAGTTGATTGATGGCAGTGAGTATGGGGTTTAGTCTGTGGGTAGTAATAAAATTCACTTAATGAGAGCAAATCGAGAACGTGTATAGAGAAGAGAGAGAGCCTAAATTTCAGTCTTAAGGAACTCTAAGGTGAATTGTCAGTGTAGAGATTTGTGAGCTTGCAAAATGGGGAAGCTAGAGCTTCCAAGGAGGTGGAAAGTCAATCAAGACAGAATAATGTCATGGAAGCCGAAAGAAAAGCCAGAAAAAAGAGAAAGTGGTCATTGGGAAGATCTCTGAGACTTACTGTGAAGTGAAGACCAGGCACATCTAAGGAGTTAGGAGAATGGAAGCTTGAAATGAAAACTGTTCTGCTGTCTTCCTGGGTCGCTTTTCATGTGGTCCCCTCTGTCTACCTGGGTGCTTTTTTTTGTCTGTCTGTCTTTCTCTCTCTGTCTTTTTTTAAAAGAACTGTCTCATGATGGAGCTGCTTTTCCTGCATCCGTAGAGGCAGGAAGTGTCCTGAAGTCTGGAACTCCTCTGCAGATGCTAAGGGACCCTGGTGACACAGTAGTCTAAGCATTGGACTAGTAATATAAAAGCTGGTGGTTTTGTCCAGGGGGCAGCAATGAAGCTGTGTGCTTCTGGGAGGATGTACGTCCTCAGGAACTCTTTGAGGCATTTCTGTCTGTCCTAGAAGGATCATATTCACCGGAATCAACTCAGTGGTAGGAGTTGAAGACCTGCATAGCTAATGGTTGTCTTGTATGAGAACAGAAAAAATAAAAGTCCCCTCCTCCCAGCTCAAGTCAGACAAACTCTTTGAGGAGCCGTGTATACTCTAAACCTTATCTTTGCCTAAAATTAGGAAAGTAGATGGGACTATACTATCAAGTCTAGTTGTGTGGACACGAGGAGGCTGAACTATGGAAGAAATCTTGAAGGGTCCGTGAAGATCGAGAAGAATAACAGAACATGATGGAGGAAAATTGTACTCTAGGTACTTTTCACACACTGTGGGGAGTCTTGGTGACATTGGTAGGTAATGCACTGCAGATCTACTTCTGAAGAATCAGCAGTTTAAAATTGTGTAACAGTTTTTGTTTGAGACTACTGGTTTCTTCATGAGCTCGTGGTAATAGGTTTGTAAGAGAGCTGATGGTGCAGGGTTAGGGTGACCATGTGGTGTTGGCTTGTTTTTATGTAGTTAGATGCCATCCAATCAACACTGACTCCTGTTAACTCTGTTCATAGGATTCAAACTGTGGCCAGTTCTGCGCCATCTTCATGTCCCCTGCTCTCCATCAGCTCACTGTTTCAGTCAGTATCAAATCATTTTGTTCAGGGTCATCCTCTCCTCTTACCGTCCACTACTTAAAGCCTGTTGTCCCCTTCCCAAAACTTTCCTAATAATACACCCAAAATAATGTAAGGGGAAATATCTTACCATTCTTCCCTTTCAGGAGCCCTTCAGTTGCATGTCTTCCAAGACAAATTTGCTTTCTTGGGGCATTTCATGGTGTATTCAATACTCTTCAGCAACACCACAATAGAAAGATGTGAATTAATTTTTAATCTTCCTTATTCATTGCTGAACTTTCATTTACGTCCGAAGCAATTGAAAATGCCATGACTCGGGTCAGAATCACTTTAGATGTTTTAGGCATTTAGTTAGTAGGTATATTTTCCAGCAGTCAGGAAATCAAGACATGTATTTGTACTAGGAAAATCTGCAGTCAGGGACCTCTCCAAACTGTTGAGGAGCAATGATGTCAGTTTCAGGACTAAGGTACATCTGATTAAGGCCATGGTTTTTCCAGTTATTTGCTATGCATCTGAGAGTTGACCAATGAATAAGGATGACTAAAGAAGAATTGATGTCTTTAAGCTGTGGTGCTTGAGGAGAGTACAGAACATCGCATAGACAGCCAGAAGAACAAACATATATGTCTTAGAGCACGTGCAGCCAGAGTTTGCCTTGGGGGCAAAGATGATAAAGCTTCGCCTAACATACTCTGGGCATTTTTCTAGGAGAGGAAAAGGAGAAGAAGACCCTCAACCAGGTGGCCGACACAGTGACTGCTGTAATAGGATCCAGCGTGTCAGGAAGTGTGAGGATGGCTCAGGATAGACCGAGGGTCAGATCTGTTGTTCATAGGGGTCATACTCAACTCAATAGACCCTAACGTAAACACATCAACGGCAGGACTAGGAGAGATGGGGACTCTACAAAGACAACGGCAGTCATATTTTCAGAGAGAAATTAGCCCACTGTCAATGTAGCCCATTTATCAAGAGAAACTTTATTATCTATGTAGTAAAACCACATATTTTGATCTCATTTCTCAAAATACTAAAATTTCTCCAAATAAATATAAAATCATGAGCATTTCGTACTGGTGTCATTCATTTGATTATATCACAGGCTTTTCAACTCAAAAGAACAGATCAAAGATGACTTTCAGGCAAAGATTATGCAAACATGTTTGTTGAAAACAATAATGGCACCCTATGGTAACAGAAGAATCAATGTAACTATGTTTTTTAGGATACATGCTTAGGTATTATGCTTAATTATGCTCATATGTAAAAACATCTTTGTGTTCTGGATACAGTAAATGTGCTGGAAGCCGGAAAGCTAAGTATAAGGATGATTTAAAGGGCTTCAGGGCGAAGACAAAGCAGATCGGAGCAAAGTCAGAGGGGTTGAGGTCATGCATTAACCTGCCTACATTAATAGGCTGCCTGGAAGGATCCGAGTGCAGGTTAGCCGTGTGCGATGTGATGTCAGCGGATTCGGGGCCCCCACGTGCCCTCCCTTAGCTAATGACGCGCGTCTCTAATAGGTCGCTGCTGCATTCAGGCATGAAGTCCTCACAGCTTCCAGTGTGCGACGAGAAACTTTCCACCCACAGCCTGTTGAAGTTGTTTAGGAAAAAGAGTGATTGGACTAAGTTGTAGATGCTTTTTCCAAGGGGCAGTCTATGCACGGGCTGATCAAAAACCTCAATAGTGACCCTGCTGCAAAAAAAAAAAAAAAAATGAGATTTCTAAGAATGGGCACAGCAGAGGAAGGACTAAGAGCTTGCTAATGCGTTCACGTGCCTGTTGAATTTGTACTGGAGAATTTCAGATGACTTTCAGTTAGGATGAGATACATGGGGAGATGCCATGCCATGTGGGAAATCACAGGGCCTGTGAGAGACACGGCAGAAACAAAGGTTCCAAAGTTGGTTCCGAGTTTAAATTCTGAATTCCTTTATTGAGGTCACATTATTTTTCAGGTTCCTTGAACCTCTGTTTGCAAACAGACAGAAGCAGCAGCAGCATTTGCATAAAGAGTGTATTTAGGCTTTTAAGATGCAGATTTGAATCCTGATCCTTTTAGGAGAATTTTGACAAAAACATTAACTTCATTGAGACATCATTTTGTATATAACGTAATTTCATGGGGACATTTCATGGGTTATAAAATGACGTAGCATGTGACAGTGCTTGGTAAATAGCAGCTAGATAGTAAATTTTAATTTTTTTTTTCAAGACAAGAGCTTAGAGATGGATCCAGTGAGAGAATACACTCTAGGCGAGAAATAGCGGGTGTTCTATGAGAAGATAGGGAGCTCTGGTGGCTTAATGGTAAGGAGTTGGGCTGCCAATCCAAAGGTACCTGGTGTGAATCCACCAGCTGCTCCACCAGAGAAAGATGGGCAGCCTCCTCTGGAGTGATTTACAGCCTCTAAAAACCCGCCGGAGGGTCAGCCAGGAGCTGATTTCAACTTAATGGTAAACAATGACAACCAAAAGAAGATGAGAAATAATAAAGAATAACAATAAATATAATAATAGGCAAATATATTTACATAAATAATAATGTCTAATTAAAGTTAATAAAAATAAATATCAATAATAACAATAAGAAGAAGACAGTTTCTGTCTTAGAGAGCCTCAGGAGAGGCTGAAAGAGGTTAAAGATCAGGGTGAAACAGGAGTTTGGGTGCCTGGTAGGGAAATTTGCTGTCTGTCTTTTCCACGTGACTGCTTACTGCATTTCAAACAAGCCACTTGGGCCCCTACGGGGTTTACCATTGTCTTGGCTTTGAACTTCACTCCATTGCCATCGAGTCAGGTACAACTTATGATGATTCCGTACATTACAGAGTGAAGTGCTCCCGAGTGGTTTCATTCTTTTTTTTTCCAAGACACCTCTTTTTGAGTGCAAACTGCTAACCCCTTTCTGTTAATGGTCGAGTGCTTAACCTTTTGAGTCACCCAATGAATGAATAAGAGCTTCTGAAATGAAAAATTGACATTGCTTTTTTTTTTCTTTCTTCTCAGTTTCATGGGAGGAAGTTTGAATCTTAGATGTAACTTTGTGTTTACTACTGGTTTATTCCAATCAAGATTAATTACAAGAGGATGAGTGATGTTCTTCTAGGAAGAAGGGGTAGAAGATATGAGAGCTTATCATAACCCAGTAAAATAATGATATTGTATATAAATCCTAGTACTCTGACAAACTTCTGCCAAGGTTTGTCATATATTATCCCCACATTGTATGACTTGAACCTATGTTCTGTCTGTCTCTGCCTCTCTGCCTCTCTCTTGCTCTATCTATCTATCTATCTATCTAATATATATATATATATATTTAATATATATTAATTATACACACACACTTTAACTCAGAATGATAGTTTTAAAAGATAGAAAAATAAGTGATTTCTGTCCTTTGGATGAAACAGTTGAGGCACAAAGAAAATGTTGTGAATCGTCCAGAAACTTGGAGGTAGAAGCAGGAGTACTGACTCTGTCCTGGATGGTAATCGCCGTCTCAAACCCTGCTGCCTCTCAGCACCTCTAAAGCAGGCTTCTCCGTCCTCCACTGAATTCTACTTCCATTTGATCCCCACTCTTTGCACTGTGCAGCCAGAAGTCACTCCTGACCCAGTTTGCTTGGACTCTTCTCACACAAACAAGGGCTGCCTCAGAATAAATTGCCCCAGTCTCTCTTGACTCACCCCACTCTAAAACACCATGTAGTTGGAGTTACTTGACCAGGATTACATGTTAAGCATCAAAGAGACATGCCTTTTTAAAATTTTCTGAAAAAATTTACATGTAAGGATAACTTTGCCTTTGATGAAAGAGGTTAAGGACCATGATTTTGAGTAAATGAATTTTAAAATCAGACTCGTTCCTGAATCTAATGCATGGCGTCATTCCTAATGTAGTCTATGAAGGTTTTAAACATTGATTAGATATGACAAAACTTTTACAGGGTGTTGAGTATGATTAAATAGAATATCTATAGCCATTGAAATGTTCAGATTCAGATGTTTCCTGCAGATACGTCCCAGCGCTCGAATTCTGTAGTACCTGACAGCTTGCTTCCCGATGATGACAGATGGCAGGACAAAAGGTAAAAGAGGTTGCAACACTAGATGATTAGACAGCTGCAGAATTTGAATCCTATTTGTCAAACAAGTTCGATTTCCATGAAAGTTTCCGTGATGACTCTTAGCAACAGATATGTTTATTTTCTTTCCCCTCAAAACAAACAAAAACCTGCTTTCTCCAATTTCTTCATTTTAAGTTGTTGTTTTATGCTGTCGAGTCAGAACCAACTTATAGATTGAACTGACCCATAAATGCCCAGTGGGTTTTCAGAAGCAGTCTATCACGTGGGGAGGAAACTGCCTGTCCTCCTCCCAGAGAATGGCTGGTGGATTCAAACCATGTGCCTTTGGGATTGCAATGCGGCTTCTTACCACTAGGCCACCACAGCTGATTTTCATTCTTAGTCAAGATCACTTTATGGTGCGGTTAATCAACCTTCAAAAAACGGTAGAGTATGTGAAAGGCAAATGAAACGACTGCAATCAAAGTCACTTACCGAGCGCCTCTATTTCCATCCTCCTTTGAGGGGAAAAAGCAAAGGGCCAAAGAAGATTAATTACAGTTCAAATAAGAGTTGAGCATCAACCCTCACAGTGTTCACATTAATCAAATCATGAGTCTACATTGAGAATGCCATCCACATGCTACTTCGCTGACTTGCCATCTAAGTCAGAAAAAGGCTTGCAGTGAATGGACCGTGCAGGTTGGTTTTGGAAATGCTCCAAATGGGCTTCTGACCATCACACACCTTGGTCTTGCATTAAGGTTGGAAGGACAGGCCTTCTTCTTGTGTTTGTATTTGTCATTAACTTATTAAGCAAGTAGGTTGTGAATCCTTGGGAGATAAAGCAAAACCAAAAACTCATGGACACAGCACCAAGAATCTCATAAAGGAGTAATGGAATTTACTCCTGTTATTTATGATACTTTTGCCATGTAATAAAGACTCTCTTAAGCATCTTATCTTTTTAACTCATTGAATTATCTCAAAATTACAAAGTATTTTTTTAATTATTGTTAATTTTAATGAACATTTACAGAGACCTTGGATTTCTGTTCATTCATTTAAAGAATTTTACTTTTCAAAGAAAAGAGTGAACGTGGGGGGAGAAGGGGTGGGCAGGGAGAAGAATGCAAAAATTACAAAGTATTTTTAAAGCAACACTTGGTGGACAAATTAACCTTGGGAAGATAGGAAAATTTTGTTCATGAAAACTAACAAAGAAAAACAGATGCGACTGCTGAAATGGAGTTAGGGATGGAAAGAGAAAAATGTGTACTACTCTAGAGGTAAGTTCTGGTGACGGAGTCCGTGAAGAGGTGTGCTGTCAGCCCACAGGGAGCGAGGCTCTCATAGTTCAAATCTGCCAGTGCCTCCTTGGCGATAGGGCAGAAACGTGATAAAGGGACTCTGTGAATGGGAACCTACTCAACAGCTCTGTTGGCCTAATGGAAAGAAGCTGCACTGCAGTCCTGAAGGCATGTGGTTCACGGTCACCAGCTGCTTTGTGGGTCAAGAATGGGCAATCTCCTCCTGTGTGATTGACTGCCTCTGAAAGCCCTCCAGAGGGTCAGCTGTGGGTTGGTTCTGACTCTATGGTTCACAACATCTAAATTGTGAGTTTGAACTTTATATTTTGTTTTTGTTTGTTTCTTCCTATGGTAATGCTCTTTAACAACAGACCCATGCCAATCTTTACCTGCCTGAGAGTAAGTTCAAATTTTGTAAGAATTTAGATATATTTACAGTGAACTTGACAAGGCTGACTTATTTGCAGGCACCATAATATTCCCATTTCATTTAATAGGATATAGATCATATTGGGTGCTTTTGAATTTACAAGGTAAATTTAAGTTTATTTCATAAACAATTCACAAACAAACATAAAAACAAATCAAACACATACACAGAACAACCCTCTGCAACCATAAAAATCTCTTGATGTTACAGCTTTTGCTAATTTTTTATTTAACTACATGCTGTGAGTCAGAATTGACTCAAAGGCATTGGGGTTTTATTTCTATTCAAGCTCTGTTACTATTTTTAATCTCAGAATAAGTTTTCATTCTAGTAATTATTTTATGTAAGTTCCTTTAAAGATACTGTGTTGTTGTTGAGTACCATAGAGTCAGAACTGACTCATAGCTGACCCTCCAGAAGGTTTTCAGAGACAGTTAATTGCACGGGAAGATATTACCCATCCCAGTTATTCTCTGAAGATGTCATACTAGAGACTAAGATTCACCTGATGCTGGCCATGGTCTTCACAGTTACTTTCTAGGCATCCGATAGTTTGAAAAAAACTAAGGATGACAGAAGAAGAATCAATGCCTTTGAATCACAGCTCAAAAGGAGAAGAGTCTTAAACATATCATGGACTCCTAAGAGAACAAATAGGCCTGTCCTGGAGAAGGTGAAACCAAGTTTCTCCTTGGAGGCTAGGATTTTGAAACTGTCTCACATATTTTGGGCATGTGTTCAGGATGGACCAGCCCTTGGAAAAGGACATCATGCTCAGCAGGGTGGAGGGACAGCGCAGGAGAGGAAGACCCCAGGGGAGACGGATTGACACAGTAACTGGGGTAATGGGGGTAAGTGTGTCAGAGTCAGTGAGACTGGCTCAGGACAGGGCAGGCTTCAGAGCCATTGTAGACAGGGTCCCTAGGAGTCACAGACAACTTGACATCACATAACAAGAACAACAATGGCAGAAATATGGAACAACTTTCAGTACAGACTGATGGAACCCTTGAAACCATGGTCCTTATTCACAGAGCAGAGTTTAGGGCTGTTGTACACAGTGTCACTCTGAGTCGCAAGCGACTCGACGGCACATAACAACAACATAATTAATATTATAAAACAAAATTTGCATGAATGATCAAATGAAAATGTGCTTTGTAAACTTTGGATTCAAATCATAATTTAAAAATACAATTGTTATTAAAAAAATAGTATTCTATTCCTGTTGCATATATGCACTGTCTTCTGTTACTTTTCTAAAGAGACTATACCAAGTTCATTAATATTTCATTTCTTCTGAGTTAATATTTTCTATAGTTTCCCTATTTTTCTGAAGCTTTTGTCAGTTTTTGGTTATTTACAAATGTCTGACTATACTTTAGAGCAAAATTTGAAAAGGCTGATTGGAAACCGTGTGCCGTTCCGGAGCTTATTGACCTGTGAGCATTTTTATGAGCTAATGAGGATGAACTGGTTCCTTTAACGAAGGGACCCACAGATGCCAAATCTATAGGATTTATTCTCAGGCTCGTTTTCTTCAGAGAGTTCTCTAATCCTCTGCCTGAAGACGAAGCAGTGTTGCACTCAGCGTCCTTGTGCTGAAGGCTCCAAGGCCTTGGGGACTGTTTCCATTTTTCGCTGAGACTTGGCTTGATTCTCTTGGCTTTCATATAGCATCCTTCTTCTGTAACTGGTATCAGACAGAAGCCCCACAGCCTCTCTGGTTCAATTTCTAGTCTGAGCGAATCCCTAATTTTCTTGTAGGGTTCAAAAAGAGGTCGTTGTTAATGTGCAGGATGGTAGAAGTGGCGGCATGTCTGAAGGATTCCGATTAAAGACGTTGAATTCTTTCTGGTTTTCACTCCCTTGTGGGTCTCTGCCTTCTGCGGTGGAAGCTAGTTTGCTTACGGGAGCCATCCCCGTGCACAGCCATTTAGATTTTCGTTTCCTCGGTTTTAATCAATCCTCTCTTTTATTTCCATGAAATAAGTAAACTCATTTGACATTTCATGCACTTCCTCCACCCCCCTAATATCTTTATTTCTTACTTTCCTGGTGTTTTATGACTATAATTTCACTTTCCCTCTTGATTTGGGCAAGAAGATAAAAACATGCTTAATTGTAATGCAGAATCAAAAAGGATGTGGTTTATAAAACAAATTAGGATTTTTATGTCTCAAGGCCTTTCCATCTGATGATAACCAAGTTTATACTTAATTTTCATGAATATATTCTATTCTATTCATCTATTCTATTCTAATCTATTCTGAACACATGAGATTTTATGAGCTTAACTGCTAAAAATGAAGAGGTCTTTCTGAGGTTTCCCAAGATACTGCTTTCTGGGAGATCTGAAAACCATGTTTTAAACTGTCCTTCTGGTTGCCAGGTGCCTCCTGAGAGGCTTTCAGTGAAGGTTCTCAGCCAGGAACTCCCTGACTCCTCCCTCCAGTGGAGGACAAAGGAGAGCCTCTGGCCCTTTTATGATTATTATTCTTTTTTTTAGTCATAATCCATGATCCCTCTAATTCTCTCTATATAATTGTGAACAAAGGAAAATGTCTAAAGATAATATAACCAAAATCTTAGTTATAGCAGAGCTCCAGTACATACAGAATTCAACATGCTAACAGAAATGGCTCTAGGTGAAGCTCACAGGTCTAAACCTGACTTGACAAATCCATGGGAGGAGGGAGCTCTGCTGGCCTAGTGGCAAGAAGCAAGAAGCTGCACTGCAATCCCAGAGGCACGCAGTTCCAATTCACCAGATGCTCTGCTGGGACAATCTCCTCCTCTACCAGTCAGATCCGATTTGACAGTACACACACACACACACACACATACACACACAATATTAACACAAAAATTAAGTAAAAAAGCAACACCGACCAATGAATCAGAGTGCAGTTTCCTTTCCAATGCTTGGTATAATACCGAAGATCTAGGGTTCATTCATTCCATACTTTCGCATCCATGCAGAATTTAAGAGTCCAATGCAAACTGGTCCTTGTTGTCTAAGGAAAAGACATTATTCCTCTCCCTTCTCTCTCCTCCCCCCCCCGAAAAAAAAAAAACCCACATTTACAAGATGCCTGTTTTCTGACCTGGGATGAGCTAATTTCTGACCCACTTTCTTCTTGGGTGACTAGCATGCATTTGAGGAGAAATTCTACCGGCATTCACAAGAGTACTGTCTAATTGCAGGGAGTATGAGTGTCCTAAGTTTAGGGTGCTTGGGCTTCCCTATCACCTCCTGTGCAACACTAGCCTTCCGTGTGCATTGAACTAGAATAGCACCATCAGTTTTACTAGAGTTTTGCTCAAAAAGAGGACCAGTCTCGCCCCTCTTCTGTTGTAGCAACCTTTTTCTGTCTAATGCAGCATAGCAAATGCTCACTGTCTTGTCAGTAGAAACCATATGGTGAGCTCAAATGCATAACGACCCCATGGACCTTACAGCAAAATGTTGCCTGGTGGCCGCAGCCTCCTCACAGTAACTGTTGTTCAAGAACGTTGTTGTAGCCGCTGTGCCTGTCCACCTCTTTGAAAGATCTTCTTTTTCCCTGATCTTCTATTTTACCCTGTGTGGTATCTTTCAAGCATATAGGCAAGGACATGTAGGAGCTCGAATGCATAAAGATTTCTTACAATTAATGAGAAGGATTCCTAATAAAAAGTGAGCAAAGCAACACTTTATCCCAGAAGATACAGCATTAGAAAATTGCAAAAACACCCCAAAACACAAAAATAAAAAAACAAACAAAAACCACGGGAAGAGATGCGTGAAAGCATTGATCACTAAGAAAGTGCAAACAAGTATCACTGCATTATACTCACTAAGGAAATCTGGTGGTACAGTAGTTAAGCACCACGCTGATCATGAAAAGGCATGTGGTGTTGAAAACCCAATGGTCAATCTCCTATTTGCTGCCTCTGAAAACTCGCTGAAGTGTCAGCGAGTTGATTCCATGGTGCAGAACCGCAGTAGCAACATGCCATGGAGAAACACCTGGCAGTCTGTTTCCATAAAGATTATACCCAAGAGTATCCTTTGGTTTCAATGAATTACAATTGACTCAGCAGCACCCAACAATGACAACACGATGGAGCATCAGGTATCTGTTAAAATTGCTAAGTTGATTTAGACACAATCTCAGCAGTAGTGTCAGTGGCCAGCGTCAGTTGCTAGAGAGGAAGTGGAACACGGACTTTCTCATACATCGCCAGTGGGAACGTAAACTACCAAATGGTGTGTTGGTGCTTTATAAACTTGTACTATCACCAAGAAATCCTAAAGCTCAGTGATTACCAGAGCTAATTGAAACCCTTCATGCCAAAATCTGAATTTGAATGTTTATAGCCGTTTTAGTCGCAACTATCAACACTATGAACAACTATGAACACTGTGACACTGATGAGTCAAATGCGAGAATGGCTATCGATGGTGGACAGTGGATCTTCCCAATTTAAAAAAGCTTGGACGCGGGAGTGGCATCCACTTCCCCAGTAGCTTGCCTGTGGAAACCCTATGAACCTGGAGAAAGGACGAAAGTTATACGAGAAGTGACCAGGACTTTTGTTCATAGAGTCACCTGCGACTCGACAGCCCTTAACAACAACAGTACAACAACAGTACCTTAAAATATCCCAAATGTCCATCTCTTGGAAAAGAGAACATATATATATATATATATATGGCAGATCTGGACAATGTGATCCCACTCAGTAATAAAAAGAAGTATTACTACCACAGCGAACAATCGGGTCTCTCTCAAAAGCATCCTGCCAGGTGAAGGGAGCCAGACAGTAGAAACACTTTATGACTAAAATTTGATGACTTCTGCATCAGGCAGACAGTACAGTCAGAGACAGAAGAACACAAAGGAAATTTTTTAGGATGATAAAAATAGATTCTGTTTTTATTGTGAAGGTGAATCACATGCCAAGCTCAGTGACACTGGGGTGACTCCGACCCAGTGACACAACACAGCAGAATTAACTGTCAGAGCTAAGAAGTTACATTGTCGACCCAAAGGCAGATGGTTTGAATCCACCAGCTGCCCTGTGAGAGAAAGGTGGGCAGTCTCTTCCCATGCCATTTTCAACCTCTGGAAATCAACTGAAGGACCATCTATGAATTGATTGTGGCTCAACCACAGCAACAATACAGTCCATAGGGAGCTGCACTGCCAAGCTTCTCAGGCAGTTAGAACCCAGCTACAGTCTTAGAAATCCGACGTAGGGTCTGCTGTGCGTCATAACCCACTTGCTAGCAATGAGAGAGAGAGAGAAAAAATACGCACATGTTATGATCACATGGAGACACTGT
The DNA here is from genome assembly GCF_000299155.1 of Elephantulus edwardii. NCBI lineage: Eukaryota > Metazoa > Chordata > Mammalia > Macroscelidea > Macroscelididae > Elephantulus > Elephantulus edwardii. Next base: position 7,090,259 of record NW_006399761.1, read on the forward strand.
ACAGAAATAATTGGTCTACACTGAAAAATTTCACTAAGCAATATATGATACTATACAACTATACATCAACCAGAGGTAATGAGGGAAGAATTTCAAGCTGCATTGAAGGTATTCACAAAAAATAAGGCCCTAGGACATTATGAGATACCAACAGACATGGTTCACCTAGCAGATGCAGCCCTAGACATGTTCATCGGTCTGTCCCAGGAAATTTGGAAGACAGCCACCTGGTCAACTGGCTGGAAGAAATCCGTCATATTTTTTCCCCATTCCAAAGAGAGGTAACCCAACAGAATGTGGAAATTATCAAACAGTATCAATAGTACCAAAAGGATGCAAAAACTTGCTGAAGATCATCTAAAAACAGGTAGAATAGTGCATTGATTGACAGAGTACTTGCTGGAAACGAGGAAGACCTGAAGTGCTTGCTGCAGAGGCTCAAACTGCCAACCCTTCATTTAGCAGCTGGGTGTTGGACTAATGTGCCTCCAGCAGGCATTATCCAGCTAATATAATAACACATAAGCACGCATGCCCTGCAATAATAAATAAAAGCACACATGGCATTTTCAGGAGAAAGATGGGCAGTCTCCTCCTGTGTCTTTTGCTGCCTCTGAAAACTCGCTGAAGGTTCAGCTATGAGTTAGTTGATTCTTACTCGACGGCAGGTAGCAGTAACAGGTTTTTTTCATCAAGCTCTGTTTTTATTCCATCATCATCCACATGAAGGTAGATCCATAAAACGTGGTATTAACCTCCTTTCTTATATATGGAATTCTAACACTCAGACATGTTATCTTCCACATAACTTCAGTCACCTTCTTCCTCAGAAATATGTTTTATGCCACAGGTCCACCCTATCAAGAATCTCTTGTGGTTTATACCTTTGTGTAGGGAAAAAAACCCTAAAAAATAAATTGGTTCTTGAAAGGATAACTTATCCATAATTGTTGTGCTGTTGTTGTTGATTGCAGTCAAGTCAAGCATGACTAATAGTCGCCCTACAACAAAAGGCCTGAAGTCTTTTTATAACTATCGACATTTATCAAAGTTCAAAGAGTTTCCAGAGGCATGTTGTTTAGGAAGTAGATACCACTCCTGCTTCTCAAATCTAAGTTTGAGGAAGACTCAGCAAAGTGGATTGATGCAAAGACCACAGCAGTGAACATGGACTTGGTAGAAATTGTGAGCATGATACAGGTAGTGCAAGGTTTCAATTTATTGTTACAGTAGGAAAATAAGAAAATACATATATATTTTTTAAAACAATGTTCTCAGGGAAAAGAGAAAGGTTGAAATGCCTTTGAGCTCTTTTGAATCTCCGTTGCTAGTGGATACACTCCTCTCTTCAGAGAGGAACTAAACCCGTGTCTGATGCTGCATGTGAGCTTGCTTGTCCGCCCAGCTGGTGCCTGGTGACCTACATCCTGCCCACACCTTGGATGGGCTGCCTTAGGTGTGTTGAGCCTTCAGTCTGCAGCCACTGGGGCCTACTCACAGCAGCCAGCAGCCAGTCAAGGGGCCCTGAATGCCCTTTGAGTTGTTAATGGGGCTGGTGTGAACTGATGCAGGATGATGAGAAAGAAAGGGGGCAGTAGCCCTGGGACCAAGCTGCTGTTGTCTAGGCAACTTCTATTCCTTGGGATGGGAGTGTCAGAGAAGTGCAATTGGCACAGGACAGAGCGGAGTTTAGGGCTGTTGTGTTGCAGGTGACTCGACTGCACATAACAACAACAACAACAACAACAACAACAACAACATTCCTTGGAAACTGTTGTCGAAGTTAACTCCTAAGTTCTTAGAATGAAGACTCTTTATTTGGACTGGACAAAAAAAATCACTCAAAAAACTTTTTAAATCTTTTCAAATAAATCAATTCTACCTCATTCAAGGCTCTAAAACATTTGCCAAATAGCACTAGCTTTAAAAGTCTCTTTGTTCTTAATGTGAAATTAGAATTACATCTTTTTGCCATCCAGATGCTAATTAACATATTTCTAGTATGAAACTTAACCTCAAAAACAGCTCTTATATTCTGATTTGGCTTCAATCCTTAAAAAACGTCTGAACAAACAAAACTGTATGTTGTGCGATTTAAACAAAAATACAGTGTGGAAAATGATGTGCATTCTCTGGAGTATAGCAGGAATAGCCTCACATACATGAAGTTCAGCATGTGATATGTCTGCTGCTGCTACAGGTGTCACCATTGCTTATTTCAGTAAGTCTAGACTGGAAAAGGAGCTATTAAGAGTTAATCCTTATGTGAGTACTTAATGCATGTCCTGGACTATTTTACATATGCTGAGTATGTTAATTAGGAAAATGTTATTTCTTATTTTGTGGATGAAGAAATCAAGGCATGGAGAGGATACATAATTTATCTGAAGTCACAAACAAGTAAGAATATGGTCCGAGATTGAAGCCAGGTGGTCAGCTTTTAGAATCTGTGTTCTTCCTCATGTTATGGAACCTCACCAAAGAGCAGTTGATGCTTCTGGCCCCATTGAGTCACTTCTGAGCTTTTGTTGGGTTTCTAAGCCTGTAAGTTTTAACATAACACAGACCAGAGAATCACTGGAGGAGTTGAATGACCTGAACTTTGGATAACAATCCAACACCCTACACACTCTCCTTTAGAGCTCTTTTGTTTGTGTTTAGGGGCTCACACTGTAGAAAAAATGTGGTGACTTTGCAACTCTTAAATTGTGGTTAACACAGCAAAATGTTCAACACTAGGAGTGAGATGCAAGTACTAAGATCACTCATAGAAAATTTAGGGCATGTCTATTAAGTTATTGAACCATGCAGTGTTTACTTGCTCTGTTCTGATGACTGCCTCCTGGTCCAAGTATAAGTTTTGCATTAGCACGATCAAGTTTTCTGGGATTCCCATTCTTCTCAGAAATTGAGATGGGTGTACACCAGGGATGTGTCCTATCTCCATACCTTTTCAGCCTATATGCAGAACAGATTATTCAGGAGGCTGGCTCTATGAGGAAAAGTGCGGCATCAGGATTGGTGGATGATTCATCAACAATCTGTGTTAATGCAAATGACACAATCCTGCTTGCTGAAACTGAGGAGGACCTGATGCACTGCTGCAGGTCAAGGACTTCAGCCTTCAGTATGGATTAAGGCTCAATTTCAAGAAGACAAAGATTCTCACCACTGAGACAATTGGCAGCATCAGGATGGATGATGAAGAGATTGAGATTGTTCACAGCTGTAGTTTGCTTGACTCCACTGTCAACACTCTTGGTACTAGCAGCCAGGAAATTAAAAGACACATTGCAATGGGAAAGTCTGCTGTTAGGGACCTCTCCAAAGTACTGAAGAACAGTGGTGTCACTCTGGAGACGAAGGTGGGCCTGCCACAGGTCATGGTCTTTGTAATCACTTGTTATGCATCAGAGAGCTGGACAATGACTAAGGAGAGTAAAAAGAGAATTGATGCCTTTGTGCTGTGGTGCTGGAGAAGAATATTGAATACACTATGGACTGCTAAGAAAATGAACAGATTCATCCTGGAGAGGGTGAAACCAGGCTTCTCCTTGGAGGCAAGGATTCTGAAGCTTCGTCTGATATACTTTGGATATGTTGTAAGGAGGGAGCAGTCCTTGGAGGAGGCCATCATGTTTGGGAGGGTGGAGGGACAGTGCAGGAGAGGAAGACACTCTTTGAAGTGAACTGATTCCGTGATGGGGTAATGGGGATAGGTGTGTCAGAAACAGTGAGATTGGCACAGGACAGAGCAGGGTTTAAGGCTGTTGTACATAGGATCGTTATGAGTCGCAGGTGACTCAACGGCATATAATAACAACTGTTGAGTTAAAAGGTTAAGTCTAATAGTTGCCATATTTTCATCTCTCTTTGCTTGGATAAGCATAGAACTGGACGCTGGATTGACTCTTGGTCCATTTTACTCATTATTTACTCTTTCATACTTGTCTCTAACAATTTATTGAAACTTAAAAATCATCATGAAGGTAGCCTGAAGGGACAGTATTTTTAAAAATTGTGCACGAGAGTGTTATGAACTTAATCTGGTTGACTACAACCCACTACAACGATGCTTCTCCAGTTTTGATTTCTGCAGCTATACAATTATTCCATGATTCCCACAGCAAAATTCAAATGAGATACTGTCCTGAAAGGTTGTATGAAAGATAAAGCAGTGGTTTGAGTCTGACTCAATGGAACACAACAACATATGTAGAATAGGTGACCATTTATCTAGGTTAATTTATAATCTTAAAGGAAGGTCTTTTCTTCAAATATCTTTTCTATTTTTTATAAGTATTTAAAGTTCATACCATTCATGAAAAATTCCTTCAAGTTTTGAAAATACTTCTCTGTCTTTCTTTCTCTGTATTAAATAACTGATATTGAAATGAAAATACCATGGGAAGCATAGCCTTTAAACCATGTCTGCCAGCACGTTGGGGAATATCCAATGGATATTAGGACATCTGAACCAGTGGGAATGATACAGAGGCAGTAAGTACCAGCTGAGAAAATGATGATAGGAAATCCATGTTCTGCAGATGGTACATTATTGCTAAATCCCACCCTTAAGCCATTTGGAAGCCAGATCCTGGGGCATTTTATTAACAGTGTCACAGACTTTGATTGCCTTTGTTATTCTTTTACAGACAATATAAGCACAGTTCTCCCGTTGTTACCATATTTCTGTTCACTTTATGAATGTTTCTTAAAAACATACACTGAGTGCCCACTGTGTACCATGTACTACTTGGAACATCTGTGTTGATGAGTCAGATGATGTCTGGTGGGAGTTTCGACAATAAGTAGATAATTACCCTGCAGTGTGATCAGAGCTCAGTGGTAAGCGTCAGATGATCTGGCATCACGTGGAGGAAAACCTAAAACTGCCTTTTGTGAAGAGGAAGTGATAGCCAACTTGAGAAATGAAGGAAGGGGAAGATTTAACCAAGTAAAAGTGGAGCGGTAGAGAGGAATTGGAAGGTGAGTGATTCCGCCCCAAAAAAGGCCACATTGAGTTATTCTGAACTGAGAGAATGCTAGGTCTAAATTTCTCAGAGTCCTTTCAGATCACCTGGGTATGGAATGTGAACATGTACACAACAAGAAATAAGATTAGAAAATTCATAAAGGAAGATAATCAATATTGATTTTGTGCTTACAGTAATGAAATCACGTTTTTCCATTCAGCATTGTAAACAGTTGAGCTAACAAGATTGTACATTTTTGTTGCCCTGTGTTCGCCCAGAACACTTGATTGTGCTCATGCAAAACTTATACTTGAACCAAGAGGCAGTCATCAGAACAGAGCAGGGTAACACTGCATGATTCAAAATTGGGAAGGGCGTACACCAGGGATGTGTCCTATCTCCATACCTTTTCAACCTGCCTGCAGAACAGATCATCTGGGAGGATGGGCTCTATGAGGAGAAATGTGGCATCAGGATTGGTGGAAGATCTAGCAACAACCTGCGTTATACAGATGACACAACCCTGCTTGCTGAAACTGAGGAGGACCTGAAGCGCTTACTGCTGAGGTTCAGGGACTGCAGCCTTCCATATGGATTGAGACTCAGTGTCAAGAAGACAAAGATTCTCACCACTGGACCAATTGGCAGCATCAGAATGGATGGTGAAGAGATTGAGATTGTTCATAGCTTTAGTCTGCTTGGCTCCACAATCAACATTCTTGGCACCAGCAGCCAGGAAATTGAAAGGCGTATTGCAATGGGAAAGTCTTCTGTTAGGGACCTCTCTAAAGTACTCAAGAGCAACGATGTGTCTCTGGAGACTAAGGTGCATCTGGTATAGGCCATCGTCTTTGCAGTCACTTGTTATGTGTCAGAGAGCTGGACAATGACCAGGGAGGATAGGAGAATTGACGTTTCTGAGCTTTGGTGTTGGAGAAGAGTGCTGAGAGTGCTATGGACTGCTAAGAAAACAAACAGATTCATCCTGGAGAGGGTTAAACCGGGCTGCTCCTTGGAGGCAAGGATTCTGAGGCTTCGTCTGACGTACTTTGGTTATGTTGTAAGGAGGGACCAGTCCTTGGAGAGGGAAATCATGCTTGGGAGGGTGGAGGGCGGGCGCAGGAGGGAAGGCCCTCTGGGAGATGGATTGATTTGGTGACTGGGGCAAGCAGGATGAGTGTGTTCGAGACAGTGAGATTGGCACAGGGCAGAGCAGAGTTTAGAGCTGTTGTACATAGAGTCACTATGAGTAGCAAGTGACTTGATGGCACATAACAACAACATGTTCTCTTTGATCTCATCATCTTCAACTTTTTAAAAAATTTTATTAATTTTAGTGAACATTTACAGAGATTTTGGGTTTCCATTCATTCATTGTTGCATACAACTTTCTTCGTCACCCAACTTGTTCATGGTTCTGATCTGTTCATATGGTCACTGTGAATCATATTCAACTTGTTGACTATTCATGACAGTTGACTGAACTGTGCATCAGAACCTCACTTCTTGTTCATGTGTTCTATTAAACGAGCTTCTTCTATATGTACCCTATTTTTTAATCTTATCTCCCCTAGTACTCTTTCCCCCTCTTTGGCTTTCTGCCCATAGAACATTCCATGTTCTGTATTTTCTTTACTTTTTTATACCATTCTATGTAGTCATCTATCTCTTGTTTTCTTCCCCACTAAACTGTAACTTTCATGAAGGCAGAGAACTTTGCTTGTTGTTACAACCCCAGCATCTAGTACAAAGTTTAACACAGAGTAAAAGTGAAAATATACTTTCTAAATGAAAGAAAGAGGATATATTTTTTAAATTGTTTTCACTCAGGATTGACAGCATTTCTGGAGCCAGAAGGGTTAAGAAGGGTGAATGGTGCCCCATACTGTGGGTCTAGGGAACGTTGAGGTAGACTATGAAAGGATAGTAATTTTTTGAGTGTGGTGGTGGTCATTGTTAGGTACCTTCACGTTGACACTGACTGAAGTCCTCACGCGTAGTTCAGTCAACTGCTGTTCTGTGACGAAAATAGTCAACAAGTTGAATATGATTCATAGCAGCTACATGAACAACAGATCAGACAGAACCTTCTCTTTTTTCTTTTTTTAAAAATTTAG
>NW_006399761.1:7097546-7107755 GCF_000299155.1 Elephantulus edwardii
CCTCATTGCATACTCCTACGATAAAAATAATGCCCTAAAATAGAACCTTCTCTTATACAGCGTGATCCTCACAAACTGCACCCTGGTAGATCCCATTGTTCAAGTAACTGCGTCAATCCACCTTGTTGAAAATCATCCTCTCACTGACACTTCGACTTTCCCAGCATGATACCTTTGTCCAAGGACTGGCCTCTTCTGACAACATGTCCAAAATATTTAAGATGACATTTCATAATTTTAGCCCCTAAGGAACACCCTACCTGTCCTTCATCCAAAACAGGTATTTGTTCTCTTGGTAATTCATGGGATATTAAGTACTCTTCACCAGTACCACAATTCAGCAATGGTGGTTTCTCTTATTTGTTGCCCAGCTTTATTTATCTTTCTAAATGTTGTTGTTGTTTGGTGCCATCGAGTGAGTCGTAGACAACTCATGGCGACCCTATGAATGAACGGCCTGAGCACTGTTCGTACATAGAGTTTCCGGAGGCAAGCCATTTCGGAAGTGGATGCCGCTCCTGCTTCCAGGCTATCTTTCTAAATAAGCTTTATTATTTATAAACTTCATTTACAGTTTATTATAAATAAGCTTTTATTTATCTTATTTGTTACCAATCTTTCAGATGCAGAAGAAGCAATTAAAAATACCATGACTTGGATCAGGAATGTCTGTAACTGACATTACTGCTCTTTAGCGTGTTGGAGAGGTCCCTGACAGCACGTTTTCTCAGTGTAACATGACTTTGATTTCTTGACTGTTCTTACCATGAGTGCTGATTATGTATCCAACTAGAGTGAAACCGTCAATAGTTTTTAATCTTTTCTCCATCTGTGTTGATGTTGCTTGTTGGTCCAGTGGTGAGGATTTTTCTCTTCTTGATGTTGTGTTGTAACTAAAATTAAAAATCTTCTTCACTCTCAGCAAGGTTATGTCATCAGCATACAGCAAGGTGTTGATGTGTCTTCCTCCAATTCTGACGACACATTTTCTCCATATAGTCTAGCTTTCTAAATTATTTGTTCAACATATGCATTAGATAGGTATGAAGAAGGGCTAAGAAGGCAAGTGGCTGGACTATATTCTGGAAGCCCTCAAGTAAAGAGACATATGTCACCACTCGCTCAGTAAACAAAAGCCTGGACAGAGTTGAAACCCTCTCCTCTTCCTTGAGAACAGGTGATGAAGCAGTAGACCATACTTAGGTCGATGGTTATGCTGGAAAGATGCTTTTCACTCTGCCTATTGAGTTCACTTGGATACTGACTGCTTCAGGGAGCTCAGAACTGAACATTTGCCTTGTCAGAAAATGGCTTCCATTTTACTTTGATGCTTGGCAGCCTTCATGTTAGTCCAAACCAAGGCCATGGTATCTGGATTCAAAAAAACTCTTAGAAAGAAAAAAAAAAAAAAAAGAAGAAGGGCTAACATACAACTTTCCTAATTTTAATCTGTGTAGTACTCCGTATTCTATTTGGACAAATGCTTCTTGGACTATAACTATAGGGTTCTCATGAGTACAATTAAATAATCTGGGATTCCTATTTTCCTCAATATTTTCCATTATTTATTGTATTCCACACATCCAAATACCTTTGCATAGCCAATAAAATGCAAGTAAATATCATTATGACAGTCTCTGCTTTGAGTCAAAATCCACCTGATGTTAACAATGATAGCCCTGGTTTCATCGTCTCTTTAAACTCAACCTTGAATTTCTGGCAGTTTCTTGACAATGCAATACTCAAGCCATTTTTTAAAAAAATCTTCAAAGAATCTTGAGTTGATGAATTGGTAATTGAGATTTTTCACCAAACAGATGCCAACCCTGGATATGCTCACTTGTCTATGCCAAAACATTTCAACAGTAGCTACATGGCAAACAGAGTGAATAAAATGTGTATTTGTGCCCATTCCAAAAACAGGGGGAGGAAAAAGTGATCCAAAAAATTTAGAAAGTATTGAGCAAAATTATTAACACTACATGTGAGTAAAATCTTGCTGGAGATTCTTTTTGGATGGTCTGGAGCAGTGGGTGGTGAAAGGGTAACGGAGAATGAATAGAAAATGACAGTGCCCTGTTGTTATGCGTCTTGAGTTGGAAGCAACTCTTGCTGACCCTCAAGCAGATTGATCACGTGGGAGGAGATTGACCATCCTTTCTCCATGCAGCAGCTGGTGTGCATGAGTCGTGTGCCTTCTTGTGCGAGCTGGTCCTTGTACAAGATCAGCTAACTAATTGTCATTGTAAATACGAGCCTGGCATTCACATCAGTATTTGTGAACCGTTGACTTTGTCTTGCATGTGTTACTCAACCTTATTGTGTCAATAATTGACTAAGGCCCCAGAGCTCTAGCTTGACCAACCAGGTAGATAGCTCGTGTCTTTTACAAACATAGAGAACCTTGGGGGGGGGGCAGGATAAAATTTGGGGAAAAGAAATCATCTTCAGATTTGGAGAGATCATTTTGAGGAGCTAAAGTTCCATACTAATGTTTTTGTTCAGTAGTTAGTGTTATGAATTGAATTGTGTCATCTCCAAATATGTGCCGATTTGGCTAAAGTGTGATTCTCAGTATTATGTAATTACACCCTATTTTATAACCAGATATAATTATCCCATGTGTTATAAATTCCAGTCTCTATGATGACATCAAGGTAGGATTGTTCTGAGGCAGGATGTGAATTTCAGAAATTAGCTGTATCTTGAGTCAGTCTGTTCTGAGAGGGACATGCTTGGGAGGGTGGAAGGACTGTGCAAGAGGGGAAGACCCTTGATGAGATGGATTGATTGGGGCAATGGAGAGAGGTGTGTCATAGACAATAAGATTGGCACAAGGTAGAGCAGGGTTTAGGTCTGTAGTACATAAGGTCACTATGAGTCGCAGGCGACTCAGTGGCATGTAACAACAACAATAAAGAAATGAACAGGGATTTGCAGTATGTCGAATCACCAGGGAAGAGGAGCTGGGAGCAGAGTGTGTCCTCTAGACCTGGGATCTCTCTGCTGAAAATCGTTTAAATCTAGGAGAGAGAGAGCGCCTTCTCCTAGAGCTAGAACTCTCAGTTTGTCTTTTGAGCTATAAGAAAATAATTTTTTAGTTTGTTTAAGTAATTTACTTTAATAGCAGCACTAGATAACTTCTTGTTGTTATGTGCTGTTGATTCACCTGTGACCCATCACGACCCTATATACGGCAGCTCTGAACCCTGCCCGGTCCTGAGCCAGTCTCACTGATTCTGACACACCAACCACCATAATGATAGAATAATAAGTCGGTCTACATCTCAGAAGTATCAGTTGATCAGGAAGTGTTTTGAAGAACATTACCACCTGGTAAATAGTGGAAGTTAAAGAACTATGTTTAGAGAACATATTTCCTCACATCCTCACTAATTTCATATTGACTTGTGCATCTCACTTTGGTCAATGAAATATTGGACTAGGAGAAGACTATGCACAGGGCACTTCATTGTTTAGGAGCAGTTATTTCATAAATGTATTTAGTGTTAATAAGACATGGTGTTAGATACAAAAAGAACTGAGGCCAAAAACATAAGCATTTCATTTTATAACTCATCGCGTTAAGTGCGAACAGATTCCTAGCTGACCCTGCACTGCATTTGCAGAGCTGTGAATCCCATGTGAGGAGATTGCCATCTCTCTCCCATGGAACAGTTCGTGGGGTGCACGGAGAATTGCATCCTTTCACTTAGCAGGGAACACCTGACCAGAGCTTTAGTTATATAAGGCGTGGTAGTTAAAGACTTTCCCAAAACTCTGTATTTCATAGTAGGCTGGAGGTAACAGGAAATTCAGTGAGAGTAATGTATTGTCACTTCTGAATTGGAGGCTGAGTTCAGCAGCTTAAGTTTTAGATCTGGAGAGAAGCTGTTACAGAACATTGAGTCAGAACTGACTCACACTTTTCTACGAAGATGGCACCGAAAGCAAAGAAGGAAGCCCCTACCCCTCCCAAAGCTGAAGCCAAAGCAAAGGCGTTAAAGGCCAAGAAGGTGTCCTGAATGGCGTCCACAGCCCCCCCCGCCCCGAGAGAAGATCCACACATCACCCACTTTTCGGTGGCCTAAGACGCTGAGACTCTGAAGGCAGCCCAAATACCCCCGGAAGAGAGCCCCCAGGAGAAACAAGCTTGACCACTCTGCCATCATCAAATTTCCCCTGACCACTGAGTCAGCCTTGAAGAAGATAGAAGATAACAACACACTTGTGTTCATTGTGGATGTCTGAAAATTGCACTGGAGTAGATTGTCTGTCAAGGCCAACAAGCACCAAATTAAACAAGCTGTAAAGAAGCTCTATGACATTGACGTGGCCAAGGTCAACACTTTGATTAGGCCTGATGGAGAGAAGAAGGCCTATGTTTGACTTGCTCTTGATTGACGCTTTGGATATTGCCAACAAAATTGGAATCATCTAAACTGAGTTGAGCTTGCTAATTCTAAATAATTTTTTCCCTTCACTGTAAACCCCCACTTCCCCCACCCCCCCAAAAAAAACCCTGACTTACTGCTGACCCTTCAGAGGCAGTAAATCGCACGGGAGCATCTCCCCCAGAGCAGCTGGTTGATTTGAACTACACGCTTGTAGGCTGACAGCTTACCACCAAATCTCTTCTTACCACAAATAATTCCTCATAGTTTGTCCTCTCCACCCGGCTTTTATTGGCCACATCCCGCATAACCCTCAACAAAAGAGCCCCCCTCTGCAGTTTTCACAGGGCAGCTTTCTCTTCCCCCTGCCGTGACCACATGCAATGGCCGTTCCTGAGTTCCCCGTTACGGGAAGACATAACAAGAATCAAACTCTCTCTGATTATCGAGAAGGGCAAGGAAGGGCAGAAGTGTTCTTCCCTGCTCAATGATCCATTCACCCTGAGCGGTATCCTTCGCAGGCAAATTCAAGGCAGAGATAAGTTGAGATGTACAGCCTGGCAGCGCTCATAAATGAATTTAGTTCACGTTGAATTAAGGTGATCTGTGAAAATGTGTTCCCAAACGATTCTCTTCAGAACTGGGGACACCAAATCATTCTGAAAAATGGCTTAGTACTTTTGGTAAATGTTTCTATTAGTGCTTTGCAATGCTAAAGAAGTTAGACTGGGGGCCTCTAATGAGCTTATTGGAACGGTGAGCACTAAATGCTACTTAATATTCTCTGTCACTCTGCTGGAGGCAAAAGGACCGTATCATTTTGTGTTTGCTGTGCCTCCTCTCAGCTGCATTGTGAACTGGTACAAGGACCGTGTTTCATTGTATTGGGGGTGGGGGGGAGATCCTTTGACACTGGGAATTACAAATGTTAGTTCTTGATGAAGAAAGGCAGTAGCCTTTGAAGGAGAAATGCTTCCGCCCCTCCCCACCCCCCACCCCCCAGCTAGCTAATTTTTGTAGCAGCATTTTCAGACATTGAGGAAAGAGGCTTCCGATGCTGCTTAGTTCTTACTGGTCAACCTGGTCCACACTTTACTCAGAACTGACCACAATTACCTGTGTCTCATTTAGTGGGAAGGTGGATGTCAGAGAGTCCAAGGGAAGGTTTTTGAAGGGAGTTTACATAAGGAAGAGTAAAGGTCTGGAGTTTCTACTGGATTCAAACAACCAACCAACCGTTCCTTGTTGCTGTTGAATTGAGGCAGGTTTGGAAGTAGGAGTGGCATCCTCTTCCTAAACAACATGCCTCTATAAACTCTATGAACTTTGAGAAATGATGATAGTTACAGAAAGCCTTCAGACCTTTTGTTGATAGGGTCGCTATGAGTCATTCTTGACTTGATGGCAGTCAACAATAACAACAACAACTAATGGTGTAGTCCATAGAGGGTCACACTGCTAAACCAAATGCTCCTCATCTCTGGTGGTTCTAATCCACCAGGGGTTTGAGGGAAGAAAGTGGCTCGTTGAATTACAGCCTCAGAAACCAAATGGAAGGTCAGTTATGAGTCACTTTGGCTCTCCGACAACATGAGAGAGAAAGTTGAACTGTTAGCACCTTGTGGTGACCTTAGTTACAGAGTAGAGCTATATATTCCACAGGTGGTGGTGACAGTTGTGCTGTCCAGTAAAAACCAAACCACAGCTGACCCTTCAGCAAGTTTTCAGAGGTGGTAAATCCCTTGAAAAGAGGTGACCCATAGTTCTCACACAGAGTAGCTGGTAGATTTGAACTGTGTACCTCTGGGTTGGTAGCACACCTTTTTACCACCAGGCCACCAGAGCTCTCCATACTCCACAGGAACATTTTTGTTTATAATCTCAGAAGCAGACCACCAGACCTTTTTTCCACTGATCCCTAGGGTGCATTTGAACCACTATTCTTTCAGCTATTCCATGAGAGGTTAATTGTTTGCAACATCAAAGTCTCTTGATTCAGAACAGTGGAAATCATTAAGTGTTTCAAGCATAGAGGGCATTGATAAGACTTATCTCTGGAAAAGGTTATTGGGTAACTGATACAAGGACACACAACTTAGCTATAGTGCATTATGAGGCTTCAGTAGAGCTGTCCAGGTAGGAGTTGCTGGCAGATTCGGTTAGAGTGAAGATGAGAGTTATAAACATGAGAAGATGTGTTTAAGAACTGCTTGCGAGATTATCACCTATAGGCAGGACCTGGAGATTACTTTTCAGCGATCAATCATAGATATCTATTAAACAGAAGGATGTATTGGTCCAGATGGCAGAGAGTAATGTGGGCTGGAGTATTGAGGGTAAGCTACATTTTAGAGAAGAAACCACATTTTATTAGTATGTATACATTGAGTTTATGGTACGTGATGTGGTGACTTTGAAGGAGCACAGAGAGGTGTGGCATTTTAGGAACCTGAAGAAAAAGATAAAGAGAGAGTTTTGTTTATTCTGAAGACACTTGATCATGTTTAAATGGAAATGAGATATATATATAAATATATATATTAATTTTTATATTTGAATTTATATTTATATTTGTAGATATATATGTGTGTATATATGCATATATATATGTGTGTATATATATATACATATATATATATATCTTATATACCCTTTTGTGCCTTCCCTTACTTTAGTGATACTGTGTGTCTCATCTTACTTGGTAAAGAAAAGTAATATCAAAGCTTTTCTAAATCCACCTTTATCAATTTCCATTGAATTTTTAAACTAAGCAATTGTATTCCTGTTTAGACTAGAAGTAAGAAGCAAATAGCTGGGGCTTTGTAGTTTTTATCTCACTATGTTCCCAATTTTTTTTAAAAAAAAACAAAAACCAACCCATCATTTTATGCCACCTGCATGTTATACCTTCAGTATTGTTTGTTCCAGCCTGGCACCATCATCACCAAGGAGCCTCTCTAAGAATAAGGCAGACCTCTTACTAGGACAGAGATGTTCAGTGCACAGGGTTCCAGTGTGTATGATAGAGTGGGTTATAAAAATGTACAGCTTACAAGGTTTGTCTTCACCCTTACGGCCGTGGATCATCTACACGCATTCCATTCATTAAATGCCTGACAGTTCCCAAGGACCCCGTGAAATAACCAGAACTTCAAGAGTTTCACAAACTGAGCCTGCAGGAGGATGTAAACCAAGTCGAAGTGCCCAGCCTGACACACTTTTTTGTTATCTCTGTTTCCTTATTGCCTATATTCATTTTTCCTCCTTACAGTGTTCTTGGCTCTATTTTGAGGCACTTGAATCTTCGCCTCATACACAAAGGAGATGAAGGAATCCAAGAGCAAGCAATTTCAATCAGGAACATCTTAATAATCTGGGAACTGTGGATAGAGTTTACTTGATGCGTTCCTGGTTCAACCAGGAGTGACAGTAGGGGATTTTGATTTTTGCCAGTTAGTTTTGGGACCCTAACACATCATAGAGTGTCATTTTCAATTCCACGTCAAATGCCCAGAAGTGCATTATTCATAGCCACCTATGTTGCCAGCTATCATTTTAGAAACCTGGCTGCAATTTTTCCCTTTTCTCCAGCAGTAAACAAGTACGTATGCTATAAATTACCAAGAAATGGGCACTCATCCCTGTAGAATTAACTCTGCAAAAGTTCCCTTCATCCAGCCAGTGACAAAAAAAAATCCCCAAAACCCCTTCTACCCAGCATTGGCCTTGAGGACTAAGACGGTCTTTCTTGAGACCTGAAAGTCACACAGACTTTGGGCAAGTGAGGAGCATGGTAATTTTCCAATGTCTCTGATTAAAGCCATCTGCACTTCCCCAGTGCTGTTCCCTTAACTCATTCGAATGCAAAAGAGCCTCTTCCCTTGTTTATTTTGGAACACAGCTGTTGTCTTAATTGAGCCTAACAGATAATAGAAGTATTGTTGATTTTTTTTAATTTTTCCTCCTCTTCCAAACAAGCAGTTTGTGGGATTTGGGAATAATTTTTATTGTTGTTGTTGTTGTTGGGAAGCTGCATGTCTATTCTAATTCTCCAAGTTCACTTACTTATTTTGTTTAAAAATACGAGGAGGAAGAAGTCTTTGTATATGTACTTGCATAGTGTCTGCGTGGGAGAGTGCTTGTTCTCTGGCATTTGAACTTCAGAGACAGGAAGTTCTTCATGATCACGTGACACACCCAGAGAGTTAGGTTGCCCTTTAAAGAACTTGTGTCTGGCATGTCAGAAATGTTAAGGATGAGTATTATGGTTAGCACAGGAATCCAGAATTAAGGTTGCATAGAGAAGTGTACTGGGGTGGGGGGGAGGGGAAGGGATCAGGGAATTGTATACCAATGAAGGAATTTTTTTTCTTTTCAGAGAGGGGAGCAAACTGGTGGTGAGGGCTGGGCAGGGAGAACAGTGAGGCAATGAATGAATGGAAATCTAAAACCTTTGTAAATGTTTATTAAAATTAATAATAATAAAAAAAAAAAAGAGATGCTAAGGACTGTGCAGGAGAGGACGAAGTTCAGCTCTCTCGAGGACACTTAACAAAAACAACCATTATCTCCTTTATGGAAACCAGGCACCCACTCCTGGGGAGTCACTGCTGGTTCCTGTTGTTTCCAAGACTGTAAATCTTTACAGAAGGATGCTGGCCATGGTTCTCCCGCAAAGCAGTTGGTAGATTAGAATTGCTGACCTCGGGCTCCATTCTCCAAAATGGAAAGAATTACAATAATACAGAATCGGTTGGTTTCCTCTCTTCTTAACCACCACTCCTTAACCCGACCTCACACAAAAAGTCATGGGATGCTATTTCCATCTTCGCTTAAGCTCTTTCCGAGTCTTTTCTTGATATACCTACTGATTTCTTGAGATATCATCTCAGGATATTTCACACTTCTGAAGGCATGGAGCTTCTTTACATTGATGTGAATTCTCTTCAAGAGAAGAATTTAGATTTATAAAAATTACAGTATTTTATAATCACACTGAGTGCGAATTATGTGTGTGTGTGTGTGTGTGTGTGTGTGTGTGTGTGTGTGTGCGCGCGCGCGCCATCAAATCAGATCTGACTGGTACAGGAAGTGTTTTGTTCCTCCTTCTCCAGCAGAGCATCTGGTAGATTTGAACCGTGTACGACTCGATGGCACATAACAACAACAACGACCACCTCTGGGATTGCAGTGCAGCTTCTTGCCACTAGGACACTAGAGCTCGCCTAAATATTACAGTATTTTAAAGCTGACCAGATTTCAGGAAGATCAAGCACTTTTGGGTTTTGTCTTAAAAAAAAACCAACAAAAAACCAACAAACACACCAACACCCGCCCCCACCTCTATAAAACCAAATTTTAAGAAGTATCCTGGCTACACAATATTTCAAGTTCTCTTCATTGGACAAGAAGATTTTCACATTCTTTCCCATTAGAAGAATGGAAAAGCAATTTACAGTTTCCTTTTTGCTGTTGCAATATGTGATCAGGTCAGTTTTGACTCAGAAGTACACCGTATAAACCAGAAGGGAAAGGGAAAATCTCCCAGTCCCAAACCAGCTTCAGAATCTCTGCTCCCTTTTGAAAATCACTGTGTCAACCCATCGCCTTGAGGTTTTTCCCTCCGTTTTTGGCTGTCTGTCTGCTTTATCTGTTGTTGTTGTTATGTGCTGTCGAGTCCTTTGCGACTCATAGTGACCCTATGCACAACAGCCCTAAACCGTGCTCTATCCTGTGCCAATCGCATTGCCTCTGACACACCCATCCCGATTACCCCAGTCACTGAATCAATCCACCTCATAGAGGGTCTTCCCCT
>NW_006399761.1:7108165-7109327 GCF_000299155.1 Elephantulus edwardii
ATCCATCCTGATGCTACCGATTGGTCCGGTGATGAGAATTTTTGTCTTCTTGACATTGAGCCTCAGTCCATATTGAAGGCTGCAGTCCTTGACCCTCGACCAAAAAATGGCATTGTGGTATATGTGTTGGGCAGATAGCCAAGAGGAAGTGGTAGGAACAATTAGTGAATCCAGAGGAGGAAGGAGAGGCTTCCTGCTCCTTTTAAAATGTACAGCCTCAGAAACCTGGTGTCAGAATTTCCTTAGTGATCGTGGTTTTGTTTTTTTGCTTAACCAAGCAAGATGTCGGTCTCCAGGGATGGGTCCTTGCAGCTAGATAATTTGTTCAAAAGACTTGAGGCTCATCAGTGTCATCTTCAAGGAACATTCTAGTTGCATTCTTTTTTTCCAAAAAAGATTTGTTCTTTTTGCTGTCCATAGTCTATCCAATAGTCTTTGCCAACACTCCAGTTCAAAGGCATCAGTTGTTCTTCGGTCTTCATTAATTCTCACATGCATATGCATATTTTGTTGTTGTTATTGTTGAGTACCATCGATTCACAACTGACCCATAGCTGACCATCCAACAGCTTTTCAGAGGCTGTAAATGCATGAAAAAAGATTGCCCATCCTTCTCCTGCAGAGCAACTGCTGAATTCGAGCTACATGCCTTTTGATTGCAGGGCAGCTTTTTCCTGCTAGTCTACCAGAGCTCCCTACAAGCATACGAGATAGTTGAAGACTATGAGGTGGAGTCCTTGAGTCCTCAAAGATTCCTTTCTTCTTTTGTCTGTATTTTGTTCTCCTTGTTCTTTACCCCTTTAAAGAGATCTTCCGCAGCAGATTTTCCCAGGGAAATATGTCCCCTGATGTTTTGATTGCTGCTTCTATGGACATGGTACACAAAGTAAATGAAAAGAATTCTTGACAAATTTAATAGTTTTTTTTTTCCTTTTGTTATAATGTATTGGTCCAATTGTGAAGGTTTTGTTTTCTTTTCGGTTCAAGCATAATCTATACTGAAGTATGTGGTAAGTATCATAAAGTGCTTCATCTCCTTTACATTTTCTGCAAGCAAGGTGGTATCATCTGCATATCACAGGTTTTTAATAAGTTTTCCTACAGTTGTTTTTTTTTTGTTTGTTTGTTTTTTTGTGCTTTAACAAAATCCTTTTTATTTTCT
>NW_006399761.1:7111732-7123548 GCF_000299155.1 Elephantulus edwardii
ATTCCCTTTAAGAACAGGAACTAGGCAAGGATGCCCACTATCACCTCTTTTATGCAATATTGTTTTCCTACAGTTGTGATGCTGCGTTTTTATGGTCTAGTTTCTTAGATTACTTATCTGAGAAATTATTTTCAACAAACCGATTGAATAAGTACAGTGGAAAGATAGAACTGAGCACACACTTTATGGATTTGAAACCACATAGGAATACCTTGTTCTGTATAAAGGACTATTCTTTGGTTTGTGTAGGGGTTCCTTCAGCATGAACATCATAAAGTGTTGAGGCAGTCCTATTCTATATGATACTATTTATAATTTGTTATGATCCAAACAACAAAATACCTGTTCATAGTCACTAGAGCACAGATTAACACCCTTCTGGTATTTTCTGCTTTCAGACAACTATTTCCTGTAATTGATGTAGTTTGTTGTGCTACTTAAAATGGATCACTTTGCATACAATTTTCCTCACAGTTTCTACTTTTACCACTGCTATGTAGGTTTGTACCCTAAAGATACAGAAATTTTTAAAAAATTTGTTTTGCAAGAATCTCACCAAAAACAAATACTATAAAAAAAACCCCAAAATCAGGATGGCGTTTCTAATCATGGTAACGTAACGGTAATGCTGATACTATAATGCTTGTAAAATATATAAGGCAGTAATTTTCCAGCATTTACAGCAGACCGGGCTGCACTCCCAAAGAGCAGAGAAACGCATGAGGTGAACCCTACAGTGAGTCTGGTTGTTGACCTGGGGCACTTTTCTAATTGTGGCATAGAGAGGCGCATCTCGATGAAAAAAAATATATCATCTTGCTGTGGTAGAAAGACAGGGGTTAGAGTTTGAGACTTTTGAAGCTGATGGACCCTGGGAAGCAGAGTATGTTGTTAATGTTAGGCACCGTCAAGTTGACTATGACTCATGGCCACCCTATGGACCTTGCCCCTTCCTGTGCCATCCTCATCATGTCTTCTATACTTGAGCCCACTGTTACAGTCAGGGTGTCAGTCTATCTCATTGAAGGTCTTACACCCTTTCACTGACATTTCCCAGCATGATGTCCTGTTCCAAGGACTGGTCCTCCTAACAACATGTCCAAAGTATGTGAGACAAACGCTTTCACCATATATGCATCTAAGGAGCATCCTGGTTGCCTTCTTTCCAAACCAAATGTGTTTGGTTTTGAAGCTCTGGTGGCTTAGTGTTAAGGAGGTGAGCTTTTAATACAGAGGTACACTGTTCCAATCCAGCAGCTCCTCCACAGAAGGCGCATGGACAATCTCTTCCTAAGTGATTTACTGCCTCTGAAAATCCACTGGAGGGTCAGCTATGGGTCAGTTCTAACTTGAAGGTACTGTACACAACAACAACAACAACAACGTGGGATATTCAGTACTCCAACATCACAGCTCAAAGGCATCAGATTTCAAATTTCAGAGGCAGAGTAAACAGTTGAAAAGACTATGATGTGAGTCAGGCACACCTTAGTCTTTAAACTGATGTTATTGCTCTTTAACACCTTAGAGAGGTCTGACTTTCCCAGTCCAACACCTCTTCGATTGCTTGGCAGCTGGTAACAAGGGCGCTGATTGTGGATCTAAGAAAGAGGAAATAAATCCTTGCAACCTTAGTCTTTCCTCCATCTATCATGGTGAGGATTTTTGTCATCTTGATGTTGAGAGTTAATCCAGATTCGGGGATATAGTCTTTGATTTTCTACTGTAAGAATTTCACATATTCTTTGCTTTAAGCAAGAGATTTTGTGATAAACCTAACACAAGCTGTTGAGCAGTCTTCCTCCAATCTGGATGCCGCACTCTTCTAGGAAAGAAAAAAAGCCTGTACTTATGGAAATGCCATGATCTGTGTGCGATGCGCTGTGACACCTGAGGCTCGGATTGCGCATGTGCGAGGTGAAGCCTTTGAGCCCTGACAGAGAGCAGCCGCTGCGGAATGACCAGTAGAATAAAGATGCCAAACAGTCCACAAAACTGGCAGAAATACATGCTAACGCCCAGCCAGTGTGGACAGGACCTAGGAACATCGCAGGCTTTTCATCTAAGATGCCGGAAGGGATATATGTTTGTAGAAAAAGGAAAATAATTCTAAATCTGCTGTAAAAATAAAATGTTGTGTTCTTTATTTGGGAAAAAAAATATATATATATAAAATAGCATCTAACAGCCAAGTTTTAACAGGACTGGGGTGGTCTGATAGGAAGGAAAAAAATTCAGCTCTCACTAGAAGTCTCTATATTCAAGATTGTTTATATCTTATCACACACAATTTCTGACTAAATCAAACTCTCCAGTGTCCTACTGCTGTTCGGTCACTATCAAATCCTAGTAATCATGTTGGAAAGACTCCCTTAGGCTCCCAGAGAGGCTGTAACCTCCCAGGGACAGACGGTTTCTTCTTTTTTGGTGCTTTCAAAATGATGGCCTTTGATTTTGCAACAACAGTCAAAACCATTACACTACCAGGGCCTAACGATTTCCAAATACACGGAGAAGCATGGAGATATATCTTAAAACCCAAGAGGTAAGGGAGCTCTGGAGGCCTAGTGGCAAGAAGCTGCACTGCAATCCCAGAGGTACACGGTTCAAATCCACCAGATGCTCTGCTGGAGAAGCAGGGGCACTCTCCTCTTGTATCAGTCAGATTGATTTAACGGTACACACACACACAAAATAATAAGATAAAAATTAAAAAAAACAAAACACAAAAATTCCAAGAGATTCTTTAAATAAAGCAGAGATAATATCCTTGTAGGTTTGGGTTTCCACTGCAAATAGATGTGAAATATGAAAGTAGCACAAAGCTTGAGAGTAGGTATAAGCTGAATTCTATTATTGTAAGATTCATATATTTTTAAATGGAAAGAATGAAATACGAACAAATGCAATACGCAACCTTCGCTTAAAATAAATGTTAATAAAAGAGGGCTAATATAGAATGCAAATCCCCTCCAAATCTATTGCTCTCAAGTCGCTTCTGAGTCCCACTGGCCTGCTAGGACAGAGCAGAGGCAATTCTTGGTATTTCCAAGGCTGTGAGTTTAGAGGCAACGTTATAAGTATAATTTAAGAATCACCCGGGAGTCTTATTAAAATGTGGATTCTGATTCAGCCTCTTAGTAGTGGACATGCAAATTCTAATGAGAGTACTGAACCTGTATAAATCAGTGTGACTTCTGGTACAGAGAATATGTGTGAGAAGGGATGTCCAAGTTGAGAAAGTGAAGGATGAAGTCAGAACCTCAAACAAGAATTTCCTTCTGCCCCTAACCACTCAAAATGACAGCAGCTCTTCTGTTTGCCGTGCCTGGACCTAGACAACCAGCACTTTCGCTTCGCACATCCAGAACATCCTCTGGGAGTGTCTTTGTTGAGAACTTAACACTTTTCTCAGCAAGCAAAGCTCGTCTTCTCTGCTGACCTCGGTAAGCATAGTCATTTCGAGACATAGAACTAATAATTGACTTGAGCATTTGTGAGCCCAGCTCAGTGAACTGCATTATTCACTCCCACGTGTGATTAAAATCAGAATGAGAAAGCTGCCGGGGGCGGCACAGTTAAGTGTTAGTGACGCACCGGGCTGTGTCCGGTATGCTCTGCAGCCCACCTGCCTCCCTCTGCTGCTGAAGCCATCTCACTGGGAGAGTTCACCCAGAGTCAGCACTCTGAAGTCACCAACCCCTCCTGAGAAGGACAACCAATAGTAGTCCACTTCCATTAAGATTTATAGCCTCAGAAACCTCAGAGAGGATGATTATGAGTCAGAATTGATGGAAAGATAGTGGACTTAATGAGATTTGCATCAAGCCCACCAGTATCAAAAGGATTTTTTACTGCTACCACTTTAGCTCAATGTCAAGAAGACAAAGATTCTCACCATTGGACAAATTGGCAGCGCCAGGATGTATGGCGAAGAGATTGAGATTGTTCACAGCTTCAGTTTGCTCGTCTCCACAGTCAACACTCCTGGCGCCAGCAGTCAGGAAATCAAAAAGCGTATCGCGATGGGAAAGTCTGCTGTTAGGGACCTCTTTAAAATACTCAGGAACAACGGTGTCTCTCTGGAGACTAAGGTGCGCCTGATACAGGCCATGGTATTTGCAATCGCTTGTTATGCATCAGAGAGTTGGACAATGACTAGGGAGGACAGAAGGAGAGTTGATATCTTTGAGCTGTGGTGCTGGAGGAAAGTACTGAATATACCATGGACTGCTAGGAAAACAAACAGATTCATCTTGGAGAGGATTAAACCAAGCTACTCCTTGGAGGCAAGGATTCTGGGGCTCCGTCTGACATACTTTGGACATGTTGCCAGAAGGGACGGGTCCTTGGAGAGGGACATCATGCTTGGGAGGGTGGAGGGACAGCGCAGGAGGGGAAGACCCTCTATGAGATGGATTGATTCAGTGACTGCGGTGATCAGAATGGGTGTGTCAGAGGCGGTGCGGTTGGCGCAGGATAGAGCAGGGTTTAGGGCTGTTGTGCATAGGGTCGCTATGAGTCGAAAACGACTCGATGGCACATAACAACAACAACAGCAACCACTTTAGCAGAGTCTTTTACAAGGTGATTCATTGGGATGAGAATCCAAGGACACAGAATATCCCTCCAAAGAGCATAGATTCTTATAACCAATCGGAGACAACTGCTCTCAAAGACCAGACACAGCAGAAAGAACTCCCTACCAGCTGTTGTCCCTGATTGGTTGAAGGGATAGTTGTGTCACACTTGGCTTTCATTGGCTGACTTTTTTTTATAAAGACTGGAGAGTGGAAGTATCCTGCTCCTTCCCTGGTGGGGATGAGTCTTGTGTTCACACTGAAGTTAGACAAGTTCTGGTGCTGCTAGTCGCCATCGTTGTTGTTATGTGCCGTTGAGTCGCCTGAGACTCATAGCAACCCTGTGTGCAACAGCCCTAAACCCTGCTCTGTCCTGTGCCAGTCTCACTGTCTATCCCCATCACCCCAGTCACTGAATCAGTCCACCTCATAGAGGGCCTTCCCCTCCTGTAGCTGTCCCTCCTACCTCCCACGCATAATGTCCCTCTGTAAGGACCTGTCTCTCCTTGCAACATGTCCAAAGTATGTCAGACGAAGCCCCAGAATCCTTGCCTTCAAGAAGAAACAACTGCTAGTTGAGAGCTTAACAGTTTTCAAATTCTGGAGACCTACTTAACTTACCTCAAAACCAACGTATTCTCACCCATTATGAACTTTTCAAACCAGAATCTCAGTGACAGCTTTGGTGGGCTGCTCAGCGCCCTCAGTCAGTGCTAAGATAGGTCTATACAATCCTTGATCCTCGACTGTGCCCCAGACCAGTGCTAGTGTTCTCAGCTCAGTCTTGGCCCTTACACTCTGTTGGCACAGTCTGCCCCACCCCTTGTCTCCTTTGCCTCGTCTGCTGCCCACCACAGCAGCTTCTTCTCTCACCACCTGGGTTAGCCCATTTGTGAAGTTCCCAGTTCAGGGTCCAAAGTCCTGGCTTGCGTGGCCCAGCTGGGAGGGGACCTGCCTTGAAAGGGACAAAACTCACTGCCAGTGGGATCAGGTCTGATTCACTGATTACCCTCTTTGAGGACCCATTCAAGCCTTGTGTCTTGGGTTTATACGTACTGCGTAGACTCTCTTTTCAGTCCATCTGGTCATTTTTCTGTCGTGTACCATCAAGTTGGAACCAGCCCATAGTGGGTTTTCAGAGGCAGTAAATTGCACAGGAGGAAACCACCCGTCCTTCTCCTGTGCAGCAGCTGGTGGATTTGACCCGTGGACTTCTGTTTTGGGTTGGCGGTGAGATTCCTTCCCACTCAGTCACTAGAGCCTAGGCGAGCCTTGCCAGCAAATCCAGAGGAAAATAAAATCAGTTACCAGACCACACTGTCCTGCAGTCAGGCTAAAGTTTGGCTCATAAAGAGACAATTTTGTCAAAACGACTGAGTTGGTAACAGTTACTCTACACTGTGTGAAAGGCCAGAATTTTACTACTGAACCATCACTGGCTCTGAAATGAAATTGTTGTTATTGTTGTTAGGTGCTATCGAGTCTATTTCTGTGACCACTTGTGAGAGAGTAAAATGACTCCATTGCATTTCCTCCTTGGACTCCTTGTGGAAATAGATTATCAGACTTTTCTCCTTGAGAGCTACTGATTATATTCACACAGTCAACCTCTTGGTTAGAAGGTGAGAGCTTAACCATGCATACTTGGCAAGTTTGGGCTTCGAGTGTTCAAGATATGTTGTGACAGTCTCTTTCTTTGTTGTTTCCCTCTTGTCACATGCTGTCTCATCCCTTTATCTAACCCTACCTGCCATCGCAGTTGTGATTGTTGTGTACAGTCGGAGCCATGCCCTAGCTGACCCGCCAGCAGATTTCCGAGGTGGTAAATTGCACAGAAGGAGATTGCCCGCCTTTGTCCTGCGGAGCAGCTGGTGGATTTGAACCACATACACACACATAAGTGCAATGCCTTACCACTAAGCCATCCTCATAGATGTTGCATAAATATTATGAATAATCAACAGGGAAGACAATTGAAAGAGTCAAAGACAAGAAAACAAGAAGAGTATCCTTCAGTGCTGGTGCGAGGCTTATAAATCCAGGGCATTACACATTATGTTCCCAAGACCACCTTCCCTGCGGTGCAGAGGCCACGTGGCCCACTAGGCAGGCGACACCGAGAAGCCAAGCTCTCTCAGCTCCACTCCTGGCTCCCTCAGGGGACAGAAGCCTCCGCCTCACGCAGTTGGCTGACTGCTGTGTAGGAGTGAGTTTTTGAATCTGTGATATCTACCTCCTCTCAATGCACAAACACGAAACACAGCTACATAATGCAGTGTGGAAATTAAGTATGACACGCTATATCAGCTCTAGGCACATTAGCAGAGATGGAAGACAGTTTCACACTTAGACATTTCAATGGGTGATAAATAGGGTTAATGGATTGTGACTGAAACACTCCTGCCCTCTTAAATCTTCCAGGAAGCTTTTAAAACTAGTAAATACATATTCTTCAGGATGGTTTGCTGAAGCCTGCGCTAATTCCATTTGGAGCTCTTTGGGACTGTGAGAAAAAGCACACACACCAAAGAAACAAAAAACCAAACCAAATCCCAAGAAACCTAGTTTTCTGAAACATCCCAGATCCAGGATTTTAAAGAGAAAATGGAAAAGAACGTATTCCATCTCACTCTGATTCTCATTCTTTTGAAGTCTTTCACATAAGCTTCGGCCTGGTATTAGTCGTCTGTGTATGGACTCCGAGGTCGCTATTTTGTTTTGTATGTTTATCTCAAAACGCTTTTGAGTGCCCAGCGACAGCCACACACGGGAAACAGAAGAGGACATTTGGGTCCCTGCATCTTGTCATTTAGTAGGAGATAATGTTGCACACCTTACCGCACCTGGCCAGCAACCCTGAGGGCACGAGCCTCCCTTTAGTCCATGGAGGAAGATGGCAGAGAACCCAGGACTGCGTGGAGTTGCCCAGCATCGCTTCTCTGTTACAGCCCCAGTGCTTGACGTAAGCATCGCAAAAGCCTTGGGATCCAGTTGCTGTCGTGTCATATTCACTCAGCAGGCATCCCCTATGCTGTCCTCTCGGACTCTGAGATTATGAGCTCATCCGTCCTTTAACAGAGCGGGCGAGAGCTGCACCAGGGTTCTTGTAAGGTCATGGATTTGACCCAGGAGCAGTCTGAGACAGCTGCAGCGTTCTTAGTGAACCGGAACACAGAAGCCAGTAATGACAGGGCCACGTGGGCAATCCCCTGACCAGAGGGGCCAGCTCAGGCTGGGTCGGGAAGAGATGATCCTGTCTAAACGACACCATCCCTCAGGAGAAGAATGACGAGGGCCGTCATCCTTTGCTGTTCACCCTAGACACAGTGGAGGTTGTGGTGGAAGAGGAAGATAGCTGGGCTGCTGGGGGGGGGGAGAATTTGGGCAATAAATGTATGTTCAAGCCTTACGGTGTCATTTATTAACCTGATGATTTATTGTTTGCCCATTTGGGGATTTTCATGACTCTTTTCCCGTTGGAAAAGGATTGCTTTATATATTAAGTGAGCTAGAAATATTTTTATGAATTACAGACTCCTGCATAAATTTTGATTAGCCAAGTAACACTCTTCGTTGATTTCTCATTAAGAGATAGCGAGAGGAGGAGGAGGCTCCTTTTGCTTGTAAGGAGCTCGAGTCCAACTCCAGAGAGAGCTCAACCTAATGTGATTCCTATTACCAGTGACTAGACGAGGGAAGCAAATTTGTGTCAACTTGTATTTATTTGCAGCTTAGCTGTATGTCAGAGCTCTCCTGACACAGTCCCTGGCTCCACTGACTACGAGGTGGTGTCTCTTTGCAGGTCGACACCAGTGGATTTCTCCACAGGAGAAGCATGGGGAATCTCCTCCCATGTTACTTACAGCCTATTGAAAACCCACTGGCGGATTAGCTATGAGTTGGTTCTGAATCAGTGACATTCTATGTGTGTGCGTGAGAGAGAGAGAGAGAGAGACAGAGACAGATAGTGTTAGGGACTTTATATCTTTAATAACATCCACATGATAAGTTAAACAAAATATCCTGTTGTATTTTTTCCAAGAGATTTGGAAATAAGGACTCTTTGGGGAGTAAGGACATTCTGTAGAGCAGTAGTTCCGATATTTGCTGGATTTCTGAGAGTTTTAACCTCTCTGCTTGTGCGATGGATAAAGAGCAGACAGTATTTCATTCACTAATCAGGTAAGGGCACCAAAGTCACATCAACCAGCCATCGACTTCTGTTCTTATTTCATGAAGATGGCTCATTTCTCATCCTTCCTGCCAAAGCTGGAAAACCACAGTAACAAAATTTTCAAAAGCGTTTAAGCAAAACAGACCTAGAATCTTCCTCCTTCTGTTTATGCATGTCCTTGAGAAGTGTCAGGCAAGCGTTTGGGATCGCTCTGGTTACATCAGTCTCCTGAAATGTCTCTCAGACTCAATTATCTGTCCCTCCTTTCATGTGTCTGAGTGGCTTTTTCATCTTCAGAAGTAGCAGGGACAGTTGAGACAGTATAACTTACATTCCCAGAATCTTGTGACTCTTGGAGATCTTCCTGGAATAACTGATTTCTCATTGCATTGGTTTTTTCACAGCCAGTGTGTGTGTGAGTGTGTGTGTGTGTGTCTTTCATCCCAGACACAGAAGAAAGCAAACCACTCAGGATAATGGAATCAAGTAGCACATTAGGATCTATAAGCATATGTGCATTTATTCATAACAATGCTGCAAAGAATTGAGGGTGTTTAAATCAATTGCACATGTATTCGCCATATAATTTAATTAGCACTTTTGCAAGGCACCATATGAGCTCCTATTACACTGTTTCCATTACAAATAATTAAAAAAAACCCCAAACCCTGTGAACATTAAGAATGGTATTATCTTGGTGATTAGAAGAGACCACTTTGTTTAAAAGCTTCACTGACGTCATATATGCAATGGCTTTTTTTCAATATCAGCAAAATGCAAGAACGGGATCTTTGCCAAGGAACAAAGCCTTCGTTCTCGTAGACCTTCATGTTGTTTAAATATGTGTAATGAAGCAAATAGATTTAAGGGATCACTATATTCTTAAATATATAATTTTAAAATCAAGTTGACATTTCAGCAAAATGGAAAAGGGGTGGGAAGCTCAATATCTTCGTGTACTGACCACAGTAAAACTAGCAACTACTACTGAAGTTATCTCACCTAGTGGTAAGAAGCGCTGCTGCAATCCCAAGGGACAGCGTTCAAGTCCATCAGCTGCTCCAAGTGGGGGAAGGATGGACAGTCTCCTCTCAGGTGATTTACTGCCTTTAAAAACCTCCTGGAGGGTCAGTTCTGACTTGACAGCACACAGTGGTAACAGCTATCGATCAAGAAGCTCTGTTGGCTCAGAGGTAAGGACTTGCCCTGCCAATCCAAAGGCAAGAGCTTTGAATCCAGCAGCTGCTTCATAGAAGGAAGATGAGAAATCTCCTCCCTTGTGATTTTCTGCTTCTTGAAAACCCACTGGAGAGACAGCTATGTGTTGGTTCCAACTCAACAGAATATAACAACAACAGCAACACTATCTATACCGGGTACTGAGCTGCAAGTATCACATCAGATTCCGCTCATTTATACAGACCTTTAATCCTTACAAATGAACTCCATTTTACTAATGAGGAAACGGAAACTCAAGCCAACCCCTGCTGTATCTTCTGCAGGGTCAAACAAGAGGCATTTGGAAGTACGGCTGGATGAAAATGCCCATGGGTATTTGGTTTTTCCAGTCTTTACTAAGGTCTAATGCTTTACTGTAAATACTAATGAAAATTCATGGTTACTGGCTCCAGTATTTCCTTTCAGGAAGAACCAAAGGAAGTGACTGAGTAAGTGAAGTAAAACGTGTGTTGCTATATAAAGATGGTCCTTTGAGCAATTATGTGAACTTGCCTGCTCCCTCGTTTATCCGTTAATGTCGAGTTAAAACTGACTTCACAGATGGCCTCCCATTGGCTTTCTATCACGTTTATTTAAGTCTTGATGGCCAACAGTATTAAATTTTCTTTTAAATACATGTAAGGACATTTCCATATTTATTATTTGATTCCCTCTTAAATTACATGTATTATCATTAATAATGACATATGCAGATTAAAACAAATAAGAATAGGGAATAAAAAAATATTAAATCATTTCAAACAAGGCATTATTACATCAAAATACTATGGGGATTTTATGAGGAGATGAGTTGCTAAATTAGGTTTAGGTGGCCTAGAATCCTATTAAGAAGCAAGAAACACATGAAAATAAAATCAGATAAAAGAGTAGAAAGCATCACATTTTAGGAGACAGTGACCACCTACAACCAGGAAAGGATAAAATGGATGAATGGGACCTGCTAAGAATCAAATCCCTATGCACATCCCAAAACTTCAACAGGGTAAAAAGGAAAAAAACCTAGATTGGGAAAAATATTTAATAATGATATATCTGATAAGGGACTTATATCTAGAATTTTTAGAATACTCGAGCTCCACAACAAGA
Organism: Elephantulus edwardii; assembly: GCF_000299155.1. Lineage (NCBI taxonomy): Eukaryota > Metazoa > Chordata > Mammalia > Macroscelidea > Macroscelididae > Elephantulus > Elephantulus edwardii. The sequence continues at coordinate 7,122,812 of NW_006399761.1, forward strand.
TAAAGGTAAACAATCCAATTGAAAAATGGGCACAGGATATGAACAGACATTTCACCAAAGAAGACATTCAGATGGCCAACAAACACATGAAGAAATGTTCAAAATCCCTAGCTCTAAGAGAGATGTAAATCAAAACAATTATGAGGTATTATCTCACCCCAGTAAGGATAGCAAAATTCAACACAACAGCAAACAGCAAATGCTGGTGAGGTTTTGGAGAAACTGGAACCCTTTATTCACTGTTGGTGGGAGTGTAAAATGGTGCAACCACTATGGAAAGCTGTATGGTGCTTTCTCAAAAAATTGCAAATAGGAATACCACTTGATCCAGCAATTCCACTACTGGGAATATACCCCAAAGAGACCATAACTGACATCCAAGCAGATATATGCACATCCATGTTTATTGCTGCTTTGTTCACAATAGTTAAGAGTTGAAAACAACTCAAGTGCCCATCAACCAATGAATGGATAGAGAAGCTGTGGTATATTCACACAATAGAATACTATGCAGCGTTGAAAAACAAGGAATTCATGAAATATTGTACAAAATGGGTGACCCTGGTGAATACTATGATGATTGAAATATCTGCCACAGAAAGACAAATACTGCATAATGCCACTGTTATAAAACAGCACTTACTGGGGGTTTGGGGAGAAACTAAGAAAAGAGGGGATAAATAATGTATATGGGCATTGAAATAGATGAGGGAGAGAACTGTATAAAAAGAATATAT
>NW_006399761.1:7123793-7173773 GCF_000299155.1 Elephantulus edwardii
AAAAAAAAAGGAATGAAAAAAAGTATTGAATAATAATTCTACATCAGGTTTATTTTGTAGCAGTAAGTTCAAGAAAAACAAGGATTTGAACTAATATGGCCTCTCCCTTCCAAGTGTAACTGCCCCAGTTCTTTGAAGAATCCTGATGTTTGCGAAGCAACGTGCTATGTTCCGCAGACAGAATTAATCTTAAAAGAAAAGGCAGCCTTTTCCCTGTCACGTTTGAAATCTGCCAGAAACAGATGATTCGGGCAAGAGCCATGTAAAGAAGGGACCTGTTTCAGCTGCTTGTGTTGAGAAAGTGAGGAGGAGAGGAGGAAGTTCAAATAGACAACATGAAGCCCACTTCATGAGAACTGGATGCACCAGTGCTGATAGATTATAAGGAATTTCTAATCTTACAGCCTAGCTAGTATAAAATAAACGTGGCTGATGAGAAACATAAGGAGAAGAAAACAGTCTCTGGTCAAAAGCAAAGAGCCAAGAAGAGTGTGTGACAGCTTGAAGGGTGAAGGTAGTGTAGTATGAAAAGGGGTGAGATACAATCTTTTGATTTAAATAAAGAGACAGCAATTAAAATGACTCGAAGCCAAGGCACCTAAATGCAGAGCCACATTTACATAGAAACAGGAACAATTTCGTGTTCGAGAAATGTCACTTTTCTATAAATATGGAAGCTCAGTCATTACCACCAGAATTATTCATTATACTAGGCTTCAAAGCGCGCTGGATAGACTGGGCCAACATTAAGTCTCCAGACCCAAAAGAGATCTTGCATGTCTTTTTTTAAAACAATGGTGCTGTCCCTCCCAAAGTAGAAGCTTGCTAAGTCTCAGATCAGGTCACAAATGAGGGAAAAAAGAATCTGCTTGTTTCTTTTACAGTTTAAGTGAGCAGAGACTCGTCACAAAGAAGACTTGGGGATATGTGAGTAGCACAGATTCTCATTTTCGTAATTATTTTGGAAATGAAAGAATATTATCATGGAAGCGTTCTGTCTCATTTCTCTGATTACACTTTTCTATCACCAAGCTCAGCCATTTCTTTCTTTTATCTACTTTAAAGGGAGCTCCGTTGATCTTAGTGGTAAGGAGTTGTGATGCCAACTCAAAGGCACACGGTTCAAATCCACCAGCCGCTCCACAGGAGAAAGATGAGCAGTCTCTTGTCGTGTGGTTTGCCACCTCTGAAAACCCACTGTAGAATCAACTGTGATTCAGTTCTTGCTCAGTGGGACCTAACAACAACATTATCTACAATCGTATCCATTCTTCATTCTTTACATCTAGCTATGACTTTGTTTTCTTCCATCAGTGTATTTTTATTTCTCTCTTTTAGAATGTTCTAGAGCTCATGCTCTCTCTTGCTGTCTCTCATGCTCGGTCTCTCCCCTCTGTCTCTTTCTGTTTCTCTCTCTCTCTCTCTCTGTGTGTGTGTGTGTGTGTGTGTGTGTGTGTGTATACATACACACGCAATTTGTATTTCTTTTGCTCAGGCTTCAGTGGGCCTTCAGTTGCATGGTATTTTGATCTATCGTTCCCATCTCGTTTCTTCACTGCTGTTGTCTCTTTTCTCCCTTGGTAGAACTCTTACTAGACTTACTATAGGTGTTATTTCATTCTTTTTTTCTCTCTCTAATGTTTCTTCTCTTCACCATTGGACTCTCTGGTTGCTTCCCAATCACAAATTTTCTTTTCAATCGTATCATCATTTTCTCCATTGGACTCACTGGTTGCTTCCCAATCACAAATTTTCTTTTCAATCATATCTTCTTTTTCTCCCTTATTCCCTCATTGCCTTCAAGTCTAAACTACCTCATAGGTGAAATGCTGGTGAGTTTTCAAGTGACTGCAGATCACACAGGACGAGATTGTTCATCTTCGTCCTTCGGAGCCTCCACTAGATACCAAGCACTGTTGGGTTAACCGCTGCATTAACCACTGGGTTAGCAGCACAACCTCCTCAGTTGTCTGTTGTCATTGCTGCTGTCAGATGCCTTTGAGTTGGTTGTGACTCCCAGTGACCCTGCAAACAGCAGATCTGACCCCTGTCCTATCCTGTGCACTCATCATCTCTGACACACTTGAGCCCGTTGCTGCCGTCACTGTGCCAATCCAACTTGTGGAGGGTTTTGTTCTCGTTCACTGACCCTCCGATTTTCCAGGCATGACGTCCTTTGTCAACCTTGATGTCCCTTTTCAAGGAATAGCCTCTCCTAGCCAAAGTATGTTCAAAGTATGGGAGATGAAGCTTTGTCATCTTTGCCTCTAAGGAACTTTCCGGCTGCACTTTTCTCCAAGACATGTCTGTCTGTTCTTTTGGAAGGCCAATGCTACCAAAACAGAAAGTTGATAAAAGAATCACTCTATCAAATCAATGTATTGCCTCACAGTTTGCTGTTGTTAGGGTTCAGTCAACTATGACTCGTAGCAGCCTTATGAACAATAGTCTGGATGCCTGTGCTGTGCTGTCCTCACCATCTCCCAACGTGCTTGAGTCTGTTCCAGTCACGGTGTCAATCCACCTCATTGAGCGCCATCCTCTTTTTCACCAACGCTCTCTCTACTTTTCAAAAATGACAGCTTTTCCTAAAGACTGGCCCTTCCTGACAATAGATATGTCAGCGTGTATGACAACAAGGCACGTTTCAAAGTATGTGATGGAGTTTTAGCCTCCTCGACCCTAAGGGGCACCCTAGTGACACTTCTTTCAAGACAAATTTGTTTGTACTTTATGTAATTCATGGTGTATGTTCAATGCTTTTTGTCAACAGCACAATTCAAAGGCATTGATTCTTCCTCAGTCTTCCTTCTTCATAATCCAACTTTCAGATGTGTACAGTGCCATTGAAAATACCAGGACCTCTTAAGATCAGGTGCATTTTAATCTTTAAGCAATTACCCTCTTTGTTGTTGTTACTGTGTGCACACTTATATTGTGACCATCTCATAGCTGACCCTCCAACAGGATTTTAGAGACAGTAAATCATCTATGATTAGATCGCCCAAATTTTCCTGAACAGGAGTTGATGGATTCAAACCGAATCAACTCTGAGTTGGCAACACAACACCTAACCAGCAGGCCAGAGTACCTTAAAAAGGAAAAAAAAGAAATGATCTAAATTTAGAGAACCAGCTCCAGGAAACGCTTTCTCTTTCTCTTGACTCTAGAGAAAGGTTTTTGTCTCCATTAAAATGTATAGAACTAGAGCATTTTTTGGAGAGGTGTCTTGGTGTCCTTCTTCTCCTGAGAAGTTCTCAGCACTTAGTTTGGTTCTCAAAGGTACATAGGAAGTCCCACTCTGTGTTCATGTGTTTAATCTCTTTCATATCTCAAAAAAAGACTACGGAAACATAGAACCTAATTCAGTAGGTTGTAGCCTTACTCATTACATAATGACTTCTAACCATGACTCAGTAACATCACAGAGATGAGGGTTTATAACACAATACATCACTTGGGCATGTTGTCAGGAGGGTCTGTTCTGGGTGGGTTGGGGGGACACCCATCAGGCTGGGAAAGAGAGAGAGAAGGTCAGGACCGTAGAAGAAAAGACTCAAACCAAGATGACTGACACAGGGACAATAACAGTGGGCTGAAGCCTGATGAAGATGAGGAGGATGGTGCAGGTTATGGCATGTTTCAGATCTGTTGTTCACAGTCACTATGAGTTTATCGTTGACTCCACAGCACACGACAATAACGATACAACACACAATGGTACGATGGAGGATAATTACATAATATTGAAAATTTTGTCCTTGCCAAGTCAACAGATATCTTGGTGATGTGGGGTCACAGTTCAGTCCATAGCAAGTGTAAGTTTTCTGAAACAGTTCAGTTTAAAAATATACATTTATATATGACTTTTGTAATTATACATAAACTAGAGTATATACAGAATAATATTAAATATTCTCGTCTTTGTCATATTACTTTATTACGACCTCCTGATTGTGTTATATGTCCCCCATAACATAGAAGCTCTTGAATTGTTTCTAATGTGTTGATGTCTCGTGTACCTGTAATCCCTTTTAGTCACCTGTGCTTGTTATTTCATAATGTGGCCTTTTCCTAATTGAGGGTTAATCTTGCTGATGTGTTCCTGCTTGTGCATGAATTAGGTTGTTGGAATTGTTGCAGGCTCTTCAGATTTTATTCCCTAGCCAAGTCTAATCAAGAGTGAGGAGATGAGGTACTATATGTCAGGTTGCTATTGAATGCTGTCGATTCAGAACCAATTCATAGCTGATTCTCCACAGTTTCCAGAGGCTATAAAGAACACAGGAGGAGATTGCCCATATTTCATTTCTACCACTGAGAAACTGGTGGATTTGAACTGCCTGTCTTTGAGTTGGCAGCACCCCTTACCCACTATAGCCCCACCCAGAGCTCCCTTGTCTTTCAGGTAGACAGGGTTTTTTAAAAAGGAAATGCTCACAGGAAAGAATCCAAGTGGACACAGCAAATGTTTGGCAACACAAGTCTCCAACCTTGATGAGAATGATTAAAGAAGCAATATGTTTTAATTTCCTTAATACTAATAAAGCTTTTCTTGTTCTTAAATGGTTTGGGGAGGGGCACGGTCTTCTGGGAGACCTGTGTAGTTGTATTTTAGGAATGAGATGCCGCTACATTTAGTCCTTCAAGAATAGTCATTCTGGGCCCATGAGCATCCCTTGTTATAGGATAGTTCATGTGTGCAGTCTCTGTGGATGCCGGTTTGAGTTCTGTTTCAGCTCAAGGCTTTCTCCTGCCTCTAAAATAACATAAGATAGCAGCCAGAGAGGATGGTGGACTGCGTGTGCTTAAGGAATGAGGCTAAGCTTGTTCTTCCCAGAAAGCAGCTTAACAGAAACTAAGTATTCATAACAAATTATGGCTAACATTGAGAAGAATGGGAATCTCAGAACACTTAATTGTGCTCTTGCAAAATCTGTACTTAGACCAAGAAGTTGTTTGAACAGAACAAGGGAACACTGCATGGTTTAAAATCAAGAAATATGTGGGTCACAGTTACATGCAAAAAGCTGGGCAATAGGACGTAAAATGTGATATCAGCAACAGAAGAAGACTGCTTTATGCAAATGATACAACCTTGCCCACTGAAAGCCAAGAGGATTTAAAATACTTGATGCTGTCACTGGGTCAGTCCATCTCATCCAGGGCCTTTCTTTCCTGTGTTGACTCTTTACCCTTCAAAGTGTGATATCCTTCTCTAAGGACTGGTCCCTCCTGGCAACATGGCCAAAGCGTGTGAGTTAGAGCTTCAATATCATTGCTTCCAAAGAGCAGCTGGGTTTTACTCTTTCCAGAAGAGTTCTATTAATTCTCTAAGAAGTCTGTGGTATGTTCAATACTCCTCTCCAGCATCACAACTCAAGGGCAGCAATTCTTCTCCTGTCATCCTTGGTCATTGTCCAGCTCTCTGATGCATAGCAAGTACCAGCATTCAAGAAAAAAAAAATCAAAAGACATAGTGGGTTGGGAAAAATGGAGCAACGATGTAAATTTTAAGGTTAAGGTGCACCTGAAAGCCTTTTCAACGACTTCCTATGCATTGAGCGTCAGGTGACTATAGATGACAGAAGAAGGATCAATTCTTTAGAGTTGTAGTATTGCAGGAGAATACTGAATGTCTCCTGAACTTCCAAAGGAACAAAAAATATGTCCTGAAAGTGCAAGCCAGGTGCTCCCTCAAGGCAAGGGTGAAGAAGGTTTGTCTCACATATTTTAGACATGTGTTGTGAGGAGTGAGTCCTTGGACAGATACATCATACCTTGAAAGGTGGAGAGGAATACCCTCAATGAGATGGATTGATAGTGTGTGCAGGAAAGGGTGTGAGTGTATCAGAGATATCTGACTCCCCAATCTCATAGTCAAGTGGTTCACAGCTCGACAATTTCCTTTTCTTTCTTTGGTAGATTTCTTCTGTGAATTGAAATGCTCAATTAAACTCCAAGGATGTAATTGTATTATGTTGTTGTTGCTGTTGTTAGGTGCCGTTGAGTCGTAGGTGACTCATAGCGACCCTGTGAACGAAAGTCCTCAACACTTGTGTGACTTTCATCATTTCTCCAGGTTCATAGGGTTTCCAGAGGCAAGCTATTACGGAAGTGGATGCCACTCCTGCTTCCAAGCTTGTTTTAATCGGGGAGCTCCACCAAACACTGTCCGCCATGGCTAACCATTCTCGCATTTGACTCATCAGTGTCAAAGTGTTCAGCATCACAGCAACCACAAGTTACCCATGTATAGCAAGTGGACACACACGACCTAGAAGAATGTTTGACCAAAAACTATGAAAAATAGGCCTGAGGGCCGCAGCTTAGAAGTCACCCACCTTTGGCTTGATAGCATCACTTTCTGCCCACCATGCCACCTGATCTCTTTCTATGTTGGCGTTCTTGTTGTTAAGTGCCCTCGGACTCATAGGCAACTCATAGCAGCCCTGTGAACCTAAGTCCTCAACACTTGTGTGACAGCCACTGGCAAGGTACTTTTTGGGTGTACAAACATGAATTGTCCTTAGTTCTGCATTTCTCTGTTGGTGAATAAGAAGAGCTTTGCATCCGATAGCAAAGAAATGTTGGTACACTTTACTCCTTACTAGAACCGCTTCTCTACGTCTTTTCCTTCCCCATCTCTGTTATTTACGGCTACATCTCAAACTGGGTCTCAGCTCTCTCCAGACAATCAGCACCTTTTCTTATTCTTTAGGGTCACCTTTTTTCATTTGAGCCTGAAATAAATGGTATTCCTGCCAGGTGTTCTCTGTGTGTGTGTGTGTGTCTGTGCGTGCGCGTGTGCGTTTATGTGCAGGCCAACTAGCAAAATTACGTAACATCAACTTCTTTGATGAATAGCTTGGCTGCATTGTTCAAGGAGAGGGGTTTTGGCTTCTTGGTATTTTACGCGCTCGCTTTGAACTCCTTGTTCTCCTGTGTCCGTGATCGTCTTGGTGATAATTTGCCCTGCACATATGCCTTTTTTTTTTTTTCTGGCTTACCGTCTCTTAACAGTGGCAATCTGCTTGGTCTTGATGTTCCTGGACTTTATTACAATACCTTACATTTGTTGTTTTCAATCTGTTCCGGAGCTAAGTCGTCCTATTGATGTAATCATGAAACACATATCTTTTTACCTTTTTTTTATTGTTACTCTATTGAATGGAAAACGGTAGAGGAAAAAATGATACTTTTCTTAACCACTGAGATGTTCATATCTGGGTCCATCTGAGGGACAGCCATAAGAAAGTGTCTTTTTAATCTTTTTTATGGGGAATTAGACCTTGGCCCTCCCTTAAAAGCTTAAGTGAGTGGCATGACGCTGCAGGTCGTTCATTACCAGCTAAGATGTTTCTACTCCCAGGGGCGTTTTCATTTTAATGGGGAACTCTTGTAGCACAAAAGCCTTCAAGACGAAAAGAAATTAATCTCGAAATGTGAGATCTGAGATATTATGGCAGAGCTCTTGGGGCAAAGAAGAAATGGGAATTTTTTTAAGAGACAGTTTCCCGACCACCTGAGAATAGTACCGCGTTCATTCTCAGACTAGTTGTAGTCGAGAGAAGTGGCAAATCGTGTGAGTCCATATATGCTGTGTTGCACTCGGTCACCGCCATAGAGTTGGTTCTGAGCCTTATTCACCCTCCACATTTTAGCTGAGACTGTAAATGTTAAGGCAAGGAGACCATTGTCTGTGTTTCTCCTGCAGAGTTTGCTAAAGAAACTCAGTCTTAAAGAATACAGGTTACTACTGACTATAGCCTCAGAACCTCCTGTAGATTACATGTTATTGTTAATTGTTATTGTTAAGTGCTGTGGAGTTGTAGACGACTCATAGAGACCCTATGAACGAAAGTCCTCCACACTTGTGTGACTTTCATCCTTTCTCCAGGTTCATAGGGTTTCCGGAGGCAAGCTGTTTCAGAAGTGGATGCCACTCCTGCTTCCAAGCTTGTTTTAATTGGGGAGCTCCACCACACACTGTCCACCGTGGGTAACCATTAATGCATTTGACACATCAGTGTCACAGTATTCAGCTTCACAGCAACCACAAAATAAAACATGTTTAGACAGCTAATTTTAAGACTGTCAAAAGCGCCTCAGATCATTTACGTATTTTGAGAAGCCAAAAATCTTCACCCCTTTTGATATTATAGACCTTTCTATCAAGTATTATTTTGAAATATTACCCACTCTGAGTAATTTCCTTCTTCCCATCCTGCATAAATTACACTAATTATTTATATAAGATGCACAATCCTACATAATGCCCACATGTGGATGTAGATATATGCCTGGGGCCACATTAGGGGTTTTTTGTTGTTGTTTTTGGTTTTTATGGGGTTTGTTTTTTTTTAATCAGGAGTGTTGAGAATGGTGAATTTCCTTGTTTTGAGCAAACTTGTGAAATCCTAGATTGCCCTAAAAAAAGATAACATCATGATTTAGAATTGTGTGATTAACAGTAGGCTCTCCCAGCTGAGGCACAGAAGGTAAAAGGCATAGCCAGATAGTCAATCCTAATTTAACGAAAGGAACTCAGATGGCTTTGTGGTGAGGAGGTGCACAGTTCAAATCCACCAGCTGTTCTGCAGGAGAAAGATGGGCAATCTCCTGTCATGGAATTCACAGCCTTTGAGCAACTGGTGAGGCAGCTATGAGACATTCGTGTTTCAATAGTACGAAATAACAAACACTACAGCAATGTAACTAATAATAATTTTTTCTTATTTCACAAAACCAGGCACCATAATAATAAATGCTGGTTTCCTTCTCCACCCCCTTATACGTTCTATTCCTGATCTTATGTTTTAAAGTTAACAAAAAAGTAGAAATGGTAAGGAAACCCTCAAATATTAAACACAATTTAAATGATGAGGTCCTTTCCCCTACCCTTGTTGTTTGAAGACAGAAGTGATGTAGGAAGAAAAAGAAATAAAATTATAATATCCAGACAGGAAACAACCTACTTAAAATTAAATTTTGACTACCATGCAGCATAAATGGCATATCCAGCTAATTTAACTAAGGGAGGTCTAGGAAAAGATGGTATTTTTCTAAAATTTGTTTATTTTGTCTCATTCATGTACATTGCTTCCCCCCCCACCCCAAACCTTTCTCTCCACCTACCAAACTCTGTGACCCTGGGATCTCTCCCCTCCACACCCTCAGTCCCCGTGTTCCCTTTCCTTAGTGGATATACCATTTACAAACTTGATCACTGTCCTGGTTGAAAAATAAAGTTGAAAACCAGAGAAGGAAGCTTTTAGTTCTCATTTTGTAAACCGGAAGATTTACCCATACCACTTACTAGTTAAAAGGGAAACAAATTGAAAGTTGTTGTACTATGAAGCCTTGGTAATAGCCAAAACTTTAGTCCATTAAGCAGTCTGTTTTCTGAATTATCTGTCCTTATTATCATCTTTTTACATTTACATTGGTAGAATAGCTGATCTTGCTTTATCAAATAGCTGTGTCCTTCAAAAACTTTCTTTTCCCTGAATAAGTAAAATACCTTTGATCATCCAAACAGCTAGATGCTAGATTTTGGGATGGTCATTCAATTTCGCTTAGAAGAATTGCTGTCTACTGTTCTTTTGTTTCAATTATACCTTTATCTGAGACTGTTCTGGAAATAGCAGATGTCACAGTCACGAAGAAACTCTTTAATTCATGTGTCACAGAAAGAGCAGGTGTGCCCTCAAGCAAAAAAAAAAAAATCTTGTTTTTATGCAATTATCTCTTTTAATGAAAATAAATGAAGGAGAAAGAACTCACAAGGCCGTATCAGCATCTGCACCAGCACCCCTTCTGTCTTTCTCGCCCCTCTGAAACTAAAACAGCACTTGAATCTCTTCATTCCTGGAATCAGCTACTAATTACACACCCCTCAGGATAAAGGCTAGAATCGGAGAGGAATCTGACTGATTGGGTTTCCAAAACAGTGATTCAGCTACACAAAACGAACTTTCTTAAAATGAAGAATTGAGCAATAGCTAGATTACAAAAAGATGGTAGAACAGAAAACTGAAGGCATTAGAAATGCAAAGAGAACGTTTAGATAATAGATGGGCGAACGCGCGGTCTGAATACCACAGCCCCCCAAAGTATTGTATATTACAGTTCATGAGAGCAGAGGAGACAGTCAGAACATGACCGACCAGAATAAGAAATTAAGACACTTGGCTCAGAGAAGGGGCTGTCGTGTGTCATAATTGCACGCTTGATCCATTTTTGTATAAAAGAACAATGGGTGAATTACAGAGGTTTAGACAGAAGTGTAAAAGCATCAGAAGCTCTGGAAGCCAGATGGCCGACATATGAGAGGCCTAATGGTTTCAAAAAAACTCCATTGAATTCAGCTTTCTCAGGAGGGGGCTAAATGGTGACATCATGAGGATTTAAAGGCTTCGTTTCTCCCCATCCATATATCTTAAATGATCTAACCTTTGCCCAATTATTTTAACACCAGTAACATTTTTTTTAACTTGACAACATTTAAATTCCTCATTCCTTATCTCTTCTCCAATACCTCACTTGGTTTTTCTCAGTGAACAGTGTCAGTAATACAAGGAGGAACAGATAATTTTCTTTTGCTTGATGGTTAAAAAAAAAGGCGAATATATTTGTCACCCATTGGATGTTTCAGATGTAGAGTGGTTCTTCTAAACAAGGCACCATTGGCCTGGCATTAGGTGAGCGTGAGTATTTTAAAGTGTGAGCATTTATTTACGTTCTAAACAAAGAAGCACCTCTGAAGATAGACAAAAAGGAGTCTGGAGTAATTAGGAAAGCACGTGAAAGAAGATGGTGTAATCTTTGCTTAGAAAGGTAGGAGAGCCACATTGGTAGGAGCAACAGATGTGGAAGACTGACTTCTACATTCCTTTCACATCTGTCAACCTCCTTTACGGTCTGATCATTGCTTGTCTCTTCCTTGTTTGCTCTGATCCAGACGTTGACCTTCTTTCAGGTGCTGGAACACAGAATTTCTCTCTCAAGGCTTATATTCACTTGTTGAGACTCAAACGCTCTTCTGCATCCCATCCTCTCTTTGCATGGTGGCTTCTGCCTATCCTTCAAGTCTGGGACCAACCACCATCTCCTTAGGAAAGCTTGGTTTGATTCCTTCCTCCAGATTTTTCTCTGTCCCCTTTATTGACTTCATTTCCTTGTTGTTGTTGATCGCCTTCGAGTCTTTGCAGTGGTCAATCCTGAAATGGACCTCTTTGTTAACTTTGTTTCTCTCAACTGGGACAGAACTTGAGTTATACAGCAGACTTTGGCTCCGATACTGTGTGCTAGAGAGCTAATTCACTAGGCTAACTCAGGGCAGAAAAGAAACTGGGCTGTTTGTTATCAGTTTGCTGGAATGTAAATCAACACATTGCTTATTTATCAGAGAAGTCTAAAAAAAACCCAACAACACAAAAACCCTCAGTCAATTTAACAAAACAATATGCTTAGTGACATTGTTGATTTATATGCTAGTGCAAACTTCCCATCTGCTCATGGCTCCCTCATAGTGTGTGAACTGCTATGGGTCTATAAATACACCCTTGGTAGCCTGGGTCTGGCATGTAAGACATGGTTGAAGCAATTGTTCCAACAGAAGGTAGGCGATGGCATAATGTGTGGTTCATTAAAAGACTTGACAGTTTGGGGAGATGATTTATAATTACTCTCAAGGTATTGTAATCATAAGCGATAGTCATTTGTTCATATGAGAAATATAATGGCCGTGTGGTAAGAAGCTGTTCTGCTCTTCTGAAGGCACGTGGTTCGAATCCACCGGCTGTTCCGCCGAAGCAGGATGAACAATCTCCTTCCACGTTTTACTGCCTCTGAAAACCCACTGGAGGGTCAGCTGTGAGTTGTTGACTTCAACAACAACAGCTTGTGACAAAGTAGGGTAATGCCATTAGAGATTAAAAGGAGCAATAAAACTGTCTGGAGAGGACAGATATTATACGGTAAAACCTGTGAAAACCATGGCAAAAATGAAAAACTACAAAGGTAAGTCCCGCAAAAAAACAAGACCATCACGTGACGTTGATGTTTTTGTGGATTTTGTTGGAGATTTTGAGACTGGCACAGGATAGGGCAAGGTTTAGCGTGAGTCATAGATGTCTCAGTGGCATACAACAATGTCACCATTAGAATTCTGCATTTCACATTGCGATTCATGTATTGCTTCTAATTTTCCATTTATTTTGTCCTTTTGATCTTGCATAGATTTGATAGATTTGTGTTGTTTGGTTTGGGGTTGTTATGTTGTTTTTTTTTTTTTTTATTCTACTTTTCTTCATCTATGAAATACACTTGAAAACACTCTTCAGAATTCCTTATCAGGAAGTGCTAAAAGCCTAGTTCTCACCAAAATTTCCCTGTTCTGTCTGTAAAAAAAAATAATTGAGAGTGAGTCATTTCAGTAGCAGCACATGATCAAGAGCAACGTGCACAATCCTTGGGAAAACCATCATGCGGGGGAAGGTGAATTGTCAGAGGAAGAGAGGGAGACCCTCAACAGATTGAATTGACAGAGTGACTGTGACACTGGGTTGAGGCGTGTTAGAGACGCTGAGGATGGTTCAGGACAGGGCAGGGTTCAGATCCGCTGTTCACAAGGTCACCGTGAGCTGAAGTGAACTTGATGGAACTTAACAACACAAACCTGAGAGTTGGCAGTGTAACTCCTTCCCCACTGTGGCCGTCGGGCTTCTTCCTAGTAGACTGCAGTATAGTGTAAAGGTAGCTTCTAGTATAAGATTGGGATTCTGGTCTGTTGTTCATAGTTTTGCTGTGAGTTGGAGTTCATCTCAATGACATGTTAAAACACCACCATGATTTGGTCCCTTTTTTGTTCCATCTTATCCTGGCTTTTTACTTGGTTTTGGCATGAAAGGTTTTTTGCCTTTGTGGATGGAGATGGGATGTCTGGCCTGTTGAAGGGTGGGACACATCCACTCTGTAGTAGATGTTTTACTGGCCTCTGGTAAGTGTTAACTCTGTTGACACAGCCTCTTAAAACAAATAAAGAACTTTATTTAAAATAGTCTCCTCTGTCATTTAAGACACTGGACTCTTTACTTGTTCTACCTTGTGTTGGTTGTTGTTTTGTTTTGTTTTTTTTTTTAATTCTTTGTTTATAATCAGAACTTTTGAAGTTCTTCTTTGTTTGCTGATATCTTTGTTGCCGGTGGGCCCTGTCTCCTCCTCTCTCTTGCCTGGAACTCTCAGATACAGATACGTGATGCCAGTACGTTTTGGTTCCTACCTAAAATCCATGCACACACCCTGTGCTGCTTCATCAGAAAAGTTAAAAGGAAAAAAATTATTCTAATCAATTTCCATTAAAATGGCTAATTGCTTCCTCGCTGATGAGAAAATAAAGGAGGATGCACCCAGGAGATTTTCCCAGTGCCTGACGTGAAAGGTTGAGGAAAAAGTGCTCAGTGGACACTTGTAAACAAAATTTGTCTGAAAGCTCGGTACGTGTGCAAATCAGGTCTTTTTTTTTCTCCTTTTTCTCTTTTTTCTTTTCATCCAAATAAAACTCCTTTGTCTGAGGTTATGCGTTTAGGGGATATTGTCAACAAAATATTTCAAACCAATTTACTTTCTTTCACCCAGATCTCTTTTGTGTGGCGGGAAAGCTCTGATTAAGAAATGCAGCTTTCGAAATTGTGTTTGGTTTTATCAAAGAGTGAATCTTCCCTCAGAGAGAGGCTCAGGGAGGGGAGGCAAGGCTTTGGCCAGCAGCACCCCAGACTCTGTGTCATGCTGCTAGGAGTAGCAGCAGAAAAGATTCCAGAAAGGAAACACTATTCTTAGAAAGCTACATCCTCTGTCCTTTCCTAGTGGGGAGCTCTTCTCACTGGCTTGGCATCTTCTCTTGTCTTGGATGTTCAGAGGGAGAACAAGACCTTGAAAAGAAAGCTAAAGCTTCTAGCCAGTCCACTCAGTGTTGAACTATTATTCCTACGTGGCTTTGTCCTTCTTACTCTCTTAGAGAATTCCAGAGAATATTTTGCAAAGGAGAGTTTGATTCCTTGTGTGCAGTCTCTCCCTAAGCAAATACACCCTTCCCAGAACCCACTTTTGCAAAAGAGAAACAGAATCTAAGGTGAAAATGAGCATGTAGGTGATTTGTTCCAGTAGAACTTTGCATCCTTCCTGCCCTGTCAGCTGTCAGAATGCCACTGGCCCTTTTATTTACTTGTTTCTGTACCTATTCCTCAAGAGCATCAATCTTTGAAATTGGCACTTTAATTAAAACCTGAAGGAAAGTGAATGATGTGAAATTGCGCACCCATTTAAATACTCGTGCACGGATGTGCTTACATGGATATATATCTTTCAGGTGTGGGTGTGTGTGTGTGTGGGGGGGTGTAAGTACGTACATATTTACAGCATAGACCTACTTCCAAATGTCATTCAATTTTATGCACTTAAAATTTAAAACACTATGTGTGTGATTTTAGAAAAGTTATTGGAAGCTTGATAGGGACTACAAGTGGTTTGTATTTGATTAGTAATATAAAGATTGCCAATCCAAACACAACCATAAATACCATGGAAAAAGGTACAGATGGCCTGCTTCTTTAAGAGTACAACCAAGATAACTTGACGGAGCAGATCTACTCTGTAACACGGGTTCACCATGAGTCAAGATCAACTGGAAAAGCTATGTTGTCATTGTGTTGGTATTGCTGTTGTTGTTGTGTGCCTTTGAGACACCTGCGGCTCACAGCGACCCTGTGTACAACAGCCCTAAACCCTGCTCTATCCTGGGCCAATCTCACCATCTCCGACATATCTACCTCCATTACCCCAGTCACTGAATCAGCCCACCTCATAGAGGATCTTCCTCTCCTGTGCTGTCCGTCCACCCTCCCAAACATGACGTCCCTCTCCAAGGACTGGTCCCACCTTGCAACTTGTCCAAAGTATGTCAGATGAAGCTTCAGAATTCTTGCCTCCAAGGAGCAGCCTGGCTTCACCCTCTCCAGGACGACTTTGTTTGTTCTCCTAGCAGTCCATGGTATATTCAACACTCTTCTCCAGCATCAAAAGTGTCAATTCTCCTTCTTTCATCCCTAGTCATTGTCCAGCTCTCTGATGCATAGCAAGTAATTGCTTCCACATTTCTCAGTTTTATACTTCATGTAGTCTTATATTCTATTATTCATTAATGTCCGAATTTGTTTCCCCCACCCCCCACATTTCAAGTTGAGCCAAATCAGCAGTTTAAGGTCCTGAAAGCTTTATTCCACCCATGTCATGAAGGTACCCTACTTTGAGGAAGCATTTCTTATCCAGTTATTTTTTTTTAAAGTGACTTCAAACCCAAGGGACTTGTCTTCCAGCACTCTATCAGGTAATGTTATGTTACTGTTCATAAGGTTTTGCTGAACAATTTTTTTTCACAGTTTGATTACCAATCCTTTTTCCAGCGTGCCTTAGCTCACAGTATCTGATGAAACATATTGACTGACCATAGATTACTCAGCTTGTATTTAGAACACCAGTGGCATGGCTTTCAGAATCACAGCAACATGCAGTCACTGGAGTACAACTGAGAGACAAACAGTGGCTTACAATTTCACACACTACATTTTCTTTGGCATTAAGAAACTGTAGATTATCGTATTGGCTTTATTCAGGAAAAAGACGACTTAGATCTGCGTATGTCTCAAATCTGAATATCCCATGGATCGCCAAAAGAACAAATGTAAGTGTAGCAGAGAAGGCACAGACAGAGAGCTCATTGGAGGCCAAGATGATAAAGCTCCTTAATCACATATTTTAGGTATGTTGCTAAGAGACTGTATTCCTTAGAAGGGGACATCATGCTTAGAAATCTGGAAGGTAGGGGAAAGGGGGGAATATTCTCAACCAGATGGATGTACTCAGCGATGCAGAGATGATCTCGAGCGTATTAGAGATCGTGAGAATGGCATATCAGGTCAGGATTCAGATCTGCTCTTCATGGGTCGCTGTGAGTCACACTTGATCCAGTGGCACCTAACAACAACAACAACATATCTCAAATGAACCAATGCCCAATGTCCTAAATATATGCTTGGTGTGATCTTTGGCTAGATTATTATTTTTTTTTTTAATTATGAAGTCCTCCTATAGTTGTATGACAGTTTTTTAGGGTGAGTTTTTGTTGTTGTTGTTCCCTGCCTCTCTTCAGTATTAGTTTCATTCTCCTTTTGGGCCTGAATATTCTCTAGTCTTCCATCCCTCAGAAACCTTATCAGATTGCTTTCACTTCTAGTAAAATTGAGTTGAGTAGGTCTTCTCCTAAAAGGAGATTTTGAAATCTCTCTTTAAGTCGTAAACTTCATCAGGAATTTCCCTTCAAGGAATTCCCCGTAACTGTGATTATATTGTGTACTCGTAATAGCCGAGAAGCTTGGATGAGTTACTCCACAGGGAATTTCTATTAAACAGGTGCAAATCCGTGGCCTAAACAAATGACTGTCTAATAGTAGACTTTCCTGGTGATAGAAGGTGAGGCAGAGGAATGCAAAACAACTAGAATATTGAACATTTATTCACAAAAGAGAAGGGAGACATTTTTGTTTTCCCAAATGGACCTGAAAGGGAGGTGCTATGAGAGTTCCATTGAATGCTATTTATAATTAAATGAAAACTTTAAAAAACCCCACAAACTTCAATAAATAAACTGATTTACCTTCGATCGTAAATAAAAGGTAGAGGGGGAAGGGTCAGGAATAAAGGTACAGGATGGAAACAAAGGGAATCCTCAGAAATGAAGGACAGTTGTGTTTCAGAAGAGAGAAAAATCACCTGAGTAATCAGAAACACTTCTTAAAAATGAGCAGAGATGAGTAAGTGTTGCTGTTGTTGTGTACTGCTGAGTTGGAACTGACCCATAGTTGACCCTTCACTGGGTTTTCAGAGGCAGTTAATCACATGGGAGGAGATGGGTCATCTTTCTCCCGAGGAGCAAATGATGGATTCGAACTGTGTGCTTTTGGGACTGCAGTGCAGATTCTTACCATTAGGCCACCAGAGATTAGTAAATGGAGGGGAGAATTAGTTTTAGAATAAGTTAACACATATAATATATGTGGTCACCAGGAATTGGAATCTGAGCCAGAATTAGTAAGCGGAAAAAATCTTTTTAGGCCATAGTAACAAGGACGTGTGGCCCATGTGGTCACCTTGAGTTGGTGTCTACCTGGCTGGGTCAGGTTCAGAGCAGTTGAAGCATTGCATATTCAGCCCTTGATTATTGGAGTTGAAGGCCATCTTTATGTGAAACTATTAGAAAATTCTAGTTTATTAATTTTTTTCTTAAATTACATATCCAAATGTTATGATCTATGTCTAACTAAGGATGGGAGATGGGAACAGTTAGGGAACACTAAAAAACTGTCTAAAAAGCAGACATCACCCCAATATTTCTATTAAGAGTCAATGAGTATTTCTTTTTGGATTTTTGCCTTATGCAATCTTTACAAATACCTCTTCCACCGTTGCATGAAGGCAGCCGGACAGATTACAAAGCAGATCCTGTAACAATAAAACTTTATTTGCAAAAGGTTGGCATAGGACACATTGGTCCACACACTGTGATGTACAGATCACTGGTCAAGGATGGAGGAATATGCACTAATGCAGACAGAGGGAAAGGAGTACACTTCCAGAGGGTGACCTCCACACGCCACTTCCAGAGAGGGCTCACCTGGTGACAAGAACAGGACCAGCAACCTTCAACTTGATCAATGTTTTTAGCTGAAACTGGAGAAGAATACTGTGTCAGGAAGATGATGAATAAGCTATTTTTTTTTAATTCAGAAAGCATCATGTGATAGAAAAGCAGATGATGCTACAAGTCCATTGCAATACACAGACTAGAGAAGAGAATTTGGGCTCTCATTCTACTGGGAGTATTTGTTAGGACGGGGAGCTCATTAAACAGGACCTGATTGGTCTTCCATCAGCTGCCGCAAGTTTCTTCATCCATTTCTAATCAACTCTCTTCAATCCTGAGAGGCAGATAGGAAAAGAAAAGATAATGAGGAGAGATGGCCCTCTGCTTGTGTTCCCGCGACCCCTCTTCAGCGCCAGCTGCCATCTCTATTTCTGAAAGCTCTGTCTGTTCTGGTGAGGCTTGGGTCATCCCACAGGCACAGGGTAGAGTCCATAGCGTAGTAAGCCTCGCCAGTGTCATTAAGGCAGTGTTCCCAGCTAATAAAAAGAATGCAGCCACTGGAGGACCCAGAGAATTGAGTTTACCAAGGGGATTGTAGTAGTCTCATCATCTAGTTTAACAATTTGGGATCACCAAATCTCATATCACCATCACTCTTTTCTTGGATATGTGGGGTGGTTTTCCCCCCTTTCTCTTTCAAGACCTGCCACGGAATCATTTCAGAGTATACTTTAGTGACAGTGGGTATGAGATTCAGTGTGGCTTTGTAATAAAGCTGCCGCTGCCAGACTTGTCTAAAGAATTACAAGGTCTCTTTTCTAAGTGCAACAAAATGAATATCATGTCAAAAATCACACTCGGGATTTTAAATAAAGGGTTATTGCATATGACTTACAAGGAGCCCAGATCTCTTTTAGATTTTCTTCCACAGTGGCTCAGGAGCTCTGAGACAAAGCTTTTGTGTGAAGTCGAATATGAGCTGAGAAGTTGCTTAGGGAAGATGAGTACGTGTGGCCTCCGCCTTGGACAAGCCCAGCTGACATCTTCCAGCCATGAGCAGACAGTACCTGGCTCATTTCCTCACAAATCAGAGAAGCCCACTAAGTGAGAGGAGGGCTGCCTGGCTGCTTAATTCCCTGTCTCCTTCTTGCTTTGTGCATCTTGGGCAGGAACCTGGCAGTGCCTGCTTTAGTTTCTCTTGTGTCTTCACTTTGCAAATCCCCTTCAGGACTGAGATGCATTCTAGAGAGGGGTTTTCACTGAGCAACAACGTGAAAACCAGGAAATGGACTTTCTTGTTGTCAGTCTTATTGGAACCCTTGGTCAGGAGAGAAGGGAACTGATAGCAGCTGGAGCAAGGTGCTGCCCCGCACCCTGCCGCCTGCGACCTTACACTTGAGGTGTTGCCGGGTGACCTTGGTCATATAGAGAGAACTCTCTTGGTTTGGTCCACAGAGAGTCGTGACGTGAATACAGAGACTGCATCTCTGTGGTGGTTCAAGTCAACCAGTGGCTCCTTGGGAGAAAGATGAAAATCTTCCCCTGTGTGATTTACAGCCTTGGAAACACAAAGAAGGGGCAACTGGGAGTCAATTCTTACTTGACAGCAGTGAGTTTTGTGGCAATCTAGACCATGATCTGTGCCAATCACCGTTTAATTACGTTACAGTTAAACCGGTTTCATCAAGTAGTAAGATGCTTTCCCATGCTGAGCAAAAGCCAAGACATGGGCTCTTCTTCGCCAGACTGTCTCACCTTCTCTCATTTCTCTGCCTTTTTATTATTATTATTATTTTTTGGCGCGTGTAATTACAGTCTAAGAAATTCAGGACTAAGTCCAAGAGTTAAATAATTCATTGTATATTTAACAGGCAAGCTGTACTCTTATTGAAGGTACAATTAAGAGCACATAAAACTTTAATTCACATAATGTCAAATTGGTAGGTTTGGAGCCAATTAAGGTAGCAGTGTCCTGTTCCCCCAATTTGCACTCCTACATTATTTTTCATTAAAATTGTTAAATTAAAAGAAATTGTCATCAAGTATCAGGAAAAGCTGTCACTGAACATAGCAGGAGGTATCTGTGAGCAAGGCTGAGTTTACGTTAGGAAAATCCTTGCAGTGGAATCAAGTCTAAGGCAGAACACACATATCCGTTCTGTAACACTCATTGCTAAAACAAACGCTTATACTCAAGCCAGGATAGTAGAAAGTATGAAAAAGGAAAACAAAGGAAGCCACGGGCAGTGAAACAAATGTGAACTACCACCCAGATGAGGTCTTAATTGTTTAATGTTTTACCTCAGTAGAAATGTCACAATTGGTGTTAAAGAAGATATTTCTTGTTCTCAGGACATTGGAGACTCGGCGTCTCAATCAGGGCCTCAGCCATTAGTTTCCATTCTTCTGCTGTCTCTGAGCTTTTCTTCTTTCTCTTGCCTTGCTCGGTTTGTAGACCGTTCTCACATGGTGTCTCTCACTTCCCCATCTATGTGCGTTCATGTCTGTGGTGGTCTTGTAATAATTTAGACTTTATTAAGTCTGGGATCCATCTCATATTGGCATGACCTTATTAACATAACAAAAGAAGAATCTCTCTTTCCAAACAGGATCATGTTCATTGGTGCAAGAGCCAGGAATTCAGCTTTTATTTTTGATAGGGCACTCGCTAATCCATAACGCGGAAAGGTTACCTTGGCGATCGTAACAACTTTACAATAAAAAGATAAATCTGCCCCTATCGTGTAAGGTTACTCGGCTTATATTTTTAAACTCTGTTGAATAGTATCTCCACATTCTTGGTTTTCCATCCTTTCCAAGAAGTCATTTGGTTCTATAGAAAACTATTTTTTTTTTTAAAGTTAAAAATCAAGGCCTGCAGTGATGTTAAATCCTTTTTCAGAAATAAGAACGGTGGGAATTCTCTGTCTACCCCTCTATCTTTCATTGTACCCCAAGAAAGAGCTGTAGTTACAACTTTTAAATTTTAGATTCACCAGCTTGCAGTCTCTCGAGCCGGCAGAGGTCGGTGACAAGCGAGCTGGTGGCTCGTGAAGGATGAACTTGGCAACACACACAGTTAATGTGAATCAGTTTCTCTCACTGAACATCTCTCTGTGTATTTCTATTGTTTCATGAAATACATTTGAGTGAGCTCTAGGGGGAAAAATAGAGCCTAAAACCAAACTTCTCTCCTAACCACTGCTGTGTTGTTGTTGTTGTTGTTGTTGTTGTTGAGCACTGTCAGGTTGGAAGCAGTTCCTTGATAAACTGCCAACAGGTTGTCAGAAGCAGTTTAATCACACAGGAGGAGATAGCCCACCTTTCTTGTCCGGAGAAGCTGGTGGATTCGAACCACAGACATGCCTTTGCATTAGTTTTTGTTTTTGTTCTTTCCCCCTCATGGTCTGGTTTTAGCATTATTATTTTAATCTCATGGATTTACAAACTCCAAAGCATTCTTTTTGGAAATGAGACCTTCATATAGTAAAAGATTTTTAAATTAGTAATTCATTAGTTCTTCCACAGGATAGTTGGGGTATACAATCAATATATAATTGCATGGAGGACTGCATCCTCCAATATGGATTGAGGTTCAATGTCAAGAAGACAAAGATTCTCACCACTGGACCAATTGGCATCATCAGGATGGATGGTGAAGAGATTGAGATTGTTCACAGCTTTAGTTTGCTTGGCTCCACTGTCAACAGTCTCGGCACCAGTAGCCAGGAAATTAAAAGGCGCATTGCCATGGGAAAGTCTGCTGTTAGGGACCTCTCCAAAGTACTGAAGAGCAATGGTGTCTCTCTGGAGACTAAGGTGTGTCTGATACAGGCCATAGTCTTCGCAATCACTTGTTATGCATCAGAGAGTTGAACAATGACTAAGGAGGACAGAAGGAGAATTAATGCCTTTGAGCTGTGGTGCTGGAGAAGAGTATTGAGGGTACCATGGACTGCTAGGAAAACAAACAGATTCATCCTGGAAAGGGTTAAACCAGGCAGCTTCTTGGAGGTAAGGATTCTGAGGCTCCGTCTAACATACTTTGGACATGTTGTGAGGAGAGACCGGTCCTTGGAGAAGGACATAATGCTTGGGAGGGTGGAGGGACAGCACAGGAGGGGAAGGCCCTCTATGAGGTGGATTGATTCAGTGACTGGGATAATCGGGATGGGTGTATCGGAGACGGTGCGATTGGCACAGGACAGAGCATAGTTTCGGGCTGTTGTATACATAGGGCCACTAGACGGCACATAACAACAAGAACAACATAATTGCATGTAATTAACAGTTATATATAGTCAACTCATTTAAATTCATATGGAATTACAAAAAAAGTATTGCTATAAATCAGTCAAACATATGATGACTGCATAACGCGGCTCTTCCATTACCAATTTAGTCCCTAATTGTTGCAGTTACTCTGTTACTCTATGTCCTCAAGGATATTTCTCTTTTGAAGTCTTCCTGTTTTACCAAGCATTATGTCTCTCTGCAGTCCCTCCTAATAACTGGCATGCCCAGTGTATGTGGAAGACCTTCTCACTGCCTTTGGCTCCAAGGAGAATTCTGACTGCACTTTTCCCATGACATTTGTTTGTTCTTTTGGCGGTCCACGATATGTTCAATATTCTCAACCAACGACACAGTCTGAGAGACATCCAGTGTGTTTTGATTTTCTTTACCAGCTTTCACAGGCATGTGAGGTGATTGAAAATACCAAGCTTTGGGTCAGATCTCATTTGTTTTGCTCCCCTAGAGAATCTAAGATAGAAATCATGCTGTCCAGATGAAGAGTGGTGGTGGTGTGTACTGTGGAGTTGGAATCGACTCCTACAGTGGCTTTTCAGAGACAGAGTAGCTGGTGGACTAGAACCGCATACCTTCAGGATTGTAGCTCAGCTTCTTGTCACTAGGCCATGGAGCTCCCAAATGAAGAGTATAATCTCATAATTCTGATGGTTTGTATAACTTTGCATTGTAACAACTGATTTCTAGCTTTCAGACTCGGGAGTTGTAGGCAAACTTCATTGACTCTTATTCCACTTACCTATCGGAATGTGAAAATGCCTCTCTTTAGAAAAAATTCCCTGGTGGAATTATTTTATTTTAAATCTTCACTTTAAATGTTGTTTTGGGCTTTCACAAAATTTTTAATTTCTTTACTTTCTATTTCCTCCATGGGGAGGATTGTCTGTAAATGCATCTTAATTGCCCATTGTTCAGTTTCTGTTGGAAACTTTCTGGGATAAGAGCGATGGTAGTTTTGGCAAAGGCACACATGCAACTGATTAAAGTTTTCAATTTTAAAGATGAGCTTCCTTTCAATTTCTAATTCTTCTCCTGGCTCAGGGCTCTGGTTATGGAAATAAGGCTGTAGCCCTGCTGTACCGGGGAAGAGTTTCCGAGCCTATGCAGTATCAATATTTGGAGCGGAATAATAATAATGTTTGGGCTACAGTGGGGTTTTCTGTGTCCTGTGGGATGTTTAGCAGAATCCCTATTCTCTACTTGTTAGATTCCAATATCAGCCCCCCTATACCCCTCTATTTGTGACTATAAAAATTAATTCCTAGGGGTGAGGGCAGAACAAAAGCACCTTTCACTGAGAATTACTATTACAGAGAAGAATATAGTCTGTGGTAAAGCTCTGAGGTGCACCTGGCTTCTCTATGCCTTTATTATTTCTTCTATTAACTATAGACTTTCTCAGAACCTCCTAATAGATCATTTAAAATAACTTTAGACGAACAAAGGGAAATGAGAATTTTTTTTTAACCTGTTGCCATGTATCAGAATCAACTTTATACAACTAGCAAAAATAGTTAACCTACACTCTCCAGAAACAACAGCAAAGTTCAACGGGGCAGCAAACAACAAATGCTGGCAAGGTGGTGGGGAGATTGGAACGCTTTATTTACTGCTGGTAGGGATGTAAAATGGTGCAACCACTATGGAAGGTGATCTGGTGTTTTTGCAGAAAGTTGGAAATAGAAATATCATTTGATGCAGCAGTTTCACTACTTGAAATATACCCTAAAGAAACCAGAGCTGCCACCCAAACGGATGTCTACTTATACCCTTGTTTATTGCTGCGTTATTCACAATAGCCAAGAGATGGAAGCAGCCCAAATGGCCATCAACGAATGAATAGAAAAACGATGGCACATCCACACAATAGAATACCAGGCAACATTGAAAAACAGTGAAATAGTAAAACATTACACAACATGGGGGAGCCTTGGGGACGTTATGCTAAGTGATATATCTCAGTTACAAGGGGACAAATAACCCCTGTTATAAAATAGGACAAACATGGGGGTGGCTGTGGCTGGAATGAAAAAGAGTGTGTAGATAATGAACAGTGCATTAGAGCAGATAAGAGGAAAAATTGTCCAAAAGGAATATATGATTGTACATGGTATCTATAAGAACCATCTGGAACAAGGGATGCATTATGGGGTGCACTGGGGGAGAGGGAAGGAAGGGAAAATGAAATGCAAAAATGAATACATAAAAGAAAAAAATTATGTGTGGCAGAGATTGTGAAGATGGCACAGATTTGGGCAAGCTTTCACCCCACCACCCATGACTAGACACTGACTTGATGTCAACTAAAACCATGACTGTGAACTTCACCTTAGAATGTTAACTCATCATGTGATTCTAGCTCATTGAAGATTGACTTTGTCACTGCCTCCCCTTTTCCAACCATAATACTCTTCTCCAGTGACTGACCCTCTTCATAACGCGCTCATCATGTGTGAGATGACATTTCCCTATCAGTGCTTCGAAGAAACACTCTGGCTGCACCTTTTCCAAGACAGATTTGTTTGAATTCATTTGACAATTCACAATGTAATCAACAATCTTCATTCACACCACGAGTCAAAGATATCAGTTCTTCTTCAATCTTCCTTCGCCACTGCACAACTTTTACAAACGCATGAAGCAATTGAAAATATCACAGCTTGGGTCATGGGCTCATTGGTTTTTAAGTGATATCTTTGCTTCTTACGATTTTCAAAGGTCCCTTGGCGGCAAAGATTTCCTCAGCCAAAACAGTAAATCATGTGATTTCTTCACTGACATATCCATGGTTGTTGACTGTGGTGGTGGTGGTGATGGTGTTGTTATATGCTGTCAAGTCGCCTGCTACTTGTAGTGACCCTATGTACCATAGCTCTGAATCCTGTCTTATACTGAGCCAGTTTCACTGCTGTAAATTCCTGTAAAAGAGAGATCCCTTGACGATTTGGATCTTTTCTGTTTCTCAAGATGTTATCTATGAGCTAAGTTGTGAGAATTTTTCTTTTCTGTAGGTTGAGATGGAATCCATACTGGAGATTATAGTATTTGAGCTTCATCAAGTGTTTCAAGTCATGAGTGTTTCCGGTCATCTTCATTTTCTGTGAGCAAGGTTTCTTCTATCTGCATAATACAGGTCATCGATCACTCATCTCCAATTCCTGAAGACCCGTGCTTTTTTGTATAGTCCAGGTTCGGGGATCGTTCTCTTAGCATAGGGACGGAATCCCTCACTCACTGACTCTCACTGTTGTCGGCTCGGAACTGACTCCTAGCAGACCCTAGAGACTTGACACTGCATAGGCAGCGGCAATAACTCACTTTTCTCCCATGGAGTTGCTGGTGCACTTCTACCACCACTGAGGGAGCTCGCTACCAACTATGCCATGAAAGGTGTGGTGAAAAGATACAACTCCAAAATACAGCTTTCTTGGTTTTAAAATATGAACTGTCCCCTTGTTCTGTTCAAACGACTGCTTCCTGGTTTGTACAGGTTCCGCATGCATGCAACCAAGTGTTCTGGAATTTCCCTTCTTTTCAACATTATAAAACATTTGTTATCCACATAGTCAAATGTTTTTGCACAGCCAATGGCAAACACGTAAGCATTTCTCAGTATTCCCTACTTGGAGCAAAGATCCATCTCATACCAGCCATGATGCCCCTTGTTCCATAGTGTTTTTATGAATCCAGATTGAATTCCTGGCAGTTCAGTGTCAGTATGCACCTCTACCACTTGTCTGTCAAATTTTCCTCATGTGGTAGCTCGCAAGTTGCCATGGTACTGAAAGCTATGCCCTGGTATTTCACATACCGGCATTACATAGTGAAATGTACCTTGGAAATAATGGCCCTTGAGGATCCTATTAATATTAAAAAATCATTATCTGATGTAGTGCTTGAGGATGAGGTTCTCTGATTAGAAAGCTCTCAACATATGCCTGGGGAAGAGTGGCCTCATCAAGGCTTATCTTAATGATGTAGATGGAGTTGAGCTTTTCACCAATGAAGGTCTTTCATTTATTAAAGTGCACTATTCAAAATGAGAGGGGGAAGCTGAAAACATCCATTAATTATTGAAATGTAGCATGTATGGTGTTTGATTCTAGGAAACTTGACATTTTAAGTAGTGAAATGCCTAAAGATGGTAGCCTAGACATTAAAGAGCTGAGATAAACTAGTATTGTCCATTGTGAGCCAGACTTGAAACAACAGTCTATTACACTGGAAACAGTGAATTGAAAATGAGTGAAGTCACATTTCAGTCAAAAGGAACATTTCAAGATCTGTTCCGAAGAGCAGTGCTGTCACTAATAGGATAATACACTCTCTCTCTCTCCCTCTTCCTCTCTCTCTCTCTCCCTCTCTCAAAGAAGATCTCTTAATAGCAATATTATTCCAGCTTATGCACCAACTCCAAAAACCAAAAGTGAAGAAAATGAGGCTTTCTAACAATTTCCACATTGTAAAATCAATCCACCATGCAATCAAGATGCATTAAGGAAAACTAGTGATGTGAATGCAAAAGTGGGATGTGAAGAAGAAGGATCCTTTGTGGTAAAATACAGCCTTAGTGATAGAATTTTTGCCACAGTTATTGTGATAGAATTTTGGACAATAGATAACTTACTTATTGCAAATCCTCTCTTTTAAGGAATCACACAGTAACTAGCCACATGGACTTCACTTGATAGGATGTTGTTATTTATTGTTGGCTTTAGGTACTGTAGAGTCGGCTACTGGTCATCAAGAGCCTGTGAACACAGATCTGAACCTTGCCATGTCCTGTCCCCATGTCTGTTGTGCTCAAGACTATTGTTAAAATCACTATATCAGCACATCTTTTTAAGGGTCTTCTTTTCTTCCGCTGGTTCTCCACATTTCTCAGCATGATGTCTTTTTTCCTAGGACTAGCCCCTCTGAAAGCATGATCAAAG
Organism: Elephantulus edwardii; assembly: GCF_000299155.1. Classification (NCBI taxonomy): domain Eukaryota; kingdom Metazoa; phylum Chordata; class Mammalia; order Macroscelidea; family Macroscelididae; genus Elephantulus; species Elephantulus edwardii. The sequence goes on from NW_006399761.1 coordinate 7,150,740, forward strand.
TATGTGAGAAGTTTCACTCTCCTTGCCTTTTAAGGAGCACCTTGATTGCACTTCCTCCTAGAAAAACGTGTGTACTCTTTTGGCAGTGCTTAGGTAGCCAGGACTCATTTCCAGCACCACAATTGGAAGGTAGCAACTCAGCATCCATTGCTGTTGTGTTTAGATGCCATCGAGTATGACTCGCAGTGACTCTATGAACAACTAATGTGAACCCTGTCCTATTCTGTCCAACCGCATCATTTCTCACATACTTGAGTCCATTGCTGCAGTCACCGTGTCAGTCTGTCTGGTTCAGAACATTCCTCTCTCTTTTCAACCCTCCACCTTTCCAAGAATGGTGTCCCTCCGCAAGGAATAGCCTCTCCTAGCAACGTGCTCAAAGTATGTGAAATGAAGTGTTATGATCTTTGTTTTTGTGGAATACTTTGTCTGCACTTTCTCCAAGGCATATCTATTATTTCTTTTGGCACTTTATGGGATTTTAAGTACTCCTCTCCAACACTATGGTTCAAAGGCATCAGTAATTCTTCTGTCATCCTTATTAATTGTCCAGCTGTCAGATGCACAGCAAGTAATTGAAAAGACCCTGGCCTGAATCAGATACACCTCAGTTTTTTGTTTTGTTTTCTAATTATAAATTTCAGTAAAAATTTACAGAGACTTCGGATTTCCATTCATTCATTGTTGAACTTTTTTCCCCCATATATTTTTCTCTGAAAAGTAAAAGAAAAATTCATTCTTTCATTATTTTACAATCCCTTCCCCCAGGTCCACTCCACCATACAGCCTTTGTTCTGGATTCCTGTCATGACAAAAATACCTAATCACATATCCCTTTTAAACAGTTTTCTCCCTCATCTGTTTCAATGCAGTATACGTTATTGAACTCATCTTTCTCAGTCTCCCCCCAACCCTGAGGTCAGTCCTGTTTTACAACAGTGGCACCATGCAGTATTTGTCCTTTTGTGACTGAGATACTTCACTCAGCATAATGTCCTCCAGGGTCACCCATTTTGAATAATATTGCATGAGTTCCTTGTTTTTCAAAACAGCATAGTATTCCATTATGTGAATATCCCACAGTTTCTCTATCCATTCGTTTATTGATGGGCAGTTAGGTTGTTTCCAACTCCTTGCTGTTGTGAACAAAGCAGCGATAACATGGGTGGCAGTTATGGTCTCTTTGGGGTATATTCCCAGCAGTGAAATTGCTGGGTTATATGCTATCTCTATTTGCAACTTTTTGAGAAAGCGCCATACCGCCTTCCACAGTGGTTGCACCATTTTACACTTTCACCAACAGTGAATAAGGGTTCCAATTTCTTCACAACCTCTCAGCATTTATTGCTTGCTGTTCTGTGAAACTTTGCTATTCTTACTGGGGTGAGATGATAGCTCATAGTTGTTTACACCTTAGTTTTCAAACTGATGTAATTGATCCTCAGTAATTTGGATGGATCCTTAGTAATGTTAGATGGATCTTGGCTGAAAGCAGGGAGTACCAGAGGAATGTCTATCTGTGCTTCATTGATTATGCAAAGGCATTTGACTGTGTGGACCATAACAAACTGTGGCTGACTCTGAGAAGAATGGGAACCCCAGAACACTTGATTGTGCTAATGAGAAACCTATACATGGGCCAAGAGGCAGTCATCAGGACAGAGCAAGGAAACATTGCATGGTTCAAAACTGGAAAGGGCGTACACCGGCGATGTGTCTTGTCTCCATACCTTTTCAACCTGTATTCAGAACAGATTATCTGGGAGGCTGGGCTCTATGACGAAAAATGTTGGGTTAAGGATTGGTGGAAGATCTATCCACAATCTGCGTCATGCAGGTGACACAACCCTACTTGCTGAAACTGAGGAGAATCTGAAGCGTTTGCTGCAGGGGTCAAGGACTGTAGCCTTCAGTATGAGGCTCAATGTCAGGAAGACAAAGATTCTCACCACTGGACCGATTGGCAGCATCAGGATGGATGGTGAAGAGATTGAGATTGTTCACAGCTTTAGTTTGCTTGGCTCCACAGTCAACACTGTTGGCACCAGTAGCCAGGAATTTAAAAGGCATATTGCCATGGGAAAGTTTGCTGTTAGGGACCTTCCCAAAGTTCTGAAGAGCAATGGTTTCACTCTGGAGACTAAGGTGCATATGATACAGGCCGTGGTCTTTGCAATCACTTGTTATACATCAGAGAGTTGGACAATGACTAGGGAGGATAGAAGAATTGATGCCTTTGTACTGTGGTGCTGGAGAAGACTGTTGAGGGTACCATGGACTGCCAAGAAAACAGATTCATCTTTGAGAGGGTTAAACCAGCGGCTCCTTGGAGGCAAGGATTCTGAGGCTCTGTCTAACATACTTTGGACATGTTGTGAGGAGATAGCGGTTCTTGGAGAGGGACATCATGCTTGGGAGAGTGGAGGGACTGTGCAGGAGGAGAAGATCCTCTATGAAGTGGATTGATTCAGTGACTGGGGTAATCAGGATGGGTATGTCAGAGACAGTGTGATTGGCACAGGACAGAGCAGAGTTTAAGGCTGTTGTACATAGGGTCGCCATGAGTCGCAAGTGATTCAACAGCACATAACAACAACAACAACAATTTGGAGAGATCCCTGACGGAAGACTTTTGAGTGTGATACATCTCCTGATCTTCTAGTTACTGATATCAAAGGTATAAGTAAGATGAAATTATTGACATTTTCAATGTTTTCTCCATCTTTCTTGATGTTGCCTTTTGGTCTAGTGTAAGCATTTTTGTGTTCTGCGTGTTAATGCGTAGTGATGACTGTAGTCTTCGGTATTCAGCAGCAAGGTGTGCATCAGAGTAGCATCCTTTCTCCATCACTATGCAGTCTGGATCCTGAGGGAATTAAGAAACTAGATCCTATGAAGAAGAAGAATGTGACATCAGGTTGTAGACTTTATTTTTGGAATCCGTATTTATTGCCCAACTTTCAGATGCCTACAAAGCAATTACTGATATGGACCAGGTGTACTCTAATCTTTAAACTGACAATTGATTTGTAGCTTTTTGGAGAAGCCCTTAACAGCAGATTTTCCCGATGCAACATGTCTTTCGATTTTTTCCCCCACTAATTGCAATCCTGGATATTGGTTCTGGATCCATATAAAGCGAAGTCATTGGCAACTGAAATCTTTTCTCCTGCTATCATAGCGTTGCCTGTTGATTGGTCTAGTGGTGAAGATTTTCTTTTTTTTTTTTTTTGTTGAGATACAATCCATAGTCTGTACTAATCTTTTACAGTAAGTTCTTCAAGACCACTTCAAATTCTGCAAGCAAGGTGTCATCTGTATAGCACAGGTTGTTTTCCTCCTATCTTGATGCTATAGTCTTCCATAAATACTCCCGCTACTCAGACTGTTTGCTCAGTATACAGATTTAATAGGTATACAAAAAGGATAACCCTGATGTATAACTTTCCGGATTCTGAGCAATGCAGCCCTTGTTTTGCTCAGACAACAGCTTCCTGGACTGTGTTTAGATTTCATATAAGCACAATTAAGTGTTCTGGGGTTCCTGTTTTCTCAGGATTATCCATAATTCATTATCATCTACACAGTCACACATGCCTTTGTACAGACAATAAAGCCCAAGTAACCGTCTTTCTGGTGTTCTCTGCTTTTTAGCCAAATTACATCTGACATAAGCATGCTATCCTTCATGCCACGGTCTCTACTGCATCCAGCCTGAATTCCTGTCAGTTCTCTGTATATATATATATTTTAAAGCTGTATTTTAATAATACTCAACAAGATTTTACCTGCATGTGATTTTTTTTTAATTTAGGTTGTTTATTTTCCATTTCAATGAACATCTACAGAGATTTGGGGATTCCATACATTCATTGTTGCACCCTTCTCCCCGCACAAACCCCTCCCCCCTCCCCCCATTTGCTCCTCTCCTTGAAAAGCAAAAGAAAAACTGCATGTGATCTTAATGATAATATTCAATAGTATCCACAGTCTGTGGAATCACTTTTTAAAAAAAAATTTTTTTGGACAAACACTGATCTCTTCCATTCTGTTGTCCTGGTAGCCCTTTTACAAATTTCTTAGTGTAGACTGGTGGGCTGCATCTGCTTGTTGGAGCATGTTAATCAGTATTGCACTAATTCCTGGAACACCGCGCCCCACCCCACCATACTTTCAGTGCAGCTTGAACTTCTTCCTTCATTATCATTGGTTTGTTGATCATATACTTGGTGTTGACCATGCAATGACTCACTGTTGACAAACTCTTTTTGGTATTATGGTTTTGTATATTGGTTCCATCTTTTATTTTAAATTGGTTTGCTTATACCAAAATGTATATGCCTTGTGTTCCATACAGTCATTCCCATGCATTGTTTTAGAAAATTAATCACCCATCAGACCTTGCCCATCATTACCTTGTCTTTTTGGGTCCCTGCCAGATCCTTGCCTTTTTCTTCACCCCCTCCTTCCACCCATCCCATTGTGCAACCCTGTGGTTTCACCCCTACCCACTCTCATCCCCTGCCTGCAGTCTTTCCCCTCTTGTGTCACCATACATGTTTTATTAGTTATCCTTCTCATACACTGTTGGTGGGACTGTAAAATGGTACAACCACACTGGAAGGTAGTTTAAGGTTTCCTCAAAAAGCTGAACATAAATTCCACATGACTCAGCTCTTCAGCTTCTAGGAATACATCCCAAGGAAATTAGAATTGAGACACAAATGGAGGTTTGTACACCAATGTTCCTAGCAGCATTATTCACCATTGCAAAAAGATGGACACAGCCTGAATGTCCAACCACACAGTTGGTTTCAGGAACAACAGTTTTGAAAGCTACTACACACCTTGGGAGAGCCTAGAGAGCATTATGCTGCGTGAACTAACCCAGTCTCATAAGGACAAATACTGCCTAAGTCCATCTTCCCTTGTTGGTACCTGATAGAATTTCTTCATCAAATTGACCACCTCTATGATAAAGAAATGGTGCAAAGCTCAATGTCATCAGTCAGTACATATCCAGAGGCTGTCTAAAACAGACTATCAATTGTTCATATATGCAAATTTAGTTAAAGCTGAATGCTGAGTTAACTAACTCTGTCTTATAATGACGGATGCCACATAAGACCATTATCGTAGAAATAGATAACTAGTAACATGTGCATGAGGTGTGGGGGCTGGTGGGGAGCAGAGGAATGAGAATGGGCAGGGAGGAATCATAGGGTCATACAATCTGGTCGGTGGAGGATTGAGTAGGTAAAGGAAATAGGGAAGATCCAGCTGGTATCTACAAAGACAGGATAAGGGTGGTCATAGTTCAATGATGATTAATTTTATAAACCATAATGAATAGGGATGATGGTATGAAACCCAATGTAAATCGAAATATAGTGTAAAACACAGTGTACACTTTGTGAGCCAACCAATAAAAGAGAATTTTTTTTTTTACAAAAACTGAAAAGTCTACAAGAGCCAAAATATGACCTTGAGTTCATCGTACCTGAATTAAAAAACCATCTCAAGATTATCTTTGATACATTTAACATTAATTACTAGAGATGTCAAAGATCTCACATATGAATAAGGCAAAAGGCCATTTAAAAAGAGAAGAAATATTCAAAATGGCTAGCAGAAGAGACTCTGAAAGTTGTTCTAGAATTTACAGAAGCCGAAATGAAAGGTTCTTTCCACTTAAGAAATGCCAAGCAAATACTTCCCTTTGTAATATCCAACTCCAGTTCTTGGCACATTCTGCTCTAATAGTTTGTTTCATCTTCTCTAATTGCTCTTTGAAGTCTTCTGTTCATCTTTTTACTTCTTGAGCACTTCCCTTTGTTTTGGCTTCTCAATGCTTTGGTGAGATTTATAGAATTTCTTCTGATAACCATTTTGGTTATTTCTTTCTTTTGCTCTCTTCATGGATGATATCCTTGATGTCATCCAGAGGTCATCTGGACTTGGATCGTAAGTGTTCAATGCCTCAAACTTGTTCTTAAAATCACCTGTATTTCACACGAAAGAGAACCAAGGTTATAATTGTTCCCTATGGACTTGTTTTCATTTTCTTCAGCTTCAGTTTGAAGTTTCACGTGAGTACTAGATGGTCCATTGCACAATCATCCCCTTGCCTGGTTTTGACTGCTAATATTTATTTTATCCTCTGGTTATTTCCACCAGTGTAGTCAGTCTAATTCTTGTGCAGTCCATCAGTTGAGGCCCATGTGTAAAGTCTCCATTTGAGTAACAACAATCTTTAAAGGAGACATGTAAGGTTAATAAATCATTGTATATTCAAAATTCATCATTTGATCTTCAGCCTCATATCTATCACCAAATCCATAATTTCTTACTACCATTTTTTCTTCATTATTTTCAACTTTTGTATTCCAGTCATCAATTATTATTACTGTATTAATTATTATTATTACTTTTTGATGTCAAGATACTTTATTTTTAAAACAGGTCACAACACTAACCTTTGGCCCGTTCTGCCCCTGGACAAGCTACAAATGCTTGCTCAGCAGCTGGGTGCATTCTTTAGTAGCATGTGTGAAAAGTGAATAAAAATGTATATAAAACAAATATTCAAATAGTTTCCATAGGAACACAGAGAAGTGTGACCCCATCGCCTAGTCTTCCATACTGTTCCATTCCACCCTACTCATATAAAATTTCAAAACTAACAATAATTAAGTTAAATGGTCCCCCCAAATCCCTTAATTCAAGCTAAACTTGGAGTTAACAGCTACCAAAAGGGTATCTACACATTAACACTAGCTGAAGCACAACTGGCTGGATGCCGTTTCATTCCACTTTCCCAAGCACAAGACAAAGGCAGAGTGCTGACATCCTGCTCCTCCACTTCAAGTGGATACTCATGGTTCTTGATTTGCTGCATGAGTTGCCACGTTGGCCCAGACATCACATGGTAGATAGTTGGCCTCTGGAAGCCATTGAAAGTAGAGGCAGCAGCAGCAACAGTGTAAGCACCCATGTTTTCAAACAACATCCAGTCCCCCACATGCATTTCTGGCAGGTTTACTGTATTAATTATTAATGTCCATTTTGGTTAATTTCTGAAGACCTTGCTCAGCACTTCTTAACCTGAAAGAACTGAAAAACAAATTCAAGCCTTGAGTTGTAATACTAAGAGATGGTATGGGCAAAGTCTTGAATGATGCAGAAAGCATCAAAAGGAAATTAAAGTAATAAATTGAGTCACTGTACCAAAAAGAATTGGTTGACATTGAAATATTTTAGAAAGTAACATATGGAAAAGAACTGTTGGTAATGAAGGAAGAAGTTCGGGGTGCACTGAAGGCACTGGCACAAAATAAAGCCCCAGGAATTGATGAGTTACCCACAGACATTTTTCAGCCCTGGACATGCTCACCACTTTGTGCTAGGAAGTTTGGAAGATAAGCTACCTGGCCAGCTGATTGCAAGAGATCTATACTTGTGCTGCTTCTAACAAAAAGTGATCCCACAGAATGCGGAAATTACTCAACAATATCATTCACATTTCATAGTCAAACTTTCTCTCATATACTTTGTGCATGTTGTGAAGACCAAGACACTGGAAAGATATATCATGTGTGTAACAGTCTAGAATTGGAGGCGCACTGCAAAGTGGACGGGGAGGGGAAAGAAGAAGATGTGCAATAATGAGCAAATGAAAACAACTGGAAAAAGTAGAGGGTCGCTGTCGGAAGGGAAGACCCTCAATGAGATGGTATGGTGACTATAACAATAGGCTTGAACATGACAGAGATCATCAAACTGCAACAGGGCAGGGCCAAGTTCAAATCTGTTTTTCACAGGTTCCTGTGAGGTGTGGTCAGCTTAAAGGCATCTAACAATAGCAATCATTAGCCTTGTTGTTTGTTGATTGCCTTCGAGTCAAGCATGACTCATAGGGACCCTATGCACAAAAGGGCTGAAGCCCCTCTACAACTATGGCATTTATCAAAGTTCATACTGTTTCCAGAGGCATGTTATTTAGGAAGTGGATGCCACTCCTGCTTCCAAACCTGCCACAGTATGTTGTCTTTATATGTCATTGAGTCGCTTGCAGTGCATAGCGGTACTACATACAGCAGCTCTGAACCCTTCACTGTCTTGAGCCAGTCTCACTAATTCTGACTCACCAACCCCCATCATCCCAGTCGCTGTATCAATCTCTATCTCATCTGGGGTCCCCGGGGTCTCCCTCTCCTGTGCTGTCCATCCACCCTTCCGAGCACCATGTCCTTCTCCAAGGACTGATTTCTCCTGGCAGGGGTATTTTTTGACTTGCAAGGTTGAGTCCAGTGGAAGCGGCTGGTTGAACTTTGCTTCCTTAGCTAGCAGTCTTATCTCTGAAACAAGACTCAGGGTCTGGAACAAAACTCAGTGTTCAGTTTACCTATAGGAAAGAGCAAACTTAGAGAGAACAAATTTGTGAGTTAGAAAGAAAAAGGATTTCAGAGGTGTTGCTTCCTGGTATACTAGAGGAGATGGAGAAGAGTGGCTTAGTTAAAGTTTTTCACACACAATATTATGGGCTTAATTTAAGCCTACTTCTGCTGCTACTTTAATTTGGAGCAAAGCTCAAGCAACCCCTGATTATACTAGAGATGTATTAAAATCTGGTAAAATCTTTATTTTAGATTATTTTTAAATGGGTGGACAGTTACTGGCTGGTCCAATTGGTTTGTTTTCAGCTTTTAAATAGTGATCATTCAAACTCACCTGGTAGCACCAAGAAATAAAAGGCTAGAAATCTCCTTCTGTTAAAGTTACAGATAAGAAAATCTTATCAAATGACTTTACTCTTGTACATATGATGTTATCATGTATCAGAATCAACTGACAGCAACCAACGATGACATTCCAGTGGGGTGCACGTGTATTGGCCAGTGAATCTAATTCTACCCTGCATAATGCCAGATGCCAGCCACATTGTGGAACTGTGCTGAGTCTATGTGTGTTCTTTTTTTCTCTAAAGTTCTGAGAGCTTGTGTATTTTTATAAGACTATCTTGGTGATATCACCTAGCCTGGCTTAGGCTGTTGCTTCTTGGAATGGCACTCTGCTTCCGAATCTTAGTGAAATGATCTACTAGTTGAATTTCCTGCCATTATATCCCCACACACTAACCTTAAATAAAAAAGTTTTATTTTATTTTATTATTTTATTTTCATTACTGTTAGTATTCATACTTTGCTTAATCAGTTTTCCTATCTTTTGTCTGTCCCATTTCCCCCCCATAGGTTCTGTTGGGTCTTAGGATCTATTTTTGTATGATGTTAGATTTTTTTAGAAATCTGTATACATTTCTATGTCATAGCTGTTGCAATTTGTAGTTTTTAAAAGTGTGCAGACACTTATAAAAATAACCCCTGGATTTGTCGTAAAATTTCTTTTCATATCGGTGACTAGATTTTACAATGTGCTTTTTGGTGGGTCTTTTTAAAATTCATTTCCCTGGACACTCAGTGGGAACTTTAAATCCAGAGCCATCTGCCTTTCACTTTTGGGAAACTTGCCTGTATAAATTTCTCTGTTAATTCTCCTCTCACTACTTTTCTAGAACTTCTATTAATACAGTGAAAGTAGAAGAAGATGTCAATGGGACTTTCTGAGTTACATAACGGAAACTATACACATAGAAGTGAGAAGACACCCAGGCCAGTTGTTAGCCTGAGATTTGACATATATTTGTTGGCGTCCTGTGAGATTTACTGAAAGGAAGTCTTAGTATTTGTTCCAAAGCTTAGTATTTGCCTAATATATTCATGCAAGCAAGAGGACTGTTCAACTATTACGAGTTGCTGGGACTGGATAAAATTAGACTCGAGCCATGGAGAATGAGAAGGTCTCTGTTCAGATGGTGTATTCTTTACCTTCTGGTGCACACACTGAAAGTTAACTCATAACCTTCCTTTCTCTGAAGAATTTCCTTGATCCACACCAGCAGCTGCTTTTCCTAAGGGGCTGTGAATGCGCATGGCCTCATTCAGGTCTCAGGCAACGCCTTAGGACCTAACATTAGTATGGAGGAACCTAAAATGGGATTGACTCAGTAATCAAAGTGTGGGTTTTTGTGTTTGCCACGGGATAGAAAGGAAAGAAGTTTCCATCTGAGCCAAGTCTGGCTTAGTTACTTCTCGATTGTATTCTCCCCCTTCCAGCTCTTCTCCTGAAAACATTCCCTCTCAGTTGAATGAGAATCCCCATCTTAGTCTTTACTTCTAGGAAACCCAAAGTGGGGCAGCAATAATATTTTAAATTCAGAGTTCTTACCCCATCGCCCCCCACAACCCAGTTAATTCTATTTACAACAAACATCCTCTTCTGGTTAGATGGAGATGTTATTTGTAAAGGTTTTCTTCTTTCTCTTGCATCATGTCTGTTTCTCCTAGTTCCTTTTTATCAATTTGCTTTCGTTTCTTTTCTACGTGATGAAGACCCCCTCAGACATTTGGTGGGTTTTGGTTATTCTTTCTATTTTCAGTAGGGCCACTAAGGAATGCTTTGGGAGCTCAGTGTGCGTGCTGGGCTGATCTTAGTGGACAGCACTGGAAAGATATGTGTGTGTCTATTTGGGACTATCCTATTGTTACCACATTTGGCCATCTTGACACTGTTATTGCACTGACGTCATTCCTGAAGTTTTAAAATAAGTTTTTAAGTCAGATGTTGTTAAGTCCAACTTTTTTTTCCTTTTTAAAAGATGTTTTGACTATTCTAGTACCTTTGCATTACAATGTAAATTTTAAAATGGAATTAATTTCTCAATATCTTTTGAGAACTGTGATTGTTGTTGTGTACTGTAGAGTCATAACTGACCCATAGCTGACCCTCTGCAGGTTTTTTTTAAGGCAGTTAATCGCTTGGGAAGAGATTGTCCATCCTTCTCCCATAGAGCAGTTGGTGGCCTCGAACTACATGCCTTTGTGATTGCAGCACAGCTTCTTGCCACTAGGCCCCCAGAGCTCCCTTAATTTCTCAATATCTTGTAAAGAATCTTCCTGGTGTAGCTTTAAAATCTCACAGGGCTCTCGAGCTTATGGCCCTTGGGCTAAATTTATTAATTTTCACATGAATATAATCTTTAAATGACTTAACAATCTTCTATTTGCTGAACTGAACAACTTGGTGTTGTGATGCAACACACTGTTCTATAGTCTTGTCAAACATCATAATGGTTACCCACTATGTACAGTGTTTTCATGAGCTTCCATATTGAGTTATGCAGGGAAACAGGAGTGGCATCCACTTCTGAAACTGGATGTCTCTGGAAACTCTACAAACTCTCTATACTCGATAAATGTACAGAAATGATGTTCATTATAGAACAGAGTTCAGGACTTTGTACAAAGCTTACTCTGAGTCATATTTGACTTGACACTTAACCACTGCTAAATGAGACTAGTACTGTTTTATCTGGAGGAACCCTCTTCCACTTTGTACAACACTCTTTTTCACTGTGCTGTATGAAGTAACCTGGGTTTGCTGTGATACTGAACCTTGTGCCATTGGGGTACCAAATATCAGAGCAGTTTCCCAATGTGGACAGGTTTGGAAGCAGAGTTGCATCCACTTCCTAAACCACAGTTCTCTGGAAACTCTGTGAACTTGGAGAAATGACGATAGCTATGGTCTTTTGTTCACAGAATTGCTATGAGTCATGCTCAACTCCACAGCAATCAACAACATTAAAATATGTGGAAATGTACAGGCGAAAAATTCAAATGCTAAAACCCAACACCCAGTGCCATTGGGTCACAGCCAACTCTTAGCTGGTCCTCCATTGTGTTTCTGAGCTTCAACATAAAGAAGCAGATTGTCCATCTTTCTCTAGCAGAGATTCTAACTTACACCAGGCACAGTGGATTCCAACTGCTAGAAAGGTTTTCACTTTTGCTTCAGCAACTCAACCAGCTCCCAACAGACTAGGCACTTAGAGCCTAAAAGAACAGAATATGTCAGGTGGTTATTATTATTATTATTATTAAAAGGAGGATTCAGAGTTGAACTTATGCCTACTGGCATGCAATTTTATATATTTCCACAAATTATTACTGTCTCTCACAAGCAAGATTTTCACTCAACCTAAATAAAAAAGGCACATACTCTTCTCTCATTCCAAGAGATCTTGGAAAAGAGACTCCCACCTTTGAGAATATTTCTGCTTGTCTGTTAACTCACCTTAAGGCAAATTTCTAAGGCATGTTTTGGAGATGGCTGACAAAGGATTTCTATCTCATCCCTTCTCGGGTATTAGCTGAGTCTACCTTTTTTCCTTTTTCATGAACTTCAAAGATTCACCTTATTTCCCTCTCCTTTTGATGTGTCAGGCGCCATTCTGCCTCTTTGGCGCTTCTAGTTATTCGGCCTGTGGAGTGAGAAGTGACTTTCTCCTTCCGTCTTTGCCAGTGTCCTCAAGATAAACACAGAGACTCTTCTTCTGATGCTGATCACTGTTGGGAAGCAGATGACACTAACAAAAATAGTGTCACCAGGGAAGTTATAAAGGTTCTGGAAATTCCACAGAATCCTTTCTGTCGTTTCCTTTGTCCGTGGTTCTAGGCACTCCTTGACAGGACAGCAGTCAGCGTTTTGGTTACTGTTCACTTTGTTGGTGTGGCTCTTCAACCTCACACTCACTCAGTCATTATTGCCATACGGCCAATTCCAGCTCTTAGGAACCTGACACTCCCTCTAGTACTTTTGGCCGTAAACCTAGAAGGAAGAAGACCTCCCATCTTTGGCTTGTGGAGCAGCTGATACATTTGAGCTACTAACTAATTGTAACGCACATTATATGCACGACATTTGCTGAGTAGACCTAGAGACCCTTAGCAAAGAATATGTTGTTGTTGTTATGTGTCATCGAGTCATTTGCGACTCATAGCGACCCTACGTACAAGAGCTCTAAACGCCATTCTATCCTGTGCCAACCTCACCATCTCAAACACATTCATTCCCACCACTCCACTCACAGAATCGATCCATCTTATCGAGGGTCTTCCTCTTCTGTGCCGCCCTTCCACTCTCCCAAACATGAGGTCCCTCTCCAAGGACCAGTCCCTCCTTGCAACATGCCCAAAGTATGTCAAACGAAGCTCCAGAATCCTTGACTCCAAGGAGCATGCCGGCTTCACCCTCTCCAGGACAAACCTGTTTGTTCTCCTAGCAGTCCATGGTATATTCAACACTCTTCTCCAGCACCACAGCTCAAAGGCATCAGTTCTCTTTCTATCATCCCTATTCACTGTCCAACTCTCCAATGCATAGCACGTAATTGCAAAGACTATAGCACTTTTCTAACCAGTGCCTTCAATAAACTCTAGAAATTAAATTCCCTAGTGTGAGAAGTTTGAATCTCTTGCAGCTTTTCACACTTAAGTGATTCTCATTGTCCAGCCCAAGAATTATTTCTCTGGACAGCATCACAAAACCTCCAAGGGTTACACAAAGTCCTATCAAAAGTCTTGGGAAATAATATTTTTTTAAAAAATGAGGCAAAGTTTCTGAAGCTTCATCTGACATATATTGGACATGTTGCAAGGATGGACCAGTCCTTGGAGAAGGATGTCACGATTGGGAGCGTGGAGGGACAGGGCAGGAGAGGAAGACCCTCTATGAGGTGCACTGATTCAATGGCTGGGGTAATGGGGGAATGAGTGTTGGAGACAGTGAGATTGACACAGGATAGAGCAGGGTTTAGGGCTGTTGTATATAGGGTTGCTATGAGTCACAGGTGACTCGATGGCACATAATACCACCACCACCACCACCAAAAATGATAGATTCAATTACTTGAATATCCTGTTACTTGATTATCAAGAAGCTAGAAAAACACGGGGCGGGAAGGGGGTGCTCAATTGACATTTGACTTTAGAGAGTTATGCAATTGTCAAAGCTGATAAGTCCAAAATTTGTAGGACAGTTATTCTGTCTTGAATCTCAAAACAATAATTAGTAGATCAGTTGAGTGGAAGAAAAGAGTGGAAGTGTTCTGGGAAGCAGTAGTCTGAAGACAAAAGACATTCTAGGCAAACTACCCATTTGTTCTCAAGGTTTTCAACTGATTAAATGAAGCCCTTCAGCATTATGGGGAATTCTGGGGGTCTGGTGGATAGGGAGTTGCGCTACTAACATGAAGAGGTGTAGTTCAAATCCACAGTTGGCTCCATGGGAAAAAGACGAACAATCACTAGGAGTTGATTGCAACTCCAGGACAGTGAGTTAGTGATCTGCATTGCTATTGTTGTTACATGCCCTCTAGTCACTTGGCATTCACAGTGATCCTAAATATAACAGCTCTGAAGCCTGCCCTGTCCTAAGCTAGTCTCACTGACTGTGACACATGTGCCCACACCGCCCCAGTTACTGTGTCTGCCCATCTCATCTAGGGTCTTCCTCTCCTGCGCTGTCCCTCCACCCTTCCGAGCATGATGTCCTTCTCCAAGGGCTGGGTCCTCCTGGCCGCATGCCCAAATGATCTGCATTATGAAAGAGAACTTTTTTTTAAATCAACTGATTTAATAACACGTTACTACTTCATAAGAACTTCTAGTGTTGATCGAACAATTGGACACCTACCGCAGCCTAGCCAAGTTGACAGGAACGGACAGATAAACCCATCACAGCACAAATAAAGAAAAGGAAGTGATATCAGGTAACTATAAACTGATGAAAAGGATAGAATGAAACAAGAGTAATTGGAGCTACTGGCTTTTCCTGACTGTCACGTTCTGCTTGTTGTCACCTCATTTTGTTCTTGCTGTGACTACGTGTGTGGTCCTCTGTCTTTATAGATGAGGTGATTGGGCCTCTGAGAGATGAAACAAACTCTCCCGAGTCAACCAAGCCAGAATGGCCAATGCCGGATTGACACCTGTCAGTCTAACCTTAAAGTCCATGTGCATAACTCGTCATGCTGTCCAACCTCCATAGTCAAAAGCCGTGCACTAGGAAAAGGCTTGGGAGCAACATCCTTGTTCATCCTACTGGTTCAGAGCAGACAATAGACCTCATTGCATAACACCCCAATATCTTTCCGAGTTTGGGGGTGTGGTTAGGTGATAACCCAGGAGAAAGTGCTTCAGAGAACCAAGTAGCTCTTCAGGGATGATATCAGTTAAGGGATGAAATACCCAATTACCTGCCATCGACAGATTTAAGGCAGAAAAGAAATATTGCCTCAGACTTAATGTTTGGAAAATGAAGTGTGAAGTTGCCTCATTAAGAGGGGACAATGAGTCTTCTACTTTACTGGTAACAGTTTAATGAGGGCTGCAGAGGTGCCGGCCCCAGTGACAGTCTAAAGAACGAATTTAGCTTGGAAAACATCAGCCTGGACTGGGAAACTGGAGGAATCCACTGCTCCACGCTAATTCCCCTGCAGAGATGTCTCATTTCAGCCAGGGTTCTTATTATGTAGGACCAAGGGCTTTGCTGACCTAGGAGTCAGGAGCAATTATTTTGAGATTCAAGTGACAATAGAATTAAGAAGATGAAAAATTTTAACAGGTGAGCTTTCTTTTGCTAACAGGAGGAAGCAGACTATATTTAGGCAAAATTGTATTGAGACTCCGGAGCTAGATTTATGGATCATTTTAGTGGTAGAATTGTTGGCTTCCATGTAGAGGCCTGAGCTCAACTCCTAGCCAAGGCATTTAACGCACAGGCAGCTGCCTGTCACCTGTCAGTCACTGGGGGTTTGAGTTTGCATTTTGCGATGATAGTGACCCAGTGCTCCACTGAGTTTCCAGAGTTGTAAATTGCAGTGGGAGGAGATTATGCATCATTTTCCCATTGATGAGCTGGGGGGATTTGAACCACTAAGGATGTTGACTGCATCCTCCCGGACTATACTATCGGGTTTCAGTGGTGCTTCTAAGGGCTGCCAGATAAGGAAGAAAATGCTGTTAATCTACTTTCAGAAATAAACCAAAGGCTGGTGATCAACTCATAGAAGTAAGTAAGCCAATTAAAAAAGAAAATAAAATATTAAAAAAGAAAACTCCAAACACCATTGTGTTTGACATAATTGTCTCGATACAACCAATCACGTTGGTGGAGCAGGATTGGGGTTCTAGGGTGCCAAGAGCTGCCATGACTTGGCAGGCAGTTAACAAAATTGTTAAAGCTTACTAAAATACAGTTGATCCGAATCATCTTGAGGCCTAGAACGTGTGGTTTGCTGTGATATAGTGCATTCAGTTATGCTGGTTGCAAATATTGAGTGGGTTCCTAGAACGATTTTTGACTGAAGGCAGTGTTACTCTTCCTACTCCAGGAATGTTTGGTAATGTCTTGAGATAATGCTGCCTGTCCCAACTGGGGGTGCAGAATGTTACTGGCAGCTAACAGACTGACGTCAGCGATGGTGCTGAACAGCCAACAAAGAACAAAACTTTTAAACCAGGTTGATAAATTCCGAGTCAGTACATTTAATGCCTTCAGTCCAGCTTGAATGTCAAACTTTCATCACCCTCGGCTCTTGTTCACATGGTACTTCCTGAAATATTTTTCATGTGGTACTTCTTGAAATTTTTCACTGTCAGTTAATTCTTTCTGCTACAGCGATTCTTTGTATTCCTTCTGTCTATTTTTGATGCTTCCTGGATCATTCAGCATTTTGCCCATAGCATCTCTCTGTATTGCAACTCAAGGCTTGAATTTATTTTTTCAGTTCTTTCAGCCTGAGAAAGGCCAAGCAAGTTTTTATCTTTTTTGCTCCAACTTTTTTACATTACCTTTTATATTCTTTTGCTTTATTTTCTCAATCTACCCTTTGAAATTGTCTCTCCAGCTCTTTTATTTTAGCATCTCTCCCCTTTGCTTTGGCTTCTCAGTGCTCTAATGCAATTTTTATAGTCTTTTCAGACACCAATTTGGTTTTTTTTTCTTCCGCCTCCTTCTTTGTAATGACTTTTTCCATCTTTTCCTGGATGATATCTTCCGTGACCTCCCACAGTTCCCCTTGTTCTTTGATCGTTAGGGTTCAATGCCTCAAACTCTTCTTGAGATGATTCTTAAATTCAACTGGCGTAGAATCAAGGTCATTTTTTGTTTCCTATGGACTATTTTACATTTTCTTTAGCTTCAGTTCAAACTTGCACATGAATAATTGATGGTCTGTTTTACATTCCATGCATGGTCTGTTTTTGACTGCAGATTCTGTGCTTCTCCAGTGATTCTTTCCACAAAGATAGTCAGTCTGACTCCCGTGGTTTCAAGTAGACAGTACATAATAATAAAAACAGATTCAGTGACATTTAAACAAACCAGATGCCCAAACTCCCATTGCCATCAAGTTGGAACTGACCCACAGCCAACCGTCCAGCAGGTTTTCAGAGGCTGTAAATTGTAGGAGAAGAGATTGCCTACCTTTCTCCCTCAAAGCAGCAGGTGGATTCTACCTGCCTGCCTTTAGGCTGCCAGCATTAAGTCCTTATCCTCTAGACTCCTCCTGTACAGGTTTACTGCCTTGGGGCACCCAGTGCGGGTGGTCACTATGAGTTTGGGTTCATGGCTGTGGTTAGTTTGATTAAATCTTTAAGCGACTGCCTGTCTTGAGTTGAACCACTAATCTTAGTCCTTATGGAATAATTAGTGACTGCAAGAAATAGTGAAAGAACAGTGTCAGGCTATATAGAAATCAAGCATGTGGTTCAGCAGAAAGCATGGTGGGTGCTGACCCCTGACAGTATAATCTAGAGTCTTGGAGGAAATGAGACCCACCATAACACTCAAGAAGGACAAATTGTAGCGAGGAGATAAGAGACATCATGGAACATGAGAAGGAAGCATCATTAACAAAGTTTAGAGAGAAGAAAATACTGTAGAGAGGAGTTTAGCTTCATTCATTCCCAATTCCATGTATTACCTAAAGAGGTTTATTAAGTAATTATGAGGAATAGAACAGATCCTTATTAAAGAAAAAAAAAACATTTAATATGGAAAAGAAGAGGAGAACATTACCTCCAAGTGCATTATCCTTTCTAATCTATTATTAATATTTTAGCTTAGTCGATTTCAGACTTATTATGGGTGATTTTCAAATGCAGAGCTTCAATCAAGTTGTATCCTGTGATTTTTCTTTCTACTTAATTTTGCATAATAACTGTTTCACATGCTAATAAATGCGTTCATTTCATTCTATCAAGTACAACTGCAAACCTGGTATTTAATGATTCCTGCATAGCTATCTTTGAATAATCTCAAGTTTCTTATTTTAAATAATATTGCTACTAATATCTTTGTACCTAACACCATGTTTCTACCCTGTAGACACTGAAAGGGGAATGTGGAGTAGTGGGCAAGGCACAGATTTGGAATTACAGAAGTATGGGTTGGATTCCCAGTACTGCCATTTAGATTTTGTAATATTAGGAAATTTATCTAATTGTCTTTAGTCAAGCTTTCCTAAAATCTAGAATGTACATTACTGTGGTAACTTTTTGGCACTATTTTTGAGAGTAAGAGTTAATAATTACGATATGCTTAAAATGGATAACTCAATAAAGGACAGCTATTTTTGCTGATAGTGTTAGTAGCATTAATACAGCTTCTTTTAGAGGTAATGGGTAATATTGAATAAAACCATCTTTTGGGGTGGCTAGGGGAATCCTAAAAGAGAAGAATGAAAAATAAAAGTCAAAGACAAGGTTTCAGTCTAACCATAGAAGGATTTGTGTGTTTGTTCAAGTATCTTGATTCTTAGCTTCCAGGAGAAGATGGATTGACGTCGTGACCGTGACAACAGCTTGAGCATGTTAGAGATCAGGAGGATTACAGAATAGGGCACAGTTTAGATGTGTTGTTCATAGGGTTTCCAGAAGTTGTTGTATATTAGACGATACCAAGCCACAAGAAGAACCACAGCTTGTTTTTCTGGAACAAGCAAGTGATTTCATGAAAGCAGTGTCTTAAGAAAATGAAAATTAGAAGTAGTTTTTCTTGTGTTTTCTCTAGGTGGTAGTGGTGGTCCTTATGTGCTGTGAAGACCAGCTCCTAACTGACGGGTTTTCAGAAGCTATAAATCTCACAGGAGCAGATGGTCCATCTTCTGTGGAGCAGCTGGTAAATTCTTACTACCTGCTGGGTTGGCCGCTCACCTTCTTACCGCTGGGCCACCACAGCTTGTCTATGTGAGTAACCCCAATATTATTAGCTACTAGACTTTACACTGTCAGCATTAATCCTTTTCATTGCCTTTGCATCGTTCCACTTCCAGAGATGGAGCTTCTGTTAAAGTGTATGTGATGGTTCCATCTTCTCTGATACCTAGGCTATCTGGGAGAAGACTGGGCACTCTCCTCCTGTGCGATTTACTGCCTCTGAAAAGCCACTGAAGGATCAGTGATGGGGCAGTTCCAACTTGATGATACTCAACAAAAAAACAGCAACAGGCTGTCATAGAAAAAAAAATTATTAACTAGAGAAGAGAAAGAGAACAAAAACAAACCCAAACCAAAAAGCCCCAAGAACCAAAATACAAACTCTATAGCTGAATCTCAATTCCATATCTTTATCTAACAAAATGAATTAAATGGTAGAGTCCAAATAGAAGACTATATGGAATAGTTTTGGAGGGGGTTATTACTGAAATCTTAGAATATGTTTGTTTTCACATTCCTGTAAATCCTTCAACGATTTATTCTGTTACCAATCAAAAGAAGTCATAAAAGGTAGAGTCAGTGAACCAGGCAGTATTTGAGTGCCCGTGAAGTGAGACGTACTCAGCCAGCACTGAGCTTTAAACCACTTCGGTGACTGCTCACCACTGGGCCTGGTAACAGCTCACACAGCGTCTCCTATGATCTTTTTCCTCTTTACAATCCACAGGGCCTGCTTTGGGGCTTTATGTTAAGATTGATCCCAAATCTATTGATTCTTACATTTTGTGCATGACAAATCAGAAACTTGCTTCTGAACAACAACAACAAATAATGAAACTCCAAAATGTAAGACATTCTTAAGAAGCTTTGAGATACGATGTCTTTGCATCTTTTCAGAAGAAATATAATTGAAATCGAAATTGAAATATGACCTGAAATTTTGGCAGTAATAAATAAAAACCTAGAAGTATCTGGCTACCTATTTGGGAATTTTATCTGGTTCCTATTCTAGCAATGACTAGCACTTGAGAAGGGTATTTGTTGAGCTTTTGTTAATATTCTTATTGAAGACTTGGGATAACTTTTTCTATCAATTTTCTTCTCTATAGATACATCACTAATGATATTGAAGTAGTGAAAATAGCATGAATTTAAGAAATCAGTATTTTACTTAACAGATAATGTAAAATTCCATCCTATAGAACGAATCCCTTTTTTATATTGCAAATATTGCAATAGAACAGCAGTGTTTTCTCCTTAAACCTATCTCCCTCTGATGATGTGTCCTAAAAATTAGATTTTTTTTTTTGGTGCCTTATGATATTTCCTTTCTATCGGTCTTTGATTATATGTAAACAAACATCTCTACACTTATACTGTAAGGTGTTTATATTTAAAATATCCAAGCTCGAGTTCCCTCATCTTTATTGAAATAAAACAAATGAAAAAAAGAAGTATAGGACGCAGACACTGGCTGTGTTTGGAACGGTGCGATTTGATGCTTGGTGATTATAAGGAGCTAGAGTTAGGAGACTTACTAACTCTTCATGTCACTTTTTGCCCCATTTGCTTTTTCATTTCCCTAAGGAGTCTTCGTATTGCTAACCCTAACCCTCCCCATGAAATTTTAATACCATACGTGTACTGTACACAGCAAATACATCTGCACTTTTTGTTGTTGCGTGCCACACAGTCAGAACTCACTCATAGCTGACCCTCCCGCAGGTTTTCAGAGGCTGTAAATCACACAGGAAGAGATCGCCCATCCTTCTCCTACGGAGCATCTGATAGAGTCTAACAGCACATCTTTAAGATTGTGGGACGATTTCTTACCACCAGGCCATTAGAGTGTCCATCTCTACAGGTAGTTCCAGGCCACTTGTCTAAAATCAACTGTATTAACACGAGTGAGTATCCCTGGAAAGGTGTTAGGGTAAAATGCAGGCGTTATGAAAACAAATAGAACTTTGCTGTGTTACATGAACACATTAATGGCTCATTAATGACAATATTTCTTTTTCCAGGGTATTTATGGTTGAAATTTATTTTAGTGAACATAACTAAGATTTTTCAAAGTTCAGTTTAAAAACAAAACAAAAAACCTCCCAAAAATCTCATTCCCATCACATTGGAACCAACCCAGAGCTGATTCTGATCTGAAATCTTTACTCTTCCTCCAAGTTAATGGCCACATTCTGAGCTTTTGGGTGTGGTTGCTTTCCAAGTAAAACGTAGACTGAAACACATTGTGACCAACATAGACAGACTAGAGAAGAAAGGATGGCGTGAAGGGTGAGGATGAATGAGTGGGAACCAGAGATGAGAAAATGGATTTAAAGGTGTGAATGTATGTAGAGAGTCTCTGGAATGCAGAACCTAACAAGGTCCTGAAAACAAAACAAGCAAAACAACAACCAGTGAATTACCAAAAGGAGGGGTAGGTCTTGAGAGGAAATGTCTTTGAGGGAAAATATCAGAGAAATTAGGGGTGAGTGAGGAGTGGTCAGGATTGTGAAAAGGAGGCTACAGATTGAAACCTCGGAATGTTCCCATTAAAGATGGTTTAAGTCTGCAAGGGTAAAAATGTTCACAACTGCCAGTGAGGGCAAGTTGGAGGGATTCTAGGTTTCCTATTAGTAAAGGAGGTGTTTTCTTAGGTGATTGTTGTTATGTGCCGTCGAGTCACCTGTGACTCATAGTGACCCTATGTTCAATAGCCCTAAACTCTGCTCTATCCCTTCCCATTACCCCAGTCACTGAAATCAATCCACCTCAGTGAGGGGCTTCCTCTCCTGCACTGTCCCTCCACCTTCCCAGGCATGACATCCCTCTCCAAGGACTAATCCTGCCTTGCAACATGTCCAAAGTATGTCAGACAACGCTTCAGAATCTTTGCCTGCAAGGAGCAGCCTGAATGAACCTGTTTGTTCTCCTAGCAGTCCATGGTATATTCAATACTCTTGTCCAGCACCACAACTCAAAGGTGTCAATTCTCCTTCTATTATCCCTAGTCATTGTCCCGTTTTCCGATGCTTAGCACACTTTTTAAGTCAGAGACAACCTTTTCTAATACTGTGTCACTGTGCCCAGATTGACTGATGAGACACTGCAGGATTAAGAAGAACCCGTGTGGCGTCGTTCAAAGATCTGATATGGAAACCCAACTTTTAGCTATGTTAATGCTTTTCTTAGGTGCTCCGGTGGCTTAGTGGTAGGGACCTGTGCTGCCAAACCAATGGCTGGGGGTTCAAATTCACCACCTGCTCTACCAGAGAAAGATGGTCAGTCTTCTCCTGTGCTCTTTACTGTTTCTGAAAATTCACTGGAGGGCTAGCCATGAGTCAGTTCTGACTCGACAGTACACAACAAGAAGTTTGTTCTTTTCCGAGTAATCTTTACTTTACCTAACTCTGTTTTCATTTTAAATTTCTGTTAGAAGGTATTTTCCCACACCATCTATATTATGGTTTTGTTTCTTTCCTTTACAATTTAGATTTAGTTCTTTCATCACAGTTCATATTCATCTGTGTTTTTGGACAGCAGATGGTTTTTGTCAGTCCTATATTTTGATATGATAGATTTTCAACACTCCAAGTGATATTTTATGGTTTTGGGTTGGTTTTTTTTTTTTTTTAAGAGGATGGTTGCTCTGTTTGATTCTGACAGTATTTCCTTTGGCTAAAGCAAGAGGGAGGAAATGGAGTGAAATCAGCTTTGAGTTTTTTTTTTTAAATGTTACCTCTTTCTGTTTAGAGATTGTTACTGATGATATGACAGAAAACATATTGCTTTAATAACAAGGTTACCCAGTCACAAATCCTATTAGTGTCGAAAATGCCAGACCCAAGTTGTTTGGGGAGAAAAAGAAGAAAATTCTCATCATCTTAAGATTATTTGTTTTTTGGGTTTTTTTTTT
>NW_006399761.1:7176338-7177416 GCF_000299155.1 Elephantulus edwardii
GAGGGTCCCATTCATCTATTTTATCCTCTCCTGATTGTAGGTAGTATCCACTCTTTTCCTAATTTTGTTGTAAAAATGTTTTCCAAAATGATGCTAACAAGCTAAATCAGGGAAGTCACTTTCTAGCTTATAGGAAATGAGAGACTTATCTATAGAAATGTGAAGGAAATTGCTGAGTAGGAAATTTTAAAATAAGCATATGTATTCATAATACCACTGTCATGTTTGCTTATTTTAGAATTAAAGGCACCAAGTGGTCATTTGCATTTTGAATGATAGCAACTGCATTTCAAATTTAGTCGTCAATTTAATGAAGCCTTCAGTATTGATTTTAGCAACAATAAAGTTGGAAATAAAAATAAAAAGGATCATTGTAACAGTCGTAGCCGCAGGGAATGGACTATGGTCACTCCAATCAATGATATACTAACTTCAATAATGTTGACTAGACAAGTAAAAGGAAAGAGTGCTTTGAGTTGGTGTATGCTGGAGAAAAAAAAAGAAAACTTGATGGTTTATGGCTTCATAAATTGTTGTGAGTGTTTAACATCCCATGAAAAAAGAGGCGAACTAGGAAGATACCACATTCCAGAATACAAAATCAGTATACTGACTCCAAAGCCATTGCAATGCACATTGAGTATCTTCTTATAGGCTGTTCCCTCCCGACAGTATTAACTTTTTTATTTGTGGGGTTACCTGCAAGTTTAATCTAACTTCAGGTTGGTAACCAAAATCTTTGTATAGTAGATGATATCTTTTCCTGCTTTGTCACATTTTCTTTAAAACAAAACACTTCTCTACATTTTGGGAATACTGGTTTTGTGTGAATGAGCTCTCGTGGTGTAATGTGTTTTTTTGAGTTGTGCTGCGAAACCTAAGTGTCAATGGGAGAAAGATGAATAATCATCTCCTGTAAATATTAACATCCTTGGAAATCCAAAGAGGTTAGGAGCCAGAGTCGACTCTATAACGCTGGGATTCTGCCATGCGGTAGTAGCCTAATTGTTGAAAGCCCCCAAACACATTAATTTCCCATTGGAAATACATAGTTGTTGTTGTTATTAGATGCCTTTTA
>NW_006399761.1:7177651-7180354 GCF_000299155.1 Elephantulus edwardii
TAATGAAAATTTAAAATGTTTGCATATACTTACCAGTCGACTAACAGCAGCTAGGGAAAGGGTTCTCTTGCAAATTAAGAAACTGAATCCTTTTAATTTGTTCAGTTTCTCAGTGAAACCTCATGGAAGTCTCTTGCCCTTTCTTCTAATAAATTGTCTACAATGAGAAGATAGAGTGAGGGCTGTTGTAGGTTTGCTTATCGTAGTAACACAACACCCTCAGTTACTATTTAACAGAATCTGGCTTCTTTTACCATCAAAGTCATAATGCATCATGATAAGATTCAAGTGACTACTCCTGTCTGGAATTTTCTGAGCATAATATTTACATCTCCGAGGTATAGCCTTCTGCAAAGACCCGTGTGAAATACAGCTTGCTTGCTTTATAATGCTTTCCTCTCTTAGCCAGTAGTGACTTACTCCAAGCATCACATTGTGCTACTTATTGGTTCTTCTTATGGCCTCCTGCTTTTTGTGATATCATCTCCATTTTTTTTCGTAAGAGCCATACACAGTAGCTTGTTGAGACTCACACAAAGGAAGACTCATCAACAGCGTGAGTTCTGCAGATGCCACAACTCTACTGACTGAATGTGAGTAGGACTTAAAACACTTGCTGCGGAACCTCAAAGGCTACAGCTTAGAATAGAGATTCCATCTCAACATGAAGAAAACAAAAATCCTCACCACGGGGCCAATAGACAACATCATGACAGGTGGAGAAACATTGAAATTGCGAACAATGTCATCATCCTTGAATCTGCAGTCAGCACCCTACCCTTGATGCCAGCGGTCACAACATCAGAAGGCATGTTGCACTGGGAAAATCTTCTGTCAAGGACCTTTCTAAAGTACGAAAAAGCAAGGTGTCGGTTTAAAGACTTAAGTGGTGTTTAATTATTTTCTGTGAAAGTTGCACAGTGAATAAAGCTGACAAAAGAAGAATCGATGCCTTTGGATTGTGGCGTTAAAGTACTGCACATTCTATGGTCTGCCAGATCATAGTAGGAAAGGCAGAATGTCAGTATAAGAAAGGAAGAACTTCAAGACGATGAATTTGCATTGTGGCTACAACCACTGAGGACTTGAACATGCCTGAGATCATGTGGATTTAGATAAATGGATTCAGCCCAGGAAGACTAGAATGACTTCATTGGTCATTCTAAATGAGTCAGAGATGAAAAACAGTTTCCCAATTTGAAACTGTTGTTGTTCTTAGGTGCCATCAAGTCATAGATGACTCAGAGCAACCCTGTGAACGAAAGACCTGAATACTTGTATAACTTCATCATTTCTCCAAGTTCATAGGGTTTCCGGAAGCAAGCTATTTCGGAAGTGGATGCCGCTCCTGCTTCCAGGCTTGTTTTATTTGGGGAGCTCCACCAAACACTGTCCACCATGGGTAACCATTATCACATTGAACACATCAGTGTCACAGTGTTCAGCATCACAGCCACCACGAGTTACCGCTGTACAGCAAATGGATGGACCAGTGCTATACCACTTAGAAGAATGTTTGACCAAAACCAGTTAAAACCAGGCCTGAGGGCTGCAGATTAAAATCATTCACCTTTGGCTTGGGAGCATCACTTTCTGTCCACGAAGCCAACTGAGATCTCTCTTTGTTGTTGTTAAGTGTCATTGAGTTGTAGATGACTCGTAGAGACCCTGTGAACAAAAGACATGAACCCTTGTATAATTTTCGTCATTTCTCCAAGTTCATAGGGTTTCCAGAGGCAAGCTGTTTCCGAAGTGGATGCCACTCCTGCTTCCAAGCTTGTTTTAAGAGAAAGACAATTTATGAGACAATCGTTTTATTGTGTACCATGGAATCAGAACTGACCCTCCAGTGGGCTTTCCGAGGTAGTTAATCACAGGGGAGGAGAGTGCCCATCTTTCTCCTAAACAGCATGGTGAATTCGAACTGTGTGCCTTCATGATTGGAGCAGCTTGACACAGTCTTATTAAGGGAAATATTTTTTTAAGGAGCTCTGGGGTTTCTGGTTCTAAACTTTAGAAATATTTGCAAAGAGTTGAGAGTGACTTGTTGAAATAGATGACTTTAGCTATTTAAATAAAACTGGAGATTTAAATAAACCACAAAAAAAATGTGACGCTGATAAATCCATTTAAGAAATGGTTC
Organism: Elephantulus edwardii; assembly: GCF_000299155.1. Taxonomy (NCBI): domain Eukaryota; kingdom Metazoa; phylum Chordata; class Mammalia; order Macroscelidea; family Macroscelididae; genus Elephantulus; species Elephantulus edwardii. The sequence continues at coordinate 7,179,795 of NW_006399761.1, forward strand.
TTTGAGAAGAACAATATGTAGATAATACTCCTGCAAAGATAACTAGAGAAAAAAAGAAGAGAAATTAAATGAAACAATAATATAAATGAGGAAGAGGATAAAAATCACAGAATCAAAAAAAGCTTTGTTCATTGAAAGTAAGATGCTAAGATACCATCTGCTCAAGCAGAAAAATGAATCAAATTATGAAGTTACAATAATTAAATAGCATTATATTAACACAGAAGTAAAGATACGAGGAAATAAAATTAGAAAACATATCCAGGAAAAAACCTAAATAGACACATAAATTTAAGACTCTATAAAACTGGCAATTCAAGACAGTTAGAACAAAAAAGATTACTCAATAACCAATGTCAGACAACTGGCTTATTAGTTAGAAAAATGTAGTTACATTGGTGTCTCACACTATACACCATGTGAGGTGTATAAACTTTAAAATAACTTTCTAACAAACTTTAAAAGTAAAAACCATAAAACTCCTGGAAAATTTTGTAAATATTAATACATTTTTTTATAAGAACAAGTCATGCAGATGCTCTGCCGGGGAAGGAGGGACA
>NW_006399761.1:7180454-7213903 GCF_000299155.1 Elephantulus edwardii
AAAAAAAAAAAAACAAGTCATGAGAAGAACAGATTTCTGCAATGAGCCAGTATAATGTTAATTTTAAAAATAAAAAAAAACAAACCTTGAAATCTATTTAGATAGCAACTTCACAAGCACTGCTTCTTATAGGTGATGTTGTTGTTGTTGTTGTTATGTGCTGTTGTTATTGGTCAGAACCGACCCAGACCTGAACTTGCTGATCTTCCGGTGGGCTTTCAGAGGCAGTGAACTGCAGAAGAGGAGACTGCCCATCCTTCTCCCACAGAGCCGCTGGTGGCCTCAAACTGGGTGCAAATTTCATTTAACAAATTTATAACTGAAATACTGAAATGAACATGAAATGTTTGTTGAACAGATAAATCTTCAAGCGAAAGCTATAGTTGAATGATTAGATGTTGTGAATTGTATATACTCAAGTGAACACTGAGGGTTATGGGAAAAAAATATTATTCTGGCATAAATGTGCACAGCTGACCCCCCTCAGGGTTCTTATCCCATGGAGCAGCTGTCAGATTCAAACCTTGTGCCTTTGGGATTGCAGTCCAACTTCTTAACACTAAGCCATCAGAGCTCCCTATCTGGTATAATCAGAAGAGAATTATGGAAAGGATATAGGAGGGCTCACAGTAACCCTCAGGAGGTTGATAGAGTAATCAGTGCTGATTAAGTGGTAGGCAAAGGCTGGCTGGTGGTGTTGTGTACCATCCACTTGGAACCAACCTGAGCTGACCCTCCAGTCGGATTTCAGAGGCAGTAATACCTGGGAGGAAATGGGAAGGATGGCACATATGTTTAATGCTCTCAAATGCTAAACAAAGGTTGAATACTTCAGTATATTTCAGACGTACTTAAGAATAAAGATTTGATGATCTACTTTTGAAAAAACACCATCCGTGAAACAGCCTGTTATAGCACAGTTCTACCCTGATACACATAAGGTCTCTGAGAGTCAGGATCAACCTCGTGTCAACTGATAATGGTAAATGTAATAGTTATCTTGGATATGCACTGCTGTTATTAGAGAGAGACCTCAAATGGTTTTTTGTGGGTTTATTTTATTTTATTTTGTTTCATTATGTTTTGTGTGTACTGTCAAATCAGATCTGACTGATACAGGAGGAGATTGTTCCTCCTTCTCCAGCAGAGCATCTGGTGGATTTGAATCGTGTACCTCTGAGATTGCAGTGCAGCTTCTTGCCAGTAGGCTGCCAGAGCTCGCCAGTTTGTGTTTTGTTGTTTGTTTTTTTTTAAATTTAAATTTACTATTAATTTCAGTAAAAATTTACAGAGACTTTGGAATATCCATTCATTCGTTGTTTCACTTTTCTCCCCTCCCAACCTTCCCCCCCCCCACCCCAGTATACTACTCTCTTGGAAAAGTAAAAGAAAAATTCTTTCATTGTTTTAGAAACCCTCCCCCAGGTCCACTCCACCACATAGCCTTCACTCTAGACTCCTGTCATGACAAAAATACCTAATCACATATCCCAAAACAGTTTTCTCCCTCATCTGTTTCAATGCAGTATACATTATTGAACCCATCTTTTCTCAGTCTCCCCCCAACCCCAAGGTCAGTCCTGTTTTACAGTAGTGGCACCATGCAGCATTTGTCCTTTTGTGACTAAGATACTTCACTCAGCATAATGTCCTCCAGGGTCACCCATTTTGAATAATATTGCATGAGTTCCTTCATTTTCAGTGCAGCATAGTATTCCATTGTGTGAATATACCACAGCTTCTCTATCCATTTGTTGTGGGCACTTAGGTTGTTTCCAACTCCTTGCTATTGTGAACAAAGCCGCAATAAACACGTGTGTCCATTCAAATGGGTTTCTTGAATAGAGAAATTTATTTTCTCAAGAGTTCAGGCGCTGTCTTAATTATTTAATACTGACATCTCAAACTTTGACAATGACTAATGATGACAGAAGAAGAATCAGAGCCTTGGCGGTGTGGTGTTGGAGGAGAGGACTGAATATCCCATGGACTGCTAAAAGAACATACAAATCTATCTTGGAGAAAGTGCACCCAGGCTGGTCCTTCGAGGCAAGGATGGTGAAGCTTCATCTCACATTGTTTGGGCACGTTATTGGAGAGCCAAGTTCTTGGAAAAAGATATTATGCTTGGAAATAAGGAGGATCAACATAAGATAGAAAGGCCGTCAGTGAGACGCATTGACATGGTACCTGTTGCAATGTGCTCCCAGATAGCAGAGCTGATGAAAATGGAATGGAATGGAATGGAATGGGAATGGGAATGGGAATGGGAATGGGAATGGGATGGGATGGGATGGGATGGGATGGGATGGGATGGAATGGAATGGAATGGAATGGGAATGGGAATGGGATGGGATGGGATGGGATGGAACGGAACAGAACGGAACGGAACGGAACGGAATGGAATGGAATATGGCAAAGTTTAGGTCTTGATCATAGTTAACAGTACACAGTAAGTATTCCAAGTGGTATCTCTTAAAGTTCTGCTAACCCACTCACTTCCGGTATTTCTTTTAGGATTAAGCTAGATAATTAAGTCATCAGTTTACTTTTATTTTCACTATCTTAACTGCATTTTGATAACCAGATCATTTTAAGTTTATTGAGGTACAATTTGTCTGTCTTTTCCTTTTAATTTGTGTTTTTATGTCTCTGTATGTATGTCGATGCATATATTTTTAAAATTTATTCTGTTTAAAATATGTAGTATACTCAATAATACAACAATATCTGTTAGAAGAGGAAGACCCTGGATGAGATGGATTGACCCAATGATGGTGGCAATGGAGCCAGTTGTGTTGGGGCAAGGTCCAAAGCCTTTGTTCATAGAGTCACTATGAGTCACAACAACAATAATTGTTAAGTGAACAATATTATTGATAAAATGATCCTTTCTTTATCATACAGCAATGGAACATTTTTCTGTAAATTAGATGACTGCATTTATTTGGATCTGTGTTTTATCTGTCTTTGGTTCCCCTTGCCATTCTATGTCCTTTCTAGTTTGGAAATGGAAACTCTAGTCGCTTTATGGTAGATCATTGGGCTTTAATCCAATGGTGGTTGATTGCTGTCAGGTCGATGATGACTCATTTCGACCCTATGAACAAAAGACCTGAAGTCTTTCTATAACTATTGTCATTTCTCCAAGTTCATAGAGTTGCCAAAGGTTTGTGGTTTAGGAAGTGGATGCCACTCCTGCTTCCAAACCTGTCTTAAACTGGGAGTTCTGCCAAACACTGTCCACCATGGGCAATTGTTATGGTATTTAACATCGAAATGATACAAGACACAGCATCACAGCAAACCCAAATTACCAACAGTATGGCAAACTGACAGAAGAGTGCATGACTTAGAATTACATTCCTCCAAAATATAACAGCACTAAGCCTGAGGGCTGCGGGCCCGAGGACCAAACCGAATTTAAAGACTAAGGCACTCCATAGGTACACAGTTCAAATCCACCAACTGCTCTATGGGGTGATGGGCAGTCTCTTTCCGTAGGAGCTCTACAAAACACAACAGCAGCAGCAGCAAGATATTTAGAGAAGTACCCACCAATATTTCTTTTTAGCCAGTAAACTTTGAAATTGGACTCTAGTAAAAGATCAAATCAGGGATGCACTAGGTAAATAGGTTCTAAGGGGGATTTTGTTGTTGTGTGCCATCCAGCCAGAACTGACTCGGGGCTGACTTTTTAGTGGTTTTTCAGAGGTAGTTAATCACACGGGAGGAGACTGTGCATCCTTTTGCAGAGCAGTTGGTAGATATAAATTGCAAGACTTTGATATTGCAATGGTGCTTCTTACCAGCAGGCCAACAGAGCTCTGGTTCTAAGGATAAAGCCAAGAATATGCCTGTAATGTCCTTCCTGCCTTCCCTCTCTAAACAATTATTGTTTTCAAAATTCTCTTCTTCCTCATTGTTATGACTTTGCCTTTGTTATTTCATGCCTAGGTTCTCTCTCACATGTATTTCCCTCCCCCCCTCCACAGTACAACCAGAGAGATCATTCTTCTCATTCAGTCTTTTAAGTTATCTTAGCTTAGAAAGTACAGCCCAGCTTCCTAACGTAGAAAACAAGACCATTGTCTGCAGCAGCATTTTGTATTACCTTCTGCCTCTCTCTTTGTTTTTCTTGTCTCCCACCAGGGTTAATAGCTGTTGCCCAAGTCGTCTTAAGGTTCAGTATCACAGATCTGTGCCTTTGCCCTTTATTTTTTTATTGAGGAATTTTCCATTCACCCACTGACAAGCTTTTACTCATTCTTAAAGCCCCAGCTCAAATTATAAATTCTACGTGAAGCAATTTCTCATTCCTTTCTGGCAGAAGTTAATCACTCATTTCTATCTACTGGGTGAAAACTGATACTCTTTCCACTGTATCTTATCCATCTTCATATCACAAATATGTGGCAAAGATTAGGTGCTTAATAAATATTGGTTGAATTGAATCAAACTGATGAATTTAGATCTTTGCTTCACATCACTCATCAACTCCATCCTCTTTTAAGTAGACAAATAAAGAAAATAAATTCCAAATGCATTAGTGTTAAAGGTCTAACATTAAAGCTTAGACATAGTAGGAGAAAATGAAATTTTACTATTAAGCTTCAAAATTTAGAAAGCACAGAAATCCTCACACAATGCCTATATTTATCATAAAAATGTATGAGGAAACTTGACAAAGCTGCACAGATATTGACAGCACACTGAAGTTTTACATACACATCACTCAGATAAAACAGTATCAGGCATTTGCAATGTTTGGTTCATTTATCATTTTTTTCCTGCCTTTACTGAAGAATCTAAAAGCAAATTGAAGATGGCAAGTCATTTTATTTTCACTTAATTCAGTGTGTATTTCTTTAAAATAGAGATATTTTCTTACATAATGGCCTTGCTGTTACCAGAGCCACTGGTATAGAGCCATGTGGCACAGAGCTGAGCTGCGTCATAGTATTTCCAAGAGGATAATCTTTATGAAAGATTCTTCGTAGAGGCAGGTGAGGTTGGACCACCTGAGACAGGTTTTTGTTAGCAGCTCAATGGTCAACCTTTTACATCACCAGACTTCTTATCATGGCAGAATTATGGCAAAAACAGTTATTTTGGTTCTGTTTAATCCTAGTCTGTAATCAATAATTCCCATTTATCAAAAAATGATTTAAAATTAAAAGACAGTCCTCTCGCTGCCTTTTCTTTTATGTCTCCTTCCACATTTCTCCTCCTCCCCTTTTTTGTTTTCATGTCCCTGACTTTTTGTAAGCCCTGGATTAATGATTCTGAAGCACCATCTGACATTCTAGACATTTTTAGTTTTCTTTCCCCCTCCCATCTGGTTTTATTATTGATAGCTTTTGATATTTTTTAACTAACTTCCATTTATCTCCTAAGAGTGAAATTAGCTCAGAATCGTGATTAAACTTAGGGTTAAGGTTTTTCCTTTATTTGTTTGTTCGGCAGGAAGCTTTATGATGATACCATGTGTCATCATATCATATCTCACCTCTAGTTCCAATTTGTGAAGGTGAAATTGAACCAGCGGCTATGAATCCTAGCCAATTAATTTTAGGGATAATTTCATCGTTTTCATCCAATTTTTAAAAATTGGATGCCAAGAAAACAAACAAATTCACCCTAGAGAGGGTTAAACCAAGCTACTCCTCGGAGGCAAGGATTCTGGGGCTTCGTCTGACATACTTTGGACATGTTGTAAGGAGACACAGGTCTTTAGAGAGGGACATCATGCTTGGGAGGGTGGAGGGACAGCGCAGGAGGGGAAGACCCTCTATGAGGTGGATTGATTCAGTGACTGGGGTAATCGGGATGGGTGTGTCAGAGGCAATGAGATTGGCACAGGATAGAGCAGGGTTTAGGCCTGTTGTACATAGGGTCGCTATGAATCGCAAACGACTCGACAGCACATAACAACAACAACATCCTTACTGCTTGATTCTACTACGATCTATTTCACGAGAAGTTTCAGAATAGAGACATTCTGGTGTATAATTTTTTCTATAACTTTACCTGGCATTTGACTCTTGGCAGACATTTTGATATCCTGAAATACAGTAAACACACTGGGGAAAAAAGGCATGATAATGGCCTTCCTCTCAATGTCCACTATTCATGATTGGCGTCTCAGCTGCTTCCAGTGATAACCGATGAGGTCATTTTCTTTTCTCTTTGTAAAGCATGAATTTAAAATTAAGGGTGCGTGTGTATGAAATGTACTCTTCACTGGTAGCATTTATCCATCTTCATGTAACAAAAGGAGCCCTTGGGTTTGTGCCTTCTGTGTGGTTCAGGTGAGGTCAAGGTCAAGTGTTGAGCATTGCCTTTGTCAAGGACAATGGTAGCAGTTCTGATGGGTTAAGAGTGAAGTCCCCTCCTTGCCTTATTCCCAAGAATAAGTCCCTTGGTCAAGCAGTCATTCTCGTGGTGACCAGGGTACCTGAATGATTGGATTCTATTCTATCCAGCCTGTAACAAACAAATCACTGCCTCCTCTGGACACCAAGGGCCACAAAAACCATTTTAAATGCAAAACTTGCCCTTGGTCTGTGTCTGTGTCTGTGTATTTTCTTTCTTTGTTCTAAAGTTTAGTCTCTCTTTGGACCTGTGTGCCACATAATGCCCTCTTCCCTCAGCTATGAGTTTATGGTATTATTAAACTGCTGTCACTCTCATCTGTGCAGTGTCGATGCGACATGTTTGACTGTATCCGTTCACTAATACAGGGATCTCTGGGAGCTTACAGGTAAGGACTTGCACTGCCAGCCTAAAGGTGTGCAGTTTGAATCCACCAGCTGTTCCATGGGAGAAAGATGGACATTGTCCTCTTGTGCGATTTACAGCCTCTGAACACCCACTGGCGGGTCAGTGATAGCTCGGTTCTGACTTGATGGTACATAACAACCACAGCCTCATCTGTCCATGATCAGTCATGTGCTTGGCCACATCCATTTCCTAGTGTATGAATTATTCCCTTACTCTCTGCAGTGAAGAGGTGATTAAAACGCTAGTTGTTTGATAGAATCAATTATTCTAAAAACATTTTTGCTTTCTGCAAGAACAACATTATTTCAGTCTCTCACTCACAATTCATGGCTGTCAAGTTGAACTTGACTCATCGGTGACCCTCCAGAAGGTCTCAGAGGCTGTCAGTCGCACAGGCGGAGATAGCCCGTCTTTCTTCTCTGGAGCAGCTGGTGGATTTGGGCAGTCTGCCTTTTAGTTGACAGCTGCACTCCTTACCCTGTAGGCCACTAGAACTTTCTCATTCTGTCGTGTACCATCTTGTTAGAACCGCTCCATAGCTGACCCTTCAGTAGATTTTCAGAGGCAGTTAATGACATGAGAGGAGAGTGCCCATCTTTCTCCTGTGGAGCACCTGTGCATTTGAACTGCATGCCTTTGGGTTTTCAACACAATTCCTCACTACTAAAGCCACCAGAACTCTCTAGCTCATTCTAGTTCTGGATATTTACTGCTACAGAGAGTTAAAAATCCAGTGAAGCCCTGGAATCAATCATTCCTCTAAGAAATTCTTTTTTTTTTTGCTAGCAAGTTGTTGCTGATTGTAGAACCTTGTAGGAGGGGTGGGGAAGGTAAACGGGAAAATAGCCTAAAAAATGTGTAGCTGAGAAGAGCCAGAGAGAGAGAGAGTGAAATAAAGCAAAAAAAAAAAAAAAAAACCAAAAACAAAACAAAACAAAAAAAACCCAACAAACCACAACAACAAATACTAGCATTTCCAATTTTGATGTTGTTATGTGCCGTCGAGTCGCCTGCGACTCATAGCGACCCTATGTACAACAGCCCTAAACTCCACTCTGTCCTGTGCCAATCGCACTGTCTCTGACACTCCCATCCCAATTATCCCAGTCACTGAATCAATCCACCTCATAGAGGGTCTTCCCCTCCTGCTCTGTCCCTCCACCCTCCCCAGCATGATGTCCCTCTCCAAGGACCTGTCCCTCCTCACAGCATGTCCAAAGTATGTTAGGCAGAGCCTCAGAATCCTTGCCTCCAAGGAGCCACCCGGTTTAACCCTCTCCAGGACAAATCTGTTTGTTTTCCTAGCAGTCCATGGTATTCTCAATACTCTTCTGCAGCACCACAGCTCAAAGGCATCAATTCTCCTTCTATCCTCCTTGGTCATTGTCCAACTCTCTGATGCATAACCGGTGATTGCAAAGACCATGGCCTGTATCAGACGCACCTTAGTCTCCAAAGAGATACCATTGCTCTTCAGCACTTTGGAGAGGTCCCTAACCACAGACTTTCCCATGGCGATGCGCCTTTTAATTTCCTGGCTGCTGGTGCCAAGCACGTGCCATATTTTACAGCCTTAATCTGCAAGGTGGTTGTTACTGGAGAGTCGGAACTGACCCATAGCAGACCCTCCGGCAGAGGCAGCCAATCACACGGGAGGGGATTCCCCAGCCACTTCCTGTGGAGCAGCCGGTGGCCTCGAACTGTGGTCCTTCGGGATTCCAGTGCAGCGTCTTGTCACTAGGTCACCAGGGCTCCTTCATCTGCAATATGTCATGATAGATAGATAGATAGATAGATAGATAGATAGATAGATAGATAGATAGATAGATAGATATTAAACTTTCTCTTGTATTGAAGCATTTGGCTCCTGGTAAATGTAGTAGTATTTCCAGCCTGCATTTTGTATGTTGCTGTTAAATGCTAATGAGTCAGTGGCAACTGATGGCCACTCTGAACAATAGAGCTCAAGTCTGCCCTGCCCTTTGTCATCCTCACAATGTCTCATGTACACAAGCCCGTCACTTCAGTCACTGTGTCGATCCACCGCGTCCTCCTCCACGTCTCTCAGCCTCCACTGTTGTCAGTATGATGTTCTTTCCCAAGGACTGGCCCCTCCCGGCAACATGCCCAAAGGGTCTGAGATGAAGTTTCACCAGCCTCGCTTCTACCACCCTGCTTGCACTTTCTCAGAGATAGACGGGACTGACATCAGGGTTGGGGGAAACCTAAGAAAAGAAGGGATAAATCACGTATGCTGCATTGAAACAGATGATTGAGAGAACTGTTTAAATGGAATACATGATTAGGTCATATTTTATTGGCAAGATTCCAGAAAAAGAAATGCATAGTAAAGTGGATTGTGGACTTGGGGGCAGGAAGGATTGTAAAGCAATGAAAGAATTTTGTTTATCTTTTTAAAGAGAAATGTGAACTGGTTTGGGGGGAGGCGTGGGCAGGGAGGAAAATGTGCAATAATGAATGAATGGGGAAAAATTAAATGGGGTGAATATGCTGTAAAAATATATATGTTGCACTTTATAAAGTTAAAAAAAGATAGACTTATTTTTTCTTTTGACAGTCTGTACAATATTGAGTACTCTTTTCCAACACCACAACTCGAAGGCTTCAATTCTTCCGTTATCCTTACACTTTATCCAATTTTCAGATGCACTGAAGTCATTTAAAGTACCATAGCTTGCATCTGGTGCACCTTAGTCTTTAAACTGGCTTTGTTGCTCTTCAGCACTTGGGAGAAATCTTTGACAGCAGATTTTCCCAGTTCAGCATGTCCTTTGATTTTGGAACTCCTCTTATTATGAAAGTTGATTGTGAATCCAAGTAAAGTGAAATTATTGACAATGTCTGCCTTTTCTCCATCTATCCTGATGTTACTTACTGTCCATTGGGGTGGAGTTTTGTTTTCTTGATATTGAGATGCAATCCATATTGAAGGCTGGAGTCTTTGGTCTTATGTAGCAAACCATTTATGTCCTCTTCATTTTTAGTTAAGAAAGGTTGTGTCATCTGCACAACACAGGTTGTTGATGAGTCTTTTCTAATCGTGATGCCACATGCTCATTGTCCAGCTCTCCATGCCTCTGTTCTCTAATATTTATAGAAAGTTTAGAAGATGACATCATAATGACTAGTAATTATGCTATGTAGCATACCGGTTTTCTCTCATAGTCATAGAATATTTAGAAAATTACATCATAACTACTGACAATTAATGCTGCATAGTGACAACTATTACATACATTAACCTAATTATATAAAAATAGAATAAATTATATCCCCATAAGAATGTAAAGCAAAAATATTAAGTTCTAAGTAACAAGGAGAAGTTCATATTTTCTTACTCATTGCTGTCAAGTTGGAACTAACTTGGGTTAGTTCTGAGGCTGTAAATCTCATGTGAAAGTCGAGCCACCAGAAGAAACAGCCTTTGGACTAGCAGATTGGTTCCCTGGAGACTAGACCACCAGAGCTCTGAATGTACAAACTCAGTCATGTAAGAACAAACAGTGGAGGTATTCTGTGAGAGAAAAAGACTCGGCTGGCTTGGCTTCCGTATCCTTTTTGTGGACTTTCTTCAAGATTTCTTCTAGGGAAAAAAAAAATACCAGCAGAAAAACTTAAACCTATGAACCTTCATTATATCAGGTAAGTGAATGTTCTGATTACATTGTCAAATTGAGGAGAGTGGCCCTGTAAGGTCTCTATGGTTGTAAATCAAGCTGACCACCTTGCCTTGAAAGATGAATTCATTCATCCCATCCTTCAGCCAAGAATCTCTTCGAACTTGCCTACCTTTCGTTAATCTGAATTGTTTAACCACTGTTCCACCAGAACTCCAAACAAGCAAGCAAACAGAAAACCAAAGCCATTGCTGTAGAGTCAGTTCCGACTCAGGGTAACCTTTCTTCAGGTGTTTGATGCTATAAATCTTTATTGGGGGGAGGGAAATGGATTTATCTATCTTTTACAGATCAGCTGATGGATTTGAACGGCTGATTTCATTAATATTCCAACATTCAATGCATTATGCTTCATACTGAAGATTACATGTAAGAGGCAGTAGTTGTTATGGATTTGAGTTGGAGCTGACTAATAACTAACCATTGGACTCGAACCATCTGCCTTCAGGTTGGTAGTACAGCTCTTTATCCACTAGGTCACCAGAGCTTCTGGAAGAGCAGAGTGAAGTGAATCCCTTAAATGACTGACACTCGATTCCCAAAGAGCTACCAGTACTGACGACGGATGGAGCACTAAGGGTTCAGGCAAGGAGACAGCTGAAACACAGAGATGCTCGCATAACGCAAAGGTGAAGAAAGGCATTATATACATGAACTAAGGAGAATTAGAAAAACAGAACATTCCAGGAGAAAGAAAATGTGCTCAAGGAATATTTGTTGGCCCCATCGCAAACTTTTCAAGCTGATAGTAATTTAATGTTACTTACTGATTTTTAGCTCTCAGCGTCAACGTGTGGATAAACAGAGAATGTTTCATTGTGCTTATTTGGCATAACATAAATATTAGCAGCATTAAGCATGTAGAAAACAGGTAACAGATTTTAGAAAGCCGATGAGAGAGGAAGAAAGGCAAAGAGAAAATAGTGCACTGCTCTCTTCAAAGAGTCTATAGTGAAGTCAAGAGTTGATGTTGTTGAGTACCATCAAGTCAGAACCGACCCACAGCTGACCCTGCAGTGGGTTTTCAGAGGAAGTTAATCACATAGGAGGAGATTGTCCATCCTTCTCCCATGGAGCAGCTGGTGGATTCGAACTGCATGCCTTTGAGATTGCAGTGGGATTTCTTAGCACTTGGCCACCAGAACGACAAGCTATGAAATTTTAAAAATGAGAATTTCAGTGTCTTCACAAAGGATACTTATAAAAAATGATTGAGGCATACACTATTGAAAGAATAGCCTTGGGAAATAGGTCTAGAGAATGTAGATTTGGGGGAAACACTGTTACCTTTTATTTTTTTTTCTTAAAACAACAACAACAACAAAACTCTTATGTTCTTGGCTCCACAGTCAACACTCTTGGTACCAGCAGCCAGGAAATCAGGAGGTGGATTGCACTGAGAAAGTTAGCTGTTAGGGACCTCTCCAGAGTACTGAAGAGCAATGACGTCATTCTGGAGACAAAGGTGCACATGATCTGGGCTATAGTCTTCGCAGTTGCATGCTGTGCATTGGAGAGCTGGACAGTGACTAGGGATGTTAGAGAATTGATGCCTATGAGCTGTGGTGTTGGAGAAGAGTGTTGAATATACCATGGATTGCTAAGAGAACAAACAGATTTGTCCTGGAGAGGGTGAAACCAGGCTGTTCCTTGGAGGCAAGGATTTTGAAGCTTTGTCTGACATACTTTGGACATGTTGTAAGGAGAAACTGGTCCATGGAGAGGGATGTCATGTTTGGGAGAGTGGAGGGACAATGTGGGAGAGGAAGACCCTTGATGAGATGGATTGATTCAGTGATTGGGGTAATGGGAGTAGGTGTGTCAGAGACAATGAGGTTGGTACAGGATAGAGCAGGGTTTAGGGTTGTTATACATAGGATCGCTGTGAGTTCCAAGTGACTCGATGTCAACAGACATATGTATAGATTTGAATGAAATTAATGATCAACAATGAAAATGACCTCCACAATCCAATCAAGCGTCTTCCTATTTCTGTTGGTCTGTGAAAGCAAAGACGTCAGGCTCTCATACGACCTGCCTGGTGTCATAGTTTAATGCAATAGCACGTGTATAGGGTCAGATAGAAAAAAGTTGTAGGTTCCCATTGTTATACATGCGTGAAAGTTAGACAATGGATAAGGAAGAGTGCCTGCACTTTCTCTGAGACAAGACTTGTTCTTTGCATAGTGTAGGGTACCCTCAATATCCTTCTTCAACACTAGAAGTCTAAAGCATCAATTTTTCTTCAGAGTGCTCCTTGGGAGCAAGGATTGGCAGTCATCAGCTTGCAGACTTCGGGCATGATGTCAGGAGGAACCACTCGTAGGAGAAACACATCATGTGTGGAAACGTGGAGCATGAGAGAATTGGACATCCCACAATGAAGGGGATTGACATGGCGATCACAACAGTTAGTTTGAGCAGGGCAGAGACGTTGGGGAAGGTGCAGGAGAAGGGAGAGCGTCATTATTTTGTGTATGTGGTGTTTCCATGGATTGATTACAGTTGGCTAGAAGGCAACGCACAATAGCAAAGTTGACAGCCTAGCAAACCTCAGATCTACTCCATCACCTAGGGTGGTGACGGATGCAGTGACCCCCACTGACAACAGTCATAAGGAAGAGAAATTTTAATAGAGTGTGTGTGTGTGTGAGAGAGAGAGAGAGAGAATGAAAACATGCAAAAGCAATGGCCAAAAATGCCTTTACAGTTATTTTGTCCAAGTAAAACATATAATTAAAGATAAAATATTGAACTTTAAAAAAATACTGCATGTTTTATAAATATCTTCTCCACTATAAAAATACAACAATCAAATCACACAGCAGTATTAAATTAGTCTGGGGAAATTAATTAACAGGGGAAAAATAGACTATAACCAACCCTAAGTTTGTAGCAATTGTTAATATGCTTTTATCTACTTTGGAGAGAAAGATAAAAATGGAGTAAAGTTGGGGTCTTTTTAAAGGTAAGCAGTGCTTCACAAGCCTCAAATGTTCCACCGCCACGTGGGGAGTTCTAAATCTACAGATGCCCCACTTTCCAGCTCTGGACAGTTGGTTCCATTTGATTTGGGTGAATCTCCGACATTGTTGGTTTGTAATAACCTCTTGTACGGCGTCAGTGTGCAGCCAGAGTTTTGTATTAATGATGCAGAGGTAGAGAATCTGAAAAGCTGTGATTAAAGTGTCACAGTTACATATTAAATTCTACATCCTACAGAAAAATCTCCCTTTAAAAGGAAGTTGCTGGTATGTGTTAAGTCGCTCGTGACTCATAGCGACCCTATGCACAATAGCTCTGAACCTGGCTCTATTCTGAGCCAGTCTCACTGTCCCTGACCCACCTACCCTTATTACCCCAGTTATTATTTCAATCCATCTCATCCGAGTTCTTTCTCCCCTGCACTGTCCCTCTCTGCACTGTCCCTCTCTCCACCCTTCCAAGCGTGATATCTCTCCCCAAAGACTTGCTCCTCCTGGCTACATGATAAAAGCATATGAGACAGTCTCAAAATTCTTGCCTCCAAAGAACAGCTTGGTTTCCCCCTTTCCAGGGTGAGACCTGTTAGTTCTCTTGGCAGTCCTTGGTATGTTCAAAATTCTTCTCCAACTCTACAACTCAAAGATACCAATTCTTTGATCATCCTTGGTCACTATCCAGCTCCCTGATACACAGCAAGTGATTGCAGAGACCACGGCTTGGATCAGGTGCACATTCGTTTCTTTCTAGACTGATATTCTTTAGCATAATGGAGAGGTCTCTGACAGAAGATTTCCCTAAAGCATTTCGTCATTGATCTCCTGACTGCTGGTGCCAAGAGGGTTGATTGTGGAACTGAGCAAGCTGAAATCATTAACAATCTCAGTCTCTTCTCCATCTGTTATGATGCTGACAATTAGCCCAGTGGTGAGAATCTTTGTTTTCTTGATGTTGAGCTTCGATACCCACAGAGTCTATATGAAAGTGCCTTACATAAAAAACCACAGAGTTCTCAGTAATATATGTAAATCCAAATTATGTAGTCTGTAGTCTTTAAGAAGCAAACAAAAACCAAAAAACCCCCCAAACTTCCCTTAGGTTGATTCCAAGTCTTGGCGACCACATGTGTTTCAAAGGAGATCTGAACAGCACAGAGTTTGCAGAAGCTTAACTTTGTATTGTACTTGATTGCCAGTTCTTCCTTCCACTGCCTGCTGGTTGATTAAAGCTGCCAAGTGTTTGGATAACAGCATGGCACAACCAAGTTGTGCCACCCAGGTCTGTGTAATGGCAATACGATGACACTGGAAAGAAAAGAAAATATACTCTTAATGACTCATGCATTAAAAAAATTAAATAAAAATTCCAAATGGCATTTACACTACATTTCAGCAATAGAATGACAATCATGCATAACTATTCAAATTAGGGATTACTACAATTGCAATGATAAATACATAGAAAAAATGTATATAAAATCCAAATTTTCCTCAGAGATGGCGCAGTAATTAAGAGTGTGCTGGCAACTAAAAAGTCAGCAGTAGAAGCTACTCAGTGATTCTTTGGGAATAAGATTTGTCCATCAGCTTCTGTGAGGATTGCAACCCTGGAAATCCAATGGGGCATTTATGCTTTATCATAGAGTGTCACAGAACGGAATCAAACCATGACTGTGGGTTTTAAGAATCATCTTCTTAGAACATGATACAGAAAAAGAGAGGGAAGAATGAAGCAGCTGGCTTGTGAGCCGTTCACTCCTTCTCATGGGAAGAGTGGCACATCTAGGGGGCAGAAGGAGTGAAGATCTGAGTACTACCCTCCCCTCAGATATTTATAGTTATCAAGAGAAAAGATCTTATCTGCACCATCTACTTAGGAGAATACCGTTAGCTAATGACCGCTGCCCTTAGCTGTCACTGAGTACATCCTGACTCATGGTGACATCATGGACACTGGATCAAAATGCTGCCCAGGTTGGACCACTGTGAGCCATGGCTTTCATTGCTGGATGTATGGAATAGCTTGTGAACTTCGTTTAGCAGCAGCAACCATTATTCTGGTCCAGAAACTGCATGCTCTATGTGGAAAAAAAAGCATCTGAGAAATTGCTCTCCACATCTCAGACTTCCTTCTGCTCGAAGCCTTTAGGATCCAGATCCTTAAAATTAATAAATGGTGTTGGAAAAATATCTGCAGAAGACTCAAACAAGATCCATACCTCACTCCATATACAAAAACCAACTCAAGGTAGATCATGGATCTAGGACTATAAACTTCATTAAAGAAAAGCTTGGAAAAACTTTAGTAGTCCTAATCCACAACATAAAGAGTCTTCCCAGTATTCTGAAAAATTTACAACCAGGAGAAGATAAAATAGATGAATGGGACCTTCTATGAATCAAATCCCTATGCGCATCCAGAAACTTCTCTAACAGGGTAAAAAGGGAAGCCACAGACTGGGAAAAAGTTTTTGGTAATGACATGTCAGACAAGGGACTTATATCTAGAATTTATAAAATACTCAAGCACCACAACAAGATAAAGGAGAATAATCCAATTGAAAAATGGGCACAGGATATGAACAGACACTTCACCAAGGAAGACATTCAGATGGCCAACAAGCACATGAAGAAATGTTCAAAATCCCTAGCCCTGAGAGAGATGCAAATCAAAACAACTATGAGATATCATCTCACTCCAGTAAGACTAGCAAAATTTAACAGAACAGCAAGCAACAAATGCTGGCGAGGTTGTGGAGAGACTGGAACTCTTATTCACTGTTGGTGGGAGTGTAAAATGGTGCAACCACTGTGGAAAGCATTGTGGCACTTTCTCAAAAAGTTGCAAATAAAGATACCATTTGACCCAGCAATTCCACTACTGGGAATATACCCTAAAGAGACCATAAATGACATCCGAGTAGATATATGTATACCCATGTTTATCGCGGCTTTGTTTACAATAGCAAGAAGTTGGAAACAACCTAAATACTTAAAATTATTGGTACATTTTGATTCTGGCAAAGCACTTGGTTTCGTGGGAATCTGATTTGACAGTCCAATTCTTTTAGTAGCTCAGGAAATTAAAAAAAAAAAAAAGAAAGAAAAGGAACAAGAAGAGGACTACTGACTCCGAAAAATGGGAAGTATTTTGATAGTTTTGGTTTGGTTTGTTTTTTTGTTTGTTTGTTTGGAAAACTGATGAGAACAAAAATCAGAAACTGATCAGTAGGAAAATATTACTTAGTTGCTCTGTTAAGCTTAAGGCCTATTAGAAACGATCAAATTGTTTAATACTCTTACAGTCATTGATTGCCACTCAGTAGAACCCAGCTGACCATTGCTGACCTACCAGGGACAGTCCATGGTATGGGAGACGATTGCCCATCTTTCTCCTGTGCAGCATCTGTTGGACTCGAACTGCTTTTGAGGTGGCAGCACAAGTTCTTCCTTCTAGGCCACGAGAGCCAGCTGGTCTCTTTATTGACTTCGTGGCGTTTCTGCGTATGTTGCTGCACTTGAGCTTAACCAGAAGGCCAAGAAGCGATCCCGTGTGTGTTTCTGGAGTGCTACTTCTGTACAGCTTCTATCTTTCGGCGCTTTAGGTTTCAATTACCTCAGCTTCAGCTCTCTCAGCTCAGCAGGCTCCCAGGTTCCGCTTGGATTCCCATCTCTGCAGTCATCTGGAAAGGACCTCCAGGCAGCTAGCCAGCTGGGCCAGTAGGACTCACCTCATTTACTCCTCTTCCCACACAGATTTCCATCCTCTTATCAAATAATGGCAAACATTTATTCCATTGACTTCATTTAACACTCTTACAGTTGTTTATCATGGGAGGACAGATCTAGTTTCACTCGCTTAGCCATGTCAAGAAAAAAAAGGGGTATATTTAATGCAAGAAGACCATGAAAGGAAAAAAGAAGGCAGATTGAGATTTGTAAAAGAGAAAGCAGGAGACAAACAAGAGGAGAGATAATATATGAATCCAGCAATGCAGAAAAGAATACTGTCTCATATTCAGGTAAAAATGGGAGAGCATTGAAAGCAGAACATTGAATCAGATTGATTCCAAAATTTAACTCCAAATGCATTGCAAAAATCTATGCAAACTAATATCCTATTATGGGGCCCCATAAAGAACCAGAAAATATATATGAAATATGAGTAAAATAGAGAGCAAGAAGAAGTAATATTACATGTATTAAAAAGTCCTAATTTTTTTAAAGACACCTATTATACTTCTCTATAGCTACAAATTTAAGAATATACCGAAAATTAACTTCTGCAAAAATACAGGGTGACAAAATGAAAAAAAAAGGCTATAAAGTAAAATATTGTTGTTGTTGTTGTTATTAAGTGCCGTCGAGTCAGACTCATAGCGACTCTATGAAGAAGAGTCCTTGACGCTTGTGTGCCTTTCATCCTCTCTCCAGGTTCATAGGGTTTCCGGAGGCAAGCTGTTATGGAAGTGGATGCCACTCCTCCTTCCAAGCTTGTTTTAATCGAGGAGCTCCACCCCACTCCCTGTCCGCATTGGGCAGCCAACCACTAACGAATTTGACACATCCTTATCACAGTGTTCAGCCTCACAGCAACCAAACGTGACTGTGGTACGGCAACTTGTACACCAGGGCTATATGACCTAGAGGAATGTCTGAACAAAAACAGTGAAAGACAGGCCTGAGGTCCACGGGTTAAAAGTCACCCACCTTTGGGTTGGTAGCATAAAGTAAAATATCAGAGTAAAATTGAAAGAAATTGCTTAATGTAGAAATTAGAAAATAAAGACCTATCTTTTCAGAGTGGATCCATTAAAATGAGCAAAGAATAAGACAATCGGAACTTATTTTTGCAACGCTGACCTGTTGGTTTTGTAGGTCAAGTGTTGAACTGATACCTGGAAGGTCAGATGTACAAACCTACTAAACGACTTTTCTCTTTAAGGTTTACAAACACAGAAACTCAATGGTGCATCACTACATATCAAAACCGTCTTGAAAATAGTAAGGATTCTTTGGTTTATTAGACACCTGATGTCAAATAGCTAACAAGAGTGGATTGATACAGAAAAAATGACTAACCTTTTCCAAACATTTTTAAAAGAGAATAAAGGTGAGAGTTTTGGGTAAAATTTTAAAAATGTGTCATTCACTCGCTAGCTCGGTGTCCTGGAGTCTGTGGTACAGGAACAACTCGCACAACAGATCGCTTACTCATTTACTTGGTGTCGCAACTCGAAACCGACTCACAGCTGATCCCGTGGCAGCTTTTTGGAAGTTATAAATCTCACAGAAGGAGATAACTTGTTTCTCCTACAGAAAAACTGATACATTTGACCTATCAGAAAAGCACTCTTTTTCAGTTGTTGTTGTTGTTGTTATGTGCCGTCAAGTCACTTGCCACTCATAGCCTATGTATACCCTATGTATAAGAGCCTCATACCCTATGTATAAGAGCCCTAAACCCTGCTCTATCCTGTGCCAACCTCACTGTCTCTGATACCTACTCTCATTACTCCAGTCACTGAATCTAGCCATCTCATCGAGGGTCTTCTTCTCCTTCGCTGTCCCTCCCCCCTCTTGAGCATGATGTCCCTCTCCAAGGACTGGTCCCTCTTTGCAACATGCCCAGAGTATGTTAGACAAAGCTTCAGAATCCTTGCCACCAAGGAGCAGCCTGGTTTAACCCTCTCCAGGAGAAACCTGTTTGTTCTCCTAGTAGTCCATGGTATATTCAACACTCTTCTCCAGCATAAAGACATCAGTTCTCTTTCTATCATCCCTAGTCACTAACCAGCTCTTCGACTCATAGCACGCAATTGCAAAGACTATGGCCCGGATCACGCGCACCTTAGTCTCCAGCCTGAAGTAATTTCTCTTCAGTACTCTGGAGAGGTCCCTGACAGCTGCCTTTCCCAATGCAATTCATCCTTTGATTTCCTGGCTGGTGGTACCAAGAGTGTTGACTGTTGGGCCAAGCAAACTAAACCTCTTAACTATTTCAATCTCTTCACCATCCATAATGATACTGCCAATCAGCCCAGTGGTGAGAATCTTTGTATTCTATGTTGAGCTTGAAGGCTGCAGTCTTCAGCAAGTGCTTCAGGTCCTCCTCGGCAGACAGTGCAATTCCCTACTAATTATAATTAGATTACCGGTGGATGGAGAGAGTGGATGAAGGAATGAGGAAAGGTCCGGTGGGGAACTACAAAGATGGGATAATAGTGGGCATAGAACAATGATGATTTTTTTTAAAGGCACAATGTATGGGAACAATCATATGAAATACAACATGGATGAAAAAAATAAAAAGTAAAAATAGAGTAAAAAATATGTGACAAATGATAAAGTAACACATTTAGGTTTTGCATCAACATATTATGGTGGTATGGTTCCTATTTCTGTTTCCTGTCAAAGTCCTCATTTGAATAATGTGAGAAGTGCAAATTCACCAATAAATCAAAATTAGGAATCTTGAAAGGGACCTTGTGTTAAAAAAAAATAATGAGTAACATTTTTAGATAGCCAAGAAAAATGAGCTATACAAATATGGCTTTAGGATACATAAGTATCCACAAAAATGTGAAAATTTCATTCCACACCTTACTTGACAACAAAATCCCTCGTGGTTTAAAGATTATATTAAAATTTGGAATTATATAAGGACTAAAATAGAAATGAATATTTACATAAGCCACAGAAAGGGTACATTTCTATTCATAATACTTATTGCAAACACCATGAAAGAAATGCTAGAAAGTTTTATTACCTATGAAAGCGTGAGGTATATGATAAAATATTAAAAAGAAAATATCAACTTTTAATTCTGGTCATAATGAAGTAAATGGGATACCATTTCATCTTAAGTGTATTTTAAAAATTGTGACTACCAGCATCTTGGTAGAAGGAGAAGAGATTGAGATTGTTAACCATTTCAGCTTGCTCGGTTCCACAGTCAACACTCCTGGCACCAGTAGTCAGGAATCAGAACACAAATTGCATTAGGAAAATGTGCTGTGAGGAACCTCTTCAGAATACCAAAAAGCAACACTGTCAGCCTAGAGACTAAGGTGTGCCTGATCCAAGCCAGACCATTCACAATTACTTGCTGTGCATCAGAATGCTAGGCAATGATGACAATGACCAAGGATAACAGGAGAAGAATCAATGTCTTTGACTTGTGATTCTGAAGAAGAGTATTGAAGGGTGAAACCAGGCTGCTCCTTGGAGCAGGTTTTGAGACTCTGTCTCACATACTTTGGGCATGTAGCCAGAAGGGACCAGCTGGAGAAGGATACCATGCTTAGAAGGATTGAGGGAAAGCACAGGAGAAGACGACCTGGATGAGATGGATTCACACAATAACTGGGGTAATGAGGGTAGGTGTGTTAGAGACAGTGAGATTGGCTCAGGATAGAGCAGGGTTCAGAGCTGTTGTACATAGGGTCGGTATGAGTCATAGTTGACTCGACAGCATGTAACAACAGCCCCTGTCTTAGGGCAGTGCATAGGAAACAAAGGTTTTCCTACCCTGAAAGATGATCTGGACAGGCCAGTGATGTCAGCACCTTCTTATGGTTCCTTTCCCATGCAGGTTTAAGACCCAGCCCTAAAAAAGCTCTGAATGCAAAACAGAATAAGGTTTTTGTCATGTTATCTCTGAAAAGAAATGATTTTCTTCTTCACCCTCAAGAAACATGCTTGCCAAGAGATAAAGGCTTCAAAGAGAGAGAAAGAAAATCGTTAATTACTTCTCATCTACTTTGGGTTTTTTTTGTAACAGCTGCAACAGAAAGAGATAGTAGAAAACAAAGCAGAAATAAAGGTATCTTGATGCAGAAAGAGATCAAGTTCAATTGACTAGGGTGTTTTTACCCTTGTCTGCTGTAAAAGCATTTTCCCTTCCAAAGCTTATCAAGCAATGCATCTCCAGAATGATCCATCTCCTACTTATAATGTGTCATCACACTCGGAATGTGTTTTCTGCCGTGAGAGAGACTAGGGAAATGGAAAGATAGAATTAAAAGGAAGCTAGAAAGGAAATTAATATTTTCCCTTTAGGGTCTTTCATAACATCTTTGCTTCTTAGCAGAGCAATGATAAACACAGTTTTTTTCAAAGAATAGGAATTCAATCTCAACCTCGTGTTTAATTCCTTCTTAACAACGGGGAGGGCAGCACCATCCAACACGCATGGCCTATCTTCTGAAGTCCCACAAAGGGCTCAAGCTCAGCCAGTTCTCTGACCAAGAGCTGGAAACGAAAAATACAAAGTTAATCAGACTGTCTTCTCAGCCAACAGTTGAAGCAATTAAAACATTAATACATTAAAAGCATTAATAATACACACCCATGTTTATCATGGCTTTGTTCACGATAACAAAGAATCGGAAACAACCTAAGTGCCCGTTAACAGACAAATGGACTGAGAAGCTGTGATACATTCACACAATGGAATACCACACTACATTGAAAAACAAGCAACTCATGCAATATTGTACAAAATGGGTGAGCCTGGAGGACATTACCCTGAGTGAAAGAACTCAGTCACAAAAGGACAAATACTGCATAGTGCCACTGTTGTAAAACAGGACTGAAATCGGGGTTGGGGGAAGACTGAGAGAGAAGATAAATTTATATATACTGAATTGAAACAGATGAGAGATAACTGTTTAAAAGGGATATATGATTAGGTATTATTGTCATGACAGGAGTCCAGAATGAAGGCTGCACAGTGGAGTGCATTAGAATTAGCAAAAGAAGCATTAATAAAATGATGCTCACCAGAATGTTGTGGATTGGACAGACTCACGATGACGTCACACCAGGCAAACAATAAAGACAAGCTTTTTGTCAAAGAAAAATAGAAGTAAGTTAAAACATTAGGAAATCAATGAAGACGTTCTAATCAAGTGTCAGGTAATTTCCACAAAAATTAAAATGTATTCAACTGATGGGGAAACAAGTTACCAGAAAGTCAAGATCTTGAAAAAATTGTACAAACTTTAATCTATCAGAATGAGAGTTGTAAGCGTCCTCATTGCGTTCAGTTCATGGTTTACAAGACGGTATCAAAGCGTTCTTCTTGAAGCTACGATGCAGTTCAGCTTACGTTGAGAAAAGTGTGGAAACAGCCTATGCCCGTACATTGGATTTAGCAATTCCGTGTCTTAGTTCTATTTCAAGTCTCACTACCAAAAATAGGAAAAAAACTCATGCTTGCTTGTTTTATGCTTGCATGATTTCCAGTCATGAACGATGGGAAATACCCCCCAATCTAGTCAAACAAATAATGACTGAGAAAATTAGGATACATGAATACATTGAAAGAGCATGCAGTTTTATGTAGAAATGAAGCAACTTTGAGCACACAGCTGTGGAAGAATTTCCATTATGATGATGTTGTTGTTGTTACATACCATTAAGTGGGAAACAACTTTAAAGCTGCCCAGAAGGTTTTCAGAGGCAGTAAACTGAATGTGAGAAGATTGCACATTTTTATCCCACAGATACACTGGTGGGTTTGAACCAGGTGCCTTTGGGTTGGACTTAGAAAAATGAGATTTAGAACAATATGTGAAATATTCTAGCTTCAGTGCAAGGAGAAAGGTACATATAAATATGTAAAACGTGCTTAAAGTAAAACCTAAAATGAATAAAACAGAAAGTAAAAAAAGAATAGAAGGAACAAATACAGAGCATAGCTTAGAATATAATTTCTATTCATAAGGGTTGTTTTATTCCTAAGTGTTTTTGTAGAAATAAAAACAAAATATAGTAGAAATAGAAAGCAATATAGAGAAATTTTAACAATAAGAATGATATAATAAGTTAGTACCAGAAAACACACAGAGAAATGAATATTTTAAGCAACTTAAAGCACATTATTTGACTGTATAGGTTTTAGTGCAAAATATTCCAAGGACAAATAGAACTATAAAAATTTTTAGACTTAATGCAGTAGTTTAATTGAGAGTAATACAGATATTATGAAGTTATTCTATAGTACAAATGAATACAATAAGTAACTTTGTGTTAGGAAACAAAATTAAGGTACAAATGTCATTGTAAAGTTTAAACGTTGAGTAAAAGGACTGCAACATTAACTTTTAAATGAATAGATGTGAAATTTAATATTTTTATGTTTAAAAATATATGTTTCCTAGATCTGTGGAAAATTCTTTGAAATGATAACTCGGTACTAATAAGCACAGCTCAACCCATTCTGTGGTCTTTAAGTGCTTTATCCCACCCAAGCTCCCCTACAGCTTTTGAGTGTATTGCAGGATCCTGTATCTGGGATTTAAAAACACATCAAAAGAATTTTAATTTCTGAGTTATCACAGAAATCAAGAAAGTTATCAAAGAGACATGAATTCTATCAAAGGACACAAGGAACAGGGAAATCTCCTGACCAAATCTGAGTGGGCGTCTCCTGATTGCCCATTGAGCAAGCTGGACAATCTCCTCCTATTTGCAGTCCAAAAATGCAATTTGCTGCCTATTTGCAAATTTTCAAGTTGCATAGAGACCTGATGTGCTTGATGCAGAAGGTCGAAGACTGCAGCCTTCAGTATGGATTGAAGTTCAACATCAAGAAAACAAAGATTCTCACCACTGGGCCAATTGGAAGCATCATGATTGATGGTGAAGAGATTGAGATTGTTAACAGCTTTAGTTTGCTTGGCTCCCAAATCAGCACTTGTGGTAACGGCAGCAAGGAAATTTAAAAATGAATTGGAAAAGTCTGCTGTCAGAACTTCTCCAAAGTACTGAAGAGCAACAATGTCAGTCTGGAGACTAAGGTGAGCCTTATCAGGGCCATAGTCTTTGCAGTTACTTGCTTTGCATCAGAGAGCTGGACAATGACTAGGGATGATAGAAGGAGAATTGATGCCTTTGACCTGTGCTGTTGGAGAAGAGTTTTGAATATACCATGGACTGCTAGGAGAACAAACAGGTTTGTCTCAGAGAGGTTGAGACCAGGCTGCTCCTTGGAGGCAAGAATTCTGAAGTTTTGTCTGACCTACTTTGGGAATATTACAAGGAGGGACCGACCAGTACTTGGAGAGGGAAGTCATGCTTGGGAGAGGGGAGGGCCAGGTCAAGAGAGGAAGATCCTCAATGAGTTGGATTGATTCAATGACTGGTGTGATGAAGGTAGGTGTGTCAGAGACAATAAGATTGGTACAGGATAGAGCATGGTTTAGGGCTGCTGTGCATAGAGTCACTATGAGTCACAGGCAACTCGACGGCACATAACAACAACAGGGAGCTCTGGTGGCTTAATGGAAAGAAGCAGGCCTGCAATCCCAAAGGCGCATAGTTCAAGACTGCAAGCAACTCCGGGAAAAGGATGAGAAATCTCCTCTCATGCGATTAAATGTCTCTGGAAATGCATCCAAGGGTCAGCTATGGGTCACTTCTGACTCTCTGGTGTACCACCACCCCAACAACATCAGAGCCAGCTTCTACTCTCTGGTGCACTACAACATTAAAAGGCTTATCCTCCATCTCACGAATTCCGTGTTCCGTTTCTTCTTTTCTGCTCTTTTCATGCCTTTCACCATGTTACCTGTTTCTGAAGTCTAACTTCAGTGTTCTGAATTTCAATTTGCTGATTTTGTATTGCTCCTTAAGTTTTATCTCTGTGGCCTTTTATGATTTTAAAAGATGTCCAGGGGTTTAGTTACATTTTCTTGGGTCTTCTTTGTGATTGCCTTGAGGTTTTTTCTCAATCCATTGGAGACACTTAACGCCATTCTTTTAAATTCCTTATTGGGAGGTTCTGGCAACATTTCTTTTCCTGTAAGAATTTTTGGCTCTGAACTTTTGTCTCTGCTTTGGTCTCTCTTGTCCTTTGTTTTTTATTTTACTGATTTAGAGTTTTCTGTTGTCTCAGAGCCCTTGAGATGTTGTCTTTGCATCGTTTTGTTCTGACTTTTCTGATTGAGCTGGGTGAGTGTGTTGTTGGCTAGCCTGGTAGTTTAGTAATACTCCCCCTCTTGTCTGCAGTGGGTGTGAATGAGGATGTATGTACGCCTCTCTAGCCATTGTTCTGTGGAGACACTGCAGGTAGACAGGACCAATGTTATTTAGTCTTTCAAGTCAGTGAGGGAGAAGCCAGTCTTTAGTCTTTTCATGCAGCTAAAGATGTAGGAGGTGTATGTGGACTATACACTGTTTCTGCCTGTTGTCAGAACAAGAAATAATGGCGGTGGACGGAGGATAACCACAAAAAAAAACAGAAGACAACACCCTCAAAACAAAACCACATTTGGATGGTAAAATAGTTAGAAAAGCTCAATGTATTAGCATGCAGTGATGGCCGAGGGTTTGGTATTGGAAATGAAAGGAGTGTCATACTGAATATGAAGTAATGAGGAGGAGTTTGGTAAAGGTACTCCGTGGAAAAATCTCTTTGAATCCAGTAAAGGCTGGAGTGGAGAATTTGCATGTGAGTCTGCAGAGCACTAGAGGTCGACTGATACTGCCTGGGCTGGGAGGGAAAGTGAGGGTTTTATGTAGAAGCTTTACATTCAAAGAAAAGATGACAAAGGAATAAAAGTCCTATTTGCAAAAGTAAAATTTAAAATGAAATTTTTATTAACATTCATGCTTTCTCTTAGTGACAGACTTTTAGCAGTCTACCAAAGTGTCATAATCATGATTAAATGCTAGTACGATAGTGTGTTGTCACGAGCTCTGGTGGTCTAGTGACAAGAAGCTGCACTGCAATCCTGAAGGCATGCAGTTCGAGGCCACCAGCGCTCACGGGAGAAGGATGGGCAGTCTCCTCCTGTGCGATTGATTAACTGCCTCTGAAGACATGCCAGAGGGTCAGCTGTAGGTCGGTTCTGACCCTGGCACACAGCAATTATATTGTGGCAAACAGTCATAATTTTCATCATAAACAGTATGCTCTCATTTGAGGTGTTTTATTTTACCAAACAATGTAAGTTGGTTGAGCTAAGACAAAAGAGTGAAAATGACAAACACAGAAGGTGAACTGTTAGGGAAAATGAATATCACATTTAAGTCTAAGGGCTTTTCAGTTATTAAATACTGGATTTCAAACACTGCATATGGATTTCAATTTCTGTATGTATGAACAATGCATGGAAAGTTAGACCTTGGCAAGAAATCGAAGGAAAACAATCTACACATCAAATTAGCTAGACATATGACTTGTCAAGTACATGTGTGTTTGCAAATGTGGAAACAGTTACTACTACCAAATTGTTATCACACCTAATTATTTTCCACTTCATTTCTAATTTGTTTTTTTATTCTATGTTATTTGGTTATCTTCATATGTACTTTTAATCATCTTTGAATAACATGTAAAATATCACAATAGTTAATAAAAATCTAGGAAGAATCATTTTATAAATTTTTAAATCTTTTCATAATACCATGCTTAGCCTTTGCTATATATTTTGAGATGATTCATCTTTGTTCTGAAAGTTGGTCCTATATCAAGACTAATTAATTGGGTATTTTCTAAATTCTGCAACTGTGGGACAATAATACCGTATACTTCCATACTCAGATAAAAATCTTAGGACATAAAGGGAGCTCTGGTGGCTTAGTGTCAAGAAACTGCACTACAGTCCCAAAGGTGTGTGGTTTGAATCCACCGTATGCTCCCCTGGAGAAGAAGGGGCAGTCACCTCCTGTGCCAGTTAGATCTGATTTGACAGCACATAACAAGAAAAAAAAAAGAAGAAGAAAAAGTCTTAGGACATAAGACTTTTCACTGTGGAACAAAAATATTATTTGTTAACTCTCAGAAGTAAAATTTCCAGACATTCGTTTTTTAGCCAGTTGAATCTGAAATAAAAAATACAAAACTATTTTCTGTAAGATACATGTGTGTGTTTGTGTGTGAAAGAGAGAAACTCAGAAAGTAAGAGATTAAAATTTTTATATTCTGAAAAGAACTTGAGAATCTCATTGTTGATTTTTATTATTTTATCATTTCTCATTCTATTTTACTTGTTGGTTGTAACATTTAAAAAGTGATGAGCTTGAAAGAAATTATGAGCTCATGTTAAGTATACATTTCTCAAATTCTATACTAATTGATATATGTTATGTAAGCACTGCAGTTCCTGAGCTACCTGTCAAGGCTGTTAACTGATGTTTTCTCCTCGCCTCACATGTTCTCATCATTCATTCCACGAAGGCAGAGTAGCTGAGATGCATTCCTTTGAATTAAAGAACTCCACGGGTCCATTTAGCAGCATCGGTATAAAGCATACTAAGAATTAAAAACAAAACATTGGGTTGAACATCAACACGTATCAGTAAAAAGTGAAAAAATGACCAAAAAACCATGAGATTTATGGCTTATAGGAATTCGGTTTTTGTAAAAAGGTAGAAAGACATCCTAATGAGATAAAGTTGCAAAGCTAAGGATCAAATAGGTTTTGTGTATGTGTGTGTATGTTTAAACCTCTTCTCTTTGCTGTGATTTGTACATTTATTTTTAAAGTTTTGTATTTTAAAATTCTCAGTAAAGATTTTAGGGCTTTAATGTGGAAAGCTGTGTCCTGGTATGTGCCATCTACTAATGATAAAGGATTGGATTGCTTTCCAAATAAACCTCATCTTGAGTTTGAAAAAACGTTTGCTGCATGTAGAGGCAATTAGACATTCAGTACATTTGGTACTGGACATCAATCTTGCTAAGTCAGTCGACTAAATTATCTCACAGACATACCCACAATTCAGAGATTTAACTGGAAAACCAGCAAAGTTCACCAAATAAAAGAAGACAAATTTACTTTTACTGTTGTTCAGGAAAGATTCTCAAAGAATTTTCAAGGATGCCTTGATATGATGATCCATCCGTATTTCTTTTGAGCCTCTGTCCCCCACAAAACAACTTCTTCCCATAGGAAAGCCCTGTTGATCCATAGGTTTTTGGTTTAGTGTTTTGGTTCTTTTTTTTTTTCTGTTCATAAATCAGAACCTATAAGGTTTGTTAGTTAAACTGACGGTTCCGATTTCATGTGTTAATAGAGTTTCTTCATTGTAATAAGTTGTTATTCTCTTTGCTGTTAAGTTCCTGCATCATGACTCCATCTTGATAGCGAGAGAATGATGTTTATACTCATAGGAAAATGAGAGACTAAATTAGGTTTCTGCTTTGCACTGATAGACTTCCCTTCCAAGTGGAGTCTTAATTGTGATGCGAGAGTCCTGGAGAGAGCTCTTGTGATGCAGTCTTTAGGAAGTTGAACTGCCACCTCAAAGATGTTGCCTCTCTGGTGGTTCAAATCCACCATGGGCCCCAGAGGAGAAGCCATCTCCTCTCTTGTGATTTAAAGTTTTGGCAAAGCTGCTGAAGGGTCAGGTTGAGATGATTCTGACTTGGCAGTAATGACTTTGAGTTTCTTTTGTTTGGTGTTTTGTTTTTTTGTTTTTTAACTTTATAAAGTCCAAGGATATCCATAACAATCCGACTGATATGTATATAATATTTAACTTTGGGGGCTGTTCTGTGAACCTACTTAGAGAAAAGAAAAGCCGTTTCTTTTGAAAATTAGACTAACACCCTTCTACCTTTCCATCCTAGGCTGTATGTAGCCTGTTCTTTTTTATTATTTTTTGTCTTTGTTGTATTTGATGATTATGACGATACAGATTTCCATACATACACTTTCCTTGATTGACATTATATTTCATACAGTCATTCCCATACGTTGGGTTTTAGAAAATTAATCGCCATTGGACCATGCTCACCATTACTCGATCTTTCAGGTCCCCACTGGATCTTTCCAATTTCCTTTATCCCCTCCCTTCACCGACCAAATTGTGCAACCCTGTGATTTCCCCTCTACCCATCCTAACCCCTCTGCTTTGGGCCCCCAAACACACTTTACTGGTTATCCTTCTATTTTTACAAGAACGGTCCTGTGCAGTGTTTGTCCTTTGGAGACCGACTTAGTTTCTTTCTGAGCATCGTAAAAGAATCCTCATTTTTCTGTAGTAATATTCTTTGCAATCTTTTGTCTATTTGCTGAACTGAACCACTTGGTATTGCTGTGATGCTGCACACTCTTCCATAGTCTTGTCAAACACCATAATGGTTTCCCAGTATGTACAGTGTTTGGATGAGATTCCAGATTGAGTTATACGGGGAAGCAGGAGTGGCATCCACTTCCTAAAACTAGATGCCTCTGGAAACTCTACAAACTCTTTAAATGTACAGAAATGATGGTAATTTTAGAACAGAGTTCTGTTCAGAAATTATGTTAGTTATAGAACAGAGTTTAGGTCTTTTGTGCAAAACTTACTTTCAGTCTTATTCAACTTGATGACACTTAACCATTGCTAAGTGAAACTACTGCTGTCATATCTGGAGGAACACTCTTCCACTTTGTACATCAGTCTTTGTCAATGTGCAGGATGAAGTAACCCGTGTTTGCTGTGATGCTGAACCTTGTGCACGGGGTTATCAAATACCAGAATGGCTTCCCAATGTGGACAGTGTTTGGTGCAGCTCCCAATTGTAAAGCAGGTTCAGAAGCAGGAGTGGCATCCACTTCCTAAACCACGTGCCTCTGGAAACTCTGTGAACTTGATGAAATGACGACAGTTATGGAAAAGCACTAGGTCTTTTGTTCATTGAGTTGCTGTGTATGAGTTGTGCTCGATTCGATGGTAATCAACAACAACAATAGACTTTAAAGAAGAACTTGCTCAATATTCTCTAGTTCTACAGATAGAAATCTCACATTTAGAAAAGTCCGTTTTCTTCCACATGCATTGATGAGTGCACTCTATTGTCAGTCGAAGTTGAAGAATAAAGACTGCAACAGGACACCAAGACTGGAGGAGAAACAGAGAGTGGAAAGCAGGGAGCAAACATCTGGAAGAACTGAAGCCCTAACCCAGCTTCCCAGTGTCTTTATTGAAAATTGCCAGGGAGCAAATCACAAAGAGAATTCGACGCAAATGAAGCTAAGCTCTTTCTATTGAAAACCTTATGCTTGACTCAGGAGGGAGGGGTTAGAAAATACAATCCAAGACTTGTGCAAACGCCTAAAGTCGGTCTGGGGGCTTAACCCCTGAAAACGCCTAAGGTCTGCCTTGGTACTTTCTTAGGGGGAATTCCAGCTTGTATCCATGCCTCCCTCATATTCTCATATAGCATTTGCTTTATTATTATTAATATTTAGTTTGAAATTTGGCTTCCCACAGCACAGATTTCATATATACGGTGTAAAGTTGCCCCCAATTCATAATGACACAGCAGAACAAAACATGGCCTCATCCTGCAGTGTCCTCACAATGTCTGCTGTGGTGAATTGGACACTGTTGCACTTGCTATGCCAAAACAATTTGCTGAGTGTCTTCCTCTTTTTAATAAAGCCCTCACTAGTCCAAGCATGGTTTCCTTCTCCCAGGAAGGTCCCTCCTGAGAACATACATACTGTTGCTGTTAGGGACCCTAAAGTTGACTAAAACTCATAGTGACATTGACAGCGGATCTGAAACCTGCCCTATTCTGTGCTATTCTCATGTTCTCTGTCATGGTGAAGTGTATTGTGAAAGGCACTGTGTCAAATCATCTCACTGAGGGTCTTCCACCCTCCACCTTTTCCAGCATGATGTCTCCTATAACATTCGTCAATATAGGTAAAGGTGTATATATTACTCTTGATTGTACAAGCAGAGCAGGGGAACACTGCATGGTTTAAAATTAAGAAGGGACTGTGTCAAGGTTGTATTCTCTCTCCATCCCTATTTAATTTGTATGCTGAACAAATTATTCAAAAAGCTGACTCTATGAAGAGCAATGTGGCATCAGGATTGAAGGGAGACTCATCAGTAACCTATGTTATGCAGATGTCACAACACTGTTTCCTGAAAATGAGGAGAACCTGAAGACCTTGTTGCAGAAGACCAAGGAATGCAGTCTTCAATATAGATTATATCTCCTTGTCAAGAAAAAAATAAAAAGATTCTTACCACTAGAACCATGGGCAACATCATGATGAGTGAAGAAGAGATTATTACTGTCAACAATGTCATCTTACTTGGATCCACAATTAACACTCTTAGTGTCAGCGGTCAGGAAATAAGGAGATGCGTTGCACTAGGAAAACTTGTAGTTTAGAGACCTCTCAAAATTATTGAGGAGTAATGATGTCATTTTGAGGGTTAAGGTGTGCCTGATTCAGGCCATGGTCTTTCCAATCACTTGTCATGTGTCTGAGAGCCAGACAATGAGTAAAAATGACCAAAGAAGAAGAGTGAATGCCTTTGAGATGTGGTGTTGCAGAAGAGCACATGGCTGACTGAAAGAACAAACAGATATGTCTCAGAGAGGGTGCAGCCAGAGTGCTCTTTGGGGGCAAGAATGATGAGGCTTCGCCTCACATACTTTGGACGTGTTGCTAGGAGAGGCTATTCCTTCGAAAAGGACATGATGTTGGGAAGGGTGGAGGATCGGTGAAGGAGAGGAAGACCCTTGACCGGGTGGATAGACAAGGTGACTGGCGCAGTGGGCTCTCGTGTGTCAGGAAAGGTGAGGATGGCACAGGATAGGACAGGGTTCAGATCTTTTTCCATAGGGTTGCTTAGAGTTCCACAGCACCTAACAACAACAGCAATATGTATTGGCCTAGTTCTAGCTCCCTTTATATGTATGTATTCCTCAAGTCATTGTCTTTGGTCCTTTCCTGGAAGGGAACCTAGAAATAGATTTCAATGGAAGATGCTTTTCAGGTCTTAGAGGTATAACAAACCTGACACAGGTCCACACATTCATGTGCTGGGAGACGTTAGAGATTGACATAAGTTGCTAGACTTTGTCTTCTTATTTGCTTAATGAATAAATGCCAACAAAAGGAGGCCATCATAAACATGATTCTCTCTTCATCTTAATATTACAAATAGTGAAATGTCATTGCAAAAATAGCACAATGAACGACATCTTTAATAACTCGTATGCTGGCGTGTTCTCCCGAAATGCTTGATTCTGTCCATTTTCCCAGGTACTTCCCATGTGGAGCCCGTGTCCCAGTGAGTCAGGAACAGGTTTCTCTGACTGTGGAAGCCCTCCTCTGACTTCTGAAATGCTCTTCTGAACTGGCTAGATGGTGAGCAGGCCAGAGGACTCTGGGTTTGAAAGCCTTTTCAACCTGTTAGAAGCTCATTTTAGCTAATGGGCTTTCGTCTCACCCTGCTTTGCCCAGCAGCATTCCCCACCCACATCCGGCCACAAGCCCAAATATTTAAAAGCATCATGATCCTACTTGAAACGACCTACATTTTAATTGGATATAAAATTCGTATGGACAACATAACAGCCCAACTTGGCTCCAGACAGTATTATTCTAATGTACAGTGTAGCAGGAGAGGATTTATAATTTTTCTAATTGGCCTTCATATAAAAATGAGAAAAGGCTTTTCAGCACACTAAATTATTCAGTAGTAGCATGCATTCTCTAAATTTATTACTCTTGGCTGATTTCTAGTTTAAAACATAAGCCCAAGACTCTGAACGAAAAATTCAATAAATAGAACTGTTTAAAACAGGGGCTGTAGCTATAAAGAAACTTCCATGTTCATAATTCACTGAGAGTGACCATATATTATCAAATTTATTTTGATGGGAAGTTTAGCAAATAAAGTGGCATGACCAGATCTCACGAAAATGGTATTCCTTCCTCCGGCTTCAGAAACATGTGAGGGCAAACAGTCACATAGCTCTGACTAATTGCTTCACACATATTCCAATTTTTCACACTTCTGCAGCAAATTAGAGAAGACTACTAAGTGTGTTATGGAAGTTATGTCAAAGATCACACGTTACCTCACTTGATTGTTACAGTGTTTTCTGTGCCAAAAGATGAATAAATAAAAGTAATAAAAGTAAAGCTAAATGCAAAATAGCTCCTGGTGCGTCTGTTGGCCATCCGCATGTCTTCCTCTGTGAAAAAGTCTTTCCGTGTCTTCTGAAAATTCTTTT
>NW_006399761.1:7215248-7227831 GCF_000299155.1 Elephantulus edwardii
GTATTATGGTTATCACAAGAGTCCACAATTAAGGTTGCATAGTGAAATGTACTTGGGGTGGTGGGAGGGGTGCGGGGGGATTGTGTACCAGGGAGGGAGTGTTTCTTTTACTTTTGAAAGAGAGGAGCGAACTGCGGGTGGGGGTAGGGCTGGGTGGGGAGAGAAGTGCAGCAGTGAATGAATGGAAATCCAAAATCTCTGTAAATGCTCATTAAAATTATTTAATAAAAATAAAGCTCAAAAAAAGAACTAAACACAAAAAATGAAACAAAAAAAAAAACACACCAAACCAACTTAACACATGGGAATGATTGTATGAAACACAATATAAATGAAGAATAATGTGAAACACAATGTATACAAACTTTGTAGGCAGACCAATATTTAAAAAATGACTCATAATGTAGCAAAAAGAAAAATAAGAGAAGTTTTTATTTGGTCATAGTTCTTACCAAATTAAGAGATTATTGTTTCAATGGTAAAGATATTACCTGTCATATAAAACAATTAAGTCCTTCTCCCTCTTTACATTCCTGAAGATTCTGATACAGTTGACATCTTTCCTTGTCAGTCACTGAATAAACTCACATAATATCTGATGGCTTAGTCGTAAGGAGATACACTGCCAATCCAAAGGCACGTGGTTCAAGTCCACCAGGTTATCTGTGGAAGAAAGATAAACATTCGTCTTCTGTGAGATTCATTTCCTCTGCAAACCCATTGGAGGGTCACCTGAAAGTCACTTCCAACTCAACAGTATTTAGCAACAACAATAAGTGAATAAGTAATAATTTAGAAGTAAAGGTTTGGAAGGAGGAGTGGCATCCACTTCCATAATAGCTTGCCTCCGGAAACCCTATGAACCTGGAGAGAGGGTGAGAGACACCCAAGCGTTGAGGACTCTCCTTCACAGGGTCGCTATGAGTTGCCAGCGACTGGAAGGCACTTAACAACAACAACTAGTAATAATTAATATTTGGAACATGTAATAGGAATTAGGAATTGTGTTAAGAATTTTTCCTGAATTGTTTCTTGCAAAATCTTGAGAACCTTCATATGGTTACTGTTCTTATCCTTATTCTGCATATGAAGAAACTGAGGCCTGGGGTAATTAAGTGACTTGACATGTATTCCAGGACTAGGAATTCATACTCCAGCTCCAGTGCTAGACATGTACTATTGAAATACCTAAGTAGAATGTTACTTGTCTTTGTAAGATCTTTCGTAAGTTCCCCAAACATCGAGAGTAGCATCCTAACCTTTCCAAGGTCCTACAAACTGCTCTTTGATCCTGAGCCTTGGTTCCATCTCCTCCCATCTTCGTCTCACTCACTGTCTGTGAATATTGAGTTTTCACAGTTAGTTAACAATTTTCAGAGTGAGTTGTTTGCATGTACCTTTTTGAGGGTCGCCCTTCTTTCCCTGCCTCTCTATTTTAGCAATTATTATGTCTTCCTCCAGGGGTTTACTCCTCTTTTTCGCTTGTCCCAAGTATATAAAGGAAGCTCTTACCATCCTTTATTTTTTCTAATAACTATTCTGCACCAATTTCTTCCAGTTCAGATTGCTTTGCTCCTCTGGCCGCCCATGGTGTTAAATATTCCTCCAGCACCAAATGTAAAGGCATTTTCTTTTGTCGCCTTTATTAACTGTCCACCTTCCACATGCACATGAAGCAACTGGAACTACCATTGCTTTGGTTGAGCACACCTTACTCTTCAGACTGACATCTTTGCTATTTGACACTTTAAAGAGGTCATTCCATCAGGGTTATCTGTTGAAATGTACCACGTAATTGTCGGCTTCTGCTCCCTTGAGCGATGTCATCTTTAAAATGAAGTAAAATTAAAACCTTGACAACTCCAACTTTTCCCCATTTAATAATAATAATAATAATAAAACCCAACAACTGTGAAGGACCTCTCAAGAGTACTGAAGAGCAGTGATGTCAGGCTGGAGACTAAGGTGCACCTGATCCAGGCTATAGTCTTCGCAATTACGTGCTATGTATCAGAGAGTTGGACAGTGAATAGGGATGATAGAAAAAGAATTGATGTCTTTGAGCTGAGAAGAGTATTGAATATACCATGGACTTCTAGGAGAAGATACAGGTTTGTCCTGGAGAAGGTGAAGCCAGAATGCTCCTTGGAGTCAAGGATTCTGAAGCTCCATCTGACATACTTTGGCATGTTGCAAGGAGGGACTGGTCTTTGGAGAGGGACATCATGTTTGGCAGAGTGGATGGGTGGTGCAGGAGAGGAAGACCTTTGATGAGAAGGATCGATTCTGTGACTAGAGTGGTGGGAATAAGTGCGTTTGAGATGGCTAGGTTGGCACAGGATAGAACAGCATTTAGAGCTCTTGTACATAGCGTCGCTATGAGTCGCAAGCAACTCAATGGCACATAACAACAACAACCAACAGTGTTTGAGAATTCTAACATCCTCTCCAACATTCATTGCTTAATTAAAATTTGCTGAACTCCACTGCTGCTGGGGTGAGATGGCATCTCATTGTGGTTTTGATTTGCATCTTTCTTATTGCATCTTGGTGATCTTGAGCATTTCTTCCTATGTCTCTTGGCCATCCAGATGTCTTCCTCTGTGAAAAGTCTTTCCGTATTTTTGCCCATTTTGTGAATGGGTTATCGGTCCGTTTTTTGTTGGAGGTCCTGTACTATTCCATATTATGAGATCTTGTCTAAGATATCATTGCCAAATATTTTTTCCCAGTTAGTGGGATTTGCTTTCACCCTGTTGGAAACAGTGTTTTTGTGCACACACACAGGTCCCATTTGTCTAGGTTATCCTTTCCTGGTTGTACATTTCTGGCTGCTTTTCCCAGTGTACTTATACCATAGGTAAGGCCTTCTAAATTTGGTGCCATATTCTCTTATTGCATTTGACTTCACTGGAGCAGTCATTGTGTCAATCCAGCACATTGAGTGTCTTCCTCTTGTCTGTTGACCCTGTACCTTCCCAAGGTCATAATGCCTTTCTACTGGGACTGGGTCTCCTTATAACATGTCCAGCGAGGTTGGCACAGGATAGAACGGCGTTTAGGGCTCTTATACATAGGGTCACTATGAGTCACAAGCCCCTCAATGGCACATAACAACAACAACAATAGGTCACTTCATTCTCCAACCTCAGGGCCTTTGCATTTACTGCTACTTTGCCTTAGGCTAATTTGCACTCTTTTATTTCCTTGCTCCCTGGTCCAAGATGATGGATGAAGCCACCTGGTGGGTGGTGTCACAGATCCCTGTCCTGAAGACTAATGCCAGACCCCAAAATCACCAGTTTTGGGTGCAGCGACTAAAGGCGAAATACCAGTCCCTTATTCGGTATGTGGAGAACAACAAGAATGAGGACAATGATTGGTTCCGACTGGAGTCAATCAAAGAAGGGACTCGGTGCTTTGGAAAATGCTGGTACATCCATGACCTGCTCAAATAAGAGATGGACATAGAGATTGATATTCCTGTCACACATCCCACTACTGCTCCAGAAACTGCAGTCCCTGAACTGGATGGAAAGACAGCAAAGATGTACAGGGGTGGGAAAATACACCTGACTGATCACTTCAAGCCTTTCTGGGCCAGGAATGTGCCAAAGTTTGGACTAGCTCATCTCATGGCTCTTGGGCTAGGTTCGTGGCTGGTAGTAGAAATCCCAGCGCTGATTCAGAAAGCTGTGACGGAGCACAAAGAGAAATGCAATCAATGAAGGATCAAATCACCGAGGAAGAACAGAGGGACCTTTGATAAACATGGTTTCTTACTCATCTAACTGCTTCCTTTCCCCTAATCCTTTCCTACTTGTTTCTAAGTCATTGCAGCAGGCAGTTCTCAGGAAAACCAAAATGGTCTTGCTACTGAATTTCTAAGTTAAGCTGCAGAAGAGAATGGAAAAGACTTAGATCTTTGAAAACCAAGAGGCAATTACAAGCCCCTCCCCAGGTGAAGCAGTGTCAGATCCTGGGAGTAACTGAAAGTGAAGACATAGCTTTTTTGGTTTCTGGAGATAACCATCAATAAAAGCTGTTTTCTCTGTTGAAAAAGAAAAAAAAATAAATAAAATGCTACTCTCCTCCTTCTCTTTTGCAGATTAGCCTGCTTCATTTTCTTTTTTAGGACTTCTTATTATTATCATAGAGGTCTCTGGTGGTCCAGTGGGTAGGAAGTTGCACTGCCAACCCAAAGGCAGAGACTTCAAAGCAGCTAGGTGTTATGAAGGCAAAAGACAGTCAGTCTCCTCCCTCATGATTTGTAACTTCTGAAAACCTGAAGGATTTGCTCTAGATCGGTTCTGACTTGGTGACAATAAGCAAAAGCAATCTTGCCAGCATGCTACATATTTGTGTGTCGTTTTCTAATTTGAACCAATGGGAGATCCAAGAGGAGGTATTGTCCTGTGCCGTGGAGTTATCAGTGGCTCATAGAGACGCTGTGCACAATGGGTCGGAGCCTGACCCTGTCCTCTACGACCTCTCTCTCTCTGGCCCATCTGCCCCCATTGCCACCTGACTGTGCCAGTCTATCTCAGCCAGGGTCTTCCTCCCCTGCCCCGACCTTCTCCTCATCCAAGCATAAGGTCCTTCTCCAAAGAGTCATCCCCTTTGGCAACATACCCCAAATTATGTGAGGCAGACTTTCAAAATCCTTGACTCCAAGGAGGAAAGGCATGTTATAGATTCTCACTGCTGTATCCTAATGCATTCCATGGGGCAGTGCATGGCCCATTCAGTGAGGGTTCAACTAACACTTGTAGGACAAGAGAAGCAGCTCTGGTATATTCACACAATAGAATACTATGCAGCATTGAAAAACAAGGAACTTGTAAAATAGTACACAAAACGGATGAGACTGGAGGACATTATACTGAGTGAAATACCTCAGTCACCAAAAGACAAATACAACTTAACCCCATTGTTATAAAAGAGGACTAACATAGGAGTTAGGGGGAGACTGAGAAGGAGGGATAAATTATGTATACTACATTGAAACAGATGAGGGAGAGAACTGTTTAAAAGGGAGATATGATTAGGTATTATTGTCATGACAGGAGTCCAGAATGAAGGCTCCACAGTGGAGTGGACTTTGGAGTGGACTGAATAACAGTGAAATAATTTTTTCTTTTACTTTTCAAAATGAAAAGCGAATTTTGGGTGAAGGAGTACAACAGTGAATGAATGGAAATCCAAAGTCTCCGTAAACTTTCATTAAAATCAATTTAAAATAATAAAAAAAACCATGAAAGGGAAATAATAAATAAAATAACAGTTGGTCTCTCTTAAACTTTATTTAAAAAATTCCTCAATACCTGTCCCTCCTACAAAAAAAAAATTAAAATTCTAGCATCTATAATGTCTTTTGCCATGTGTTTACATTTAATGTCAAATAAAAAGAAAGAAAAAAAAAAGAAAAAGACAGGAGAAAGGGAGAGGATTCTGTGAGGCAATTTCCTTTTTGGTGCTTACCTATCAGTGCTCCTTCACTGACTTTTCATCTTGTGTTACTTTCTAAATTCAGGGTTTTCCTATCTTGGTTTTCTTTCCTAGGTACATCTTTATTCTTCTTTTGTCATCTGTGGAAGCCATCAAATATATTTAAATGGTTCTCTTATTCTGTAGATGTCTTGACTGTAAAAATTTAGAGCATTGAGGCTTAAACCCATCCCCGATGAGGGAGGTGATGGTTACTATGTGCTGGCAAGTCCACTGCATCTCATAGTGATCTCCGTGAGCAGTGGAGAGATCTGAGCCCCGTCCTATCCTGTGCCACCCTCACTGCCTCTGCCACACTTGAGCCCATGCTCAGAGGCACTGTCAGTCCATCTTGCTGTGGGTCTTCTCAGTTGCTTCCTCTACATCTGAGTGTTGGCCAATGATCAAGGACGACAGAGGAAGAATCAGTGCCTCTGATTTGTAGCGCTGGAGAAGAGTACTGACTGGACTCAGTCCTGGGCTGCCAGGAACACAAAAATGTCTATCCTGGAGAAAGTGAAATCAGAGTGCTCCTTGACAGCAAGGGTGGTAGTGGTTGTTGTTAAGTGCCATCGAGTTGCAGGCGATTCATAGCGACCCTATGAAGGAGAGTCCTTGACGCTTGGGGACAGCAAAGGTAGTGAAACTTTATCTACTAGATTGTAAGTATATTGTTAGCAGGGGCCAGTCCTTGCAGAAGGACATTATGCTTGGAAAGTTGGAGATTTAGGTAAAGCAGAAAGACTCTCCACAAAATGGTTTTAGGGTGGTAAATGTCCATAATTAATTAATTCTTCCTCTCCCTTCATTATATGTAAGGACCATTTGATAAGGACAGGATTCAGCCCACATTTATAGTCATGGTTTTGTAGCTATAAAAAGAACACGCAGTGACTGCTAAATAGTCCAGATTTTAGCGTATGGTCTCAACCAATCCTTATGAAAGCCCATTAGGAAGATTACTTATTTCACCAGAAAGTACATAATGCTTCCCATCTGCTCTGATATTCTGAAATATTGAATATCCTGTATTCTGCCAAGATGCTTGATAAACCCAAATGCCAGTAGTCAGTATAAGAGTCCAAGAGCCAGCAAATTAAAGGCCTAGCAGCATACAAATTCTAATATCTAATCCTCTGTTCCCAGGTCTAAGCTCTGAATAAGAATAATAAAATCCTAATAATATACAACAACAAAGTGGGTGTAATATAAATGAAAGAATCTCAAGATGGTTCAAGGAAAAATTTTTTCTGAAGAGAGTTGTTCTTTGTACATACGGTGCCTTACTTCTGGATAAAAGTAAAACACAGTGTGAGATTTAATTTTATAGTTTTTAATT
The DNA here is from genome assembly GCF_000299155.1 of Elephantulus edwardii. Lineage (NCBI taxonomy): Eukaryota > Metazoa > Chordata > Mammalia > Macroscelidea > Macroscelididae > Elephantulus > Elephantulus edwardii. Next base: position 7,222,075 of record NW_006399761.1, read on the forward strand.
TTATAACCCTAAGCATTAGTGGGAATTGTTGAAATTTGATTCTCATTTGAAATCAATTGGGGTGCTATCCCACGGTTGTGTCTATACTCTGCTAAACATTTACATTAAAACCACGGTGTTTAATCATGATCCAGATGTTTGCAAGAAAGGGCCCCAGATGGTAAAGATAGTGTCTCAAAGAAATAGTTTGAGAAATTTTCAGATTTCTGCTTATTAAGCGAAAAGCTTTATCTGATGTCTAAAACTAAATAAGGACCTATAATGTTCTGTGTTTGCTTTCCTACTTGATCTTGCCTATTTTGTCTATTTTTAGTTTTCTATTTTCTTGCATTCTTTTCTATTTGCATTGTCAGAATACTAAATCAATGAAACTCATGTTGCAGTTGGAATATTGCACTAAGTGCTATCCCATTTGCACCTAATATCATTTGTAATCAACTCTTCTTGATTCAGGGTTCAAAGTTCAGAGGGAAGATGTGTTGCTGACTGTATTTGGAAAAATCTCATCATTTCAAGGGTCCTAAAGATAAATTTCAAATTTATTTTACTCTGGCTTTAAATGGTCTCTATATAATCTGACATTCCTGTGCCTGGCCAGTATTGTTTTTAATTATTTCCTCAAAAGTAAGGTAACCATAATTATTGTCCTACGTTTTGCCATAGTCACCTATTTGACCAAGTCTCCACATATATACAGGGAGTGATATGCCCTATGTTCCATGAACATTAACATTCAGTCTTTTTTCTTTTTAAAAATATTTCCACTCTAGACTATTTATTCTGAGCTTCTCTCTCTATTCTTTTTTTTTGTTTGTTTTTATTGTTGAATGAGTTTACAAAAAAGAAAAAAAAGAAAACAACACTGCACCTTGATACTCCATCAAACCTTTCTTGAAAACTGTTTTATAGTATTCTTTTCACAGCCCACAAGATAAATGCACTTTCCCCACTTTTCCCCTGTGATTCTGATTTTTACTAGTCCTTCTGTTAAACCTTCTTCTGCTTTCTGGTGTTCACCCGTGTGGGGTTGATTATTCTAAGTACCAGGTTCCTGCCTGATAGTTTTGTTCACTAGATAGATAGGTCTATCTTTTGCCCATTGAGAGTTAACGTTATAAGACTGAGTATTGTTTCAGATTCAAAACGTCTCTGAGGGTCTTTGTCAAGGGTTCCAGTAGCCTCCCTTTGTGGCCAGTAATCTTTTTTTATTTTTGTTTTTTAAAATTGTTACTGGTTTGTATAAAATATTCACATGCATTGTGTTTCATCCATATGCATTGTGCTTCACACATTCCTTAATTCAGATTATGTTTCATATGATCATTCCCATACATTGTATTTTAGAAAACGAATCGCTGTTGATCTATGCTCGCTATCAGCCCGTCTTTTCAGATCTCCACTGGATCGTTCCTAATTCCTTAATCCTCTCCCTCCACCCACCAGACTCTCCAACCCCATGATTTTTCTCCCTCACCAGCCTCAACTCCCCACTCCCTCTCCTTCCCCCTTTAGACTTTATATATATCTTAGTAGTTATCCTATTTTTTACAGTAATGGTTGTATGCTGTGTTTGTCCTTATGGGACTGAGTTAGTTCACCCAGCATAATGATCGCCAGCCTCTTTCATGTTGTACAGTGTTTTTTGAAATTGTTGCTCTTGAGTGCTACATAGTATTCCATCCTGTGAATATACCACAGTTGCTCAATCCATTCACTTGTTGATGGATATTTGGGCTCTTTTATGTTCTTACTGTTGTGAATAATGCTTCTATGATCACAGATGTACAAATACCCTTTTGTGTCTCAGTCCTACCTAGGGGAGGCATTTGTATTTAAAAGTCAGTTGTTACTGTATTTTGGAGGAACATTGTTCTAAGCGGTACAGCACTCTTCTGTCAATATGTTGTATTTAGGTATCCTGGGTTTGCTGTGATGCTGAACCTTGTACCATTGAGGTGTCAAATGCCATAACGGTAACCTGTGGCAGACGGTGTTTGGTGGAGCCGACAGCTTAAGACAGGTGTGGAAGCAGGAGTGGCATCCACTTCCTAAACAACATGCCCCTGCAAACTCCATGAACTTTGATAAATGACAATATTTATAGAAATGTTTCAGGCCTTTTGTTCATACGGTCACTAGGAGTCATGCTTGACTCGAAGGCAATCAACAACAACAACATATTCCTAGCAGTAGAATAGCTGGGTCTTAAGGGATTTCTTTGTTAAGCTTTTTAAGAAAATGTCAACATGCCTTCCAGATTGTGCTATTTTACAATCCTAGGTGCACCTGATCCAGGCTATAGTCTTCACAATTACGTGCTATGTATCAGAGAGTTGGACAGTGATTAGGGTTGATAGAAAGAGAATTGATGCCTTTGAGCTGTGGTGCTGGAGAAGAGTGTTGAATATACCATGGACTGCTAGGAGAATAAACAGGTTTGTTCTGGAGAAGGTGAAACTGGAATGCTCCTTGGAGTCAAGGATTCTGAAGCTTCATCAGACATACTTTGGGCATGTTGCAAGGAGGGACTGGTCCTTGGAGAGGGACATCATGTTTGGCAGAGTGGATGGGCAGTGAAGGAGAGGAAGACCCTCGGTGAGATGGATCGATTCTGTGACTTGGAGTGGCGGGATTGAGTGTGTTTGAGACAGCGAGGTTGGCACAGGAAAGAATGGTGTTTAGGGCTCTTGTATATAAGGTCGCTATGAGTCTCAAGTAACTCGATGGCACATAACAACAACCAACAGTGTATGAGAATTCCAGCATCCTCTCCAACATTCATTGCTTAATTAAACTTTGCTGAGCTCCACTGCTGCTGGGGTGAGATGGCATCTCATTGTGGTTTTGATTTGCATCTTTCTTATTGCATCTTGGTGATTTTGAGCATTTCTTCCTATGTCTCTTGGCCATCCAGATGTCTTCCTCTGTGAAAAGTCTTTCCATATTTTTGCCCATTTTGTGAATGGGTTATCAGTCCATTTTTTTGTTGGAGGTCCTGTACTATTCCGTATTATGAGATCTTGTCTAAGATATCATTGCCAAATGTTTTTTCCCAGTTAGTGGGCTTTGCTTTCACCCTGTTGGAAAAACAGTGTTTTTGTGCACACACACAGGTCCCATTTGTCTAGGTTATCCTCTCCTGGTTGTACATTTCTGGCTGCTTTTGCCAGTGTACTTATACCATAGGTAAGGCCTTCTAAATTTGGTACCATATTCTCTTATTGCATTTGACTTCACTGGAGCAGTCATTGTGTCAATCCAGCGAATTGAGTGTCTTCCTCTTGTCTGTTGACCCTGTACCTTCCCAAGGTCATAATGCCTTTCTACTGGGACTGTGTCTCCTTATAACATGTCCAGTCTACTAAGAGATCACTATTACAGATCCAATCTACTATGAGACCAAGTGTTGCCATTTTCCCTTCTAAGGAACTTTCTGACGGTACAACTTCTAAGACAAATTTGTTTGTTCTTTTACAGTCTGTAATTTATTCAATATTCTGCTCTAATACCTCAATTCAAAGGCATCAATTATTCTTCTGTCTTCCTTATTCATTGTCCAGTTTTCACAATAACTATTTATTATTCAGTAAAGCAAGTATTACCTTTTGAGGGGTGAGCAGATATCTTTTTATGTGTTATTAAATTGCCCAGCAGGAAATTTATCAGTGGATCGTAGCTCCGTGAATGCAAATACAATATTTTCTGCCTCTCTCCTATCTTCTGTGATCATAGTTAAATAGGATACATGTCAATATTTGCTTGAGTTTGTTAATTATCTGTAAATGGTAATTGCATTTTTGTGCATTTTGTTATCCAAAAACATTGAGTGTTTTTAGTGTTGGTTTAATTTAGTATTTGTTTTAGGTTAATTTTCAAAGCCATATCTATCTATCTATCTATCTATCTATCTATCTATCTATCTATCTATCTATCATCTATCTCAAGTGGGTGGATTGACATGGTGACTGCTGCAGTGAGCTCTTCTGTGCCAGGAAGTATGACGATGGCACAGGATAGAACAGGGTTCAGATCTTTTGTTCATGGGATCGCTATGAGTCATGCTCAACTCAGTGGCACCTAACAACAACAAGATATAAATGTGATATGTTTTCAAATTACAAATAGATGTTTTAAGACATTTTAAAAGCTAGGTCTTTAACATGTATGAGTAAAGGTCATTTACTGCATTTTCTTGAGTGGTCTTTTGGGGGGAAAAGTCAAAGGTTGAAAAAGAGAACAACATTCATTTTTAATAAAAGAATATTAAGGGGAAAAAAGCTACAACCCTGAGCCACCAAAAGTAAGGCCCAGAAGCAAAAAAGACCCTGTGGATCTAGATTAACAAGAGTGAGTTCATCAGTAGCTAATATTTTAGTCTTGAGAGCCCAGTTGTACCTTTGCTCAGTTGAGTTGATTCTATATCATAAAGACCCCATGTGACAATGTAGAACAGCTCGATGGGAATTCCTAAGCTGTACCTGCTGACAAGACTGTTGAGGAATTACTCATTTCTCCCACAGAACCACTGGGCAGTGTCTAACTCACCAGTGTTTTTGTTAGTAGCCTACAGAAACTCTATGAACATGGAGAAATGACCAGAGTTACACAAATGTTCAGGTCTGTCGTTCATAGAATCACTATGAGTTCTCTACAACTTGATGGCACTTAACAACAACAACAACAACAAATTGAGCTCTGTTGACCCAGTGGACAAGAAAGTTATGCTACCAAGCCAAAGGTGGATGATTTTACTCTACAGCCCTCAGGCTTGGTTTTAATTGTTTTTTTGTTAAACATTCTTTTAAGTGGTATAGCACTGGTCTGTTCATTTGCTGTACAGAGATAACTTGTGATTGCTGTGAAGCTAAACACTGTGATACTGATGTCACAAATGCAATAATGGTTACCCATGGTGGTCAGTGTTTGATGGAGCTTCCCAAATTAAACAAGCTTGGAAGCAGGAGTGCCATCTGTTTCTGAAATGGCTTGCCTCAGGAAACTCTATGAACACAGAGAAACGACCAAAGTTATCCAAGTGTTCAGGTCTTTTGTTCAAAGGGTTGCTATGAGCTGTCTACGACTCAACAGCACTTAACAACAACAGCCAGGTGCTTAACTCTTTGTATCACCAGGATCCCTCAAAGTCCAGTAAGATGTTGCATTATTCAACCTTCTAACTAAGTCCTATGACTTGAAGTAACAAGAGGAAATGATAAGAGGAAGCTGTGGTTTCGTCATAACTCAAAGAATCTGTTCTCAGATGAATGCTATTGGAAGTCACCAACATCATGGAATGTGGAGAGAACACATGCCACCCAGGAAGGATTGGCATAACAAATGTGCCTCCAAGACCCTTTATTTATTCTATATCATATTGCAACAAGTACCTGATTCTACTTAAAGAATAATTCTGTAAAAAAGATAACAAGAAATCCTTGCATGAATATCATGCTCCTGTTACTAGGTGCTAGCCAATGAGCCTGGACTCCTTCCTATCAGTCCTGTGTCTGACCGTGTGAAGCCCTGGCTAGCCGTACTGTATTCACAGTCTGTGGTATGGTTAAGCTCATTATTCCGTCCACTGTGTTAACCCATCTACATGGAGATCTTTTTTCTGACTCTCTACCTTTATGAGCAAAATGTCCTTCCCTAGGGACTGGCCTCTGTTAACATATCCAAAGAATATGAAATGAAGTGCTGTGTGGGTGTATTTTTTCTGAAGTAGATCTGTTTGTTGCAATCCAGTCAGCACTTTCA
>NW_006399761.1:7228731-7243074 GCF_000299155.1 Elephantulus edwardii
AGGGGAAGGCCCTCTATGAGGTGGATTGATTCAGTGACTGGGATAATCGGGATGGGAGTGTCAGAGACAGTGCGATTGGCACAGGACAGGGCAGAGTTTAGGGCTGTTGTACCTAGGGTCGCTATGAGTCGCAAGCTACTCGACAGCACATAACAACAACAACATGTATGTATGTATTTATTTTTGGATTTCCATTCATTCATTGTTGCACACTTTCATCCCTGCCAGCCCTGCTCCCTCAGTTTGCTTTTCTCTTTAAAAAGTAAAAAAAAAAACAAAACAAAACCAACTTGCATTGTTATATAATCCCTCCACTCCCTCATGGTATATTCACACACTATGCTGCATTGAAAAACAAGGAATTCATGAAATATTACACAAAATGAATGAGTCTGGAGGATAGTATGCTGAGTGAAATATCTCAGACACAAAAGGATAAATACTGCATAGTGTCACTATTGTAAAGTGACTGACCTTGGAGTTGGGGGAAACTAAAAGGTGATAATTCTTTTTGAAAGAGGAAAAAAATGTAGAGCTCAAGAGTAGGTCTAAAATAGTACCAGAAAGAAATCTAAAGGAATCATAAATGTATGCCACAACTAGAAATCAAAACAATACAGAAAAATATTTACTAAAATTTAGTCAAAAACTGAAGAATAGTTGAAAAAGTTGCTTTAGCCTGTGATTACAGGCATTGTATCAATTCAGTCCTTCTTGCTGAGAGGCCTTCCTCTCTTTTTCTGGCCCTCCATCTTGGTCAATATGCTGTCAGTTTTCCAAGGTCTTGCCCCTCCCGACCAAATGCTCAAAGTGTGTGAATCAAAGTTGCACCATCCTTGCATTCAAGGACACCATGGTTGCACTTTCCTCAAGAAAGATTCATTTGTTCTCTTGGTAGTTGATGGGATATTTCAATACTCATCTCCAGCACCACAATTCAGAGGCATCAATTGTTTTTTTGTTTTTCATATTCATTGTCCAACTTTCAGATGCAGAGGAAGCAATTGAAAATGCCATGACTGGACTCAGCACATGTCAGTCTTTTAACTATATTTTGCTCTTTAACACTTTGAAGAGTTCATGACAGATTTCTTAAATCCAATAGATCTTTTGATACCTTGACCATAGTTACCATCATGTTGATTGTGGATCCAAGTAAAATGAAATCTTGGAAAATTCATTCATTTCTCAATCTGTCGTGATGTTGCCTTTTGTTCTGATGGAGAAGATTTTTGGTTTTATTCAAGGAGTTAATCTTTGACCTTCTTCAGTAAGCTCTTCTAGACTTCATTTTCTACAAGTAAGGTTGTATCATCTGCATAAGGTAGGTTGTTGATGAGTCTTCGTGCAATCTTGATATCACATTCTTCTTCATATAATTCAGTTTGGGGATTAATTTTCTTAGACCACAGATTGAATAGTTGTGGAGAAAAGATATATTGCCAACACACTCTTTTCTTTCATGATTTTAAGCTATCTAGTGTTGACTGTTTCTGTTCGGACAACTGCTTCCTGGTTTAGGTATTGGTTTCCCATGACAATAATTAAGTGTTATGGTATCCCTAATCTTTTAAATGTTAGTCATAATCTGTTGTGATCCACGTAGTCAAACACCTTTACATAATCAATAAAAAGTAAGCACGTTTTTAGTATTTTTTTTTAATCAGCAAAGGTCAGGAAGACAGTCAGCCTGACATTAGTAATGATATCCTTCATTCTTTGGTTTCTTCTAAATTCAGCTTGAGTTTCTGGATATTCCCTATGGATGTACTATTCTGGCCGATTTTGAATACTCTTCAGCAAGATTTTACTTGCCTGTGATATTGTTCTAGAATTTCTATATTCTGTTGGTTGCCATTTTCTGGAAAGGTAACAAAATGTTTCTCTCCCAGTCCATCTTTAAGATGTACAATATGTATATAATTGTATAAAATATGGTCATTTTACCTTAGTTTATCTAACTCAGCCCTCTGATTGAATTAGAATCGGTGCTCATTGTGGCCCCATGAACAATTAACAAACACACAACTGTCACAATCACTACAACGTTCTACTCCTAAGGTGCAAAGTTAACGGTATGGACAATGAAAAAGCTGCACTGTGCATTGATTCTATTCATGTAAAGAAGAGAACCAGAGAACTAAGATTACAAAGTGCTGGATATTATGCAAATAAGGTTCATGTTTTACATTTCTACATATAGCGCTGTCCCTTTAGTTATTACCATAACCTGCCTATATTGATGCATTGCACATACAGAAGACGACAGTTTCATTCCACACACACACACACACACACACACACACACACACCGTCTTCATCTTGGTTCCTATTGACACTGAGTTTTAGTTCGCAGCAGGGAACTCCCATCAACCTACCTTTGAATTTCTAAAACAGCTCCTCTCCCAGCAGGATTCTGTCCTCACTCTGCACACTGCTTTTGTCAATGCAGCAAGGAGTCATATTTCCCCCCCTGCACTGAAAAAATTCCTCACTAGACCAGCTGATGCCAGCTCTGAACGTCCTTGGGCCTATGCACCTCCGGCCAGAGCCATCACTCACGCAGGTGTGGTCGGTGCGCCTGCCATCTGGCCTTGGCACTCGGGCAATTTGAATATCCCACTGGCAAGGGCACCTTAGGGTGGGCAAAGCAGAGAGGTGACCAGCTCCTCTGGCGATGAGTCCACCTGCTTGCCAGGGGGCCCGTCATGTTGGGTGAGATTCACACCTTCACTTGTGCCATCCTGCCACCTGGCTTCAAGTCAGGCTCTTACCTGGAAGTCTGGGTGTATGACCCCAGAGGCCTGCTCCCCGTAGGACTAGATCATGCTCAGGGTATGGGAGTGTCACATGTAGCCTTACCCCTACTCCTGCTTCTGTCTGTTGCATTATGTTCCTGGTCAGAGATAGTTTATAAGTCACCTCTGATCAGCCTGTCAGGCTGATTGCCCACTGTCTCCAAGCAGTGACAGCTTTCGTTGTTTATTTTGTGATGGTAAAGCACTAATGGACTGAGTCTATGACTTCCTGAGCATTGGTGATGTCTTTGATATATGAATATGTTCAAAACCAGCCTTTTTTTTTTTAAAAAAAAAAGCCCTTGAGAATTTTTTAGGCTAAAATGTTAGTGGAAGCACCTTCCCAGGTTTTGTGTCTGTGGAGATGCTGGGTGGTTTTGAACCACTAAGCTTTTGGTTACCAGCTGAACACTTGATAGTAATGAAATCCTAGAACAGAGTCGGTGAGAAAGTATAAGTGTACTGCTTTGACCATAATGTACAGATTGAGATCAAAAGACGCTAATGATTATCAATATTTAAAAAACATTTTTTAAACTTTTTGAGACCATTTTCCTTAAGATTATTTCTTTTATATAAAAATCAATGCCTTTTGTACTATCTAAACTTTTATCTGAAATTTAGCAAATTCTTTAGTTTGTATTGTTGCTTTTCCTTAACTTAAAAAAATCAAATATGATCTTTTACAAACAAAATAATATGTAAAGAAAACCTTGTTCTTTTAAATCATTTCTATCCATCTATCCATCTCATCCATCTTTCTGACATATGTGTATGTAAAGAAAATATCACTAGATGTTAAGAATGTTTACTTTTGGAGGGTAGAATTCTGGGTGATTTATTGCTTGCTTTATTGTATTTTTGTTTTTACTCCATGGGTCAGGATGTTTATAATAAGCTTATATTTTTGTATTAAAAATCACTACTGTATCTCTTAGCATAAGTTAATACTAATGTGACATGCCTATCCCTGGTCTCTGTGGAGTACAACAACAAAAAAAAGCTTTATTCTTATCTTTGAATGTATTTTATCTATTTCTTCCTTCTCTCTTTACCTTCTTTTTAGCTTTATCCTTTTCCCCCTTCATGTCTAATTAATTTTTCCCCAAAATTAAAAAAAAAATGTTACTCTTAGGTAAAATGGAATGAATTCTGATTCATAAGGACGCGCAGTACAGCAGAAGAAAACACTGCCAGCTCTTTGATCATTCCCATCATTCTTTTCCTTGAGCCCATCGTTGGAGACAACATGTCCATCCACCCCGCTGAGGATCTTATTGGACTTTACCACCCCTCTGCTTTTCCAAGCACGGTCTGTTTCTCCAGAGGTGGGTTCCTGAGACGATGCCCGAATCTGTGAGACAAAGCCTCTCCAGTCTCTCTTCCGAGGAGTTCTCTGGCTGCCTTCAAACACTGATTTTTGTTGTTGTTGCTTTGGCAGTCCATTGGCTACTCATTATTCTTCACTAATAGCATCATTCAACGACCTTCACTCTTCAATATGCCTTTTTCAGGGTTCTTACTTGGTGGGATGTTGTATCAGAAACCAGAGGCCCTACTTTTTCAGGTTAAATCCACCCAAAGGAGAAACAGGAGCAGTCTCCTCCCATATAATTTACGGCCTTGGAAACCCAAGTCAGTTCCAATTCAAAGGCAATGAATGAGTGAGGAGAATCCTTAGTCATGACTCAGCTTTCACACGTGTAAGAAATGATTAAAAATATCACAGCGTGAGGGAGGTCTGTCTGTGTCTTCAAAGGGACTAGAAGTCAATCAGAAGATAAAGATGACATTTATTAATGGAGATGCATATTGAAGTTAGTTTTTTTTTAAGGAAAACTACAAAAGACCGAAAAGATCAGAAGTACATGTTCAATGATAATTATTATTAAAGAAGCACAAGCCAACATGGGGTTATTTCTACTTTTAAAGTTGTTAAATATCTCAAGTTTTAGAAACTTGGTGTTAGCGTTGGATTTGGGGCAAGTATTTGGAGATCTGGGGGTGTAAATTCCTTTAACCATCTTAGAAGCCATTTGTCAACAGTGCATTTTAGTCTTCATGCACTGGCTCTTGTTTTCCATAAATAAAGAATGAAGTGACTTGATTGACAAGACATCGCAAATATGTGCACAAGGACACTGCTCATTTTAACACAATCTGTGGGGGCAAAAATGACTGAATACCTCAAATGACAATAATTAATATATTCTAGCTGTTTCTACACGATACATGAATCAAAACCAATTCACAGCCGACTTCCCTCCACCCCCAGTGGGTTTTCAGAGGCTATAAATCACATGGGATGAGATTGCCCACCTCTCTTGGTTAAAGCTGCTGGTGGATTTGAACTGCTGGCCTTTACATTGCCAGTGCAATTTCTTACTACTAGGCTACCAGAGATCCCTAATAAAAACTAGAATCAATCTAAATAATCATCAGTAGGTAGATACCATGTGTGTTGTTGTTTTTGTTGATTGCCTCATAGAGATCCTTTGAACAAAAGGCCTGAAGCCCCTCTACAATTATCGGCATTTATCAAAGTTCAGAGAGTTTCCAGAGGCATGTGGTTTAGGAAGTGGATGCCACTCCTGCTTGCAAATGGTAGAAGATATTTTTCATAATCTATTTGAAGCATAAATTACATTTCCATGTTTGTGTATAGATATTTCTAGGGAGCCCTGGAGCGCCAGTGGGAAGGGTATTTTGCTGTCAATCCCAAAGTAGACCCTTAAAGTCTATCAGTTGCTTCATTGAAGAATAATGGGCAAGCTCATCCTGTGTGATTTACAGTCTCTGAGAAAGCATTGAAGGGTCAGTTATAAGTTTGTTCTGACTCAACAGTAATGTGGTGGTGGTGGTTTTGCTGTCAGAGACCTCTCCAAAGTACTGAAGAGCAATGATGTCAGTGTGGAGACAAAGGTGCACCTGATTCAGGCTATGGTCTTTGTAATTACTTTCTATGCATCATAAAGCTGGTCAATGACTTGGGATGATAGAAGGAGAATTGATGCCTTTGAGCTTTGGTGCTGGAGAAGAGTATTGAGGGTACCATGGACTGCTAGGAGAACAAACAGGTTCATCCTAGAGAGGGTGAAGCCAGCTACTCCTTGGAGACAAGGATTCTGAAGCTTTGTCTGACATACTTTAGACATGTGGCAAGGAGAGACCAGCCTTGGAGAGGGACATCATTCTTGAGAGGGTGGAGGGGGACAGCGCAGGAGAGAGACTCTAGATAAGATGGACTGATTCAGTGACTGGGGTAATGGGAATAAGGTTGGCACAGGATAGAGCAGGGTATGGAGCTGTTGGACATAGGGTTGCTAGAATTCCAAGTGACTTGATGGCACATAACAGAAGCAGCATCAAAGTAAAATATAACATATTTATGTTTATAATGGTTTATATGTCTTATTTCTTCAGATATATAAGAAATATTGACAACAGAGGTTGTTTTAGGAGTAGGTGGTGAGAAATTTGGACTTTTAATTTTTTTGGTGATTTGCATAGAAATTTGTATATGTTGCATTTAATCTATGTACGTTGTGTTTCATGCATTCCTTCATTCACTTTGTGTTTCATATGATCCTTCCCATACATTATGTTTTATAAAACGCATCACCTTTGATCTGTGTCTCGACTGGACCTTTCCTCCGATTCAGACTGTTTTGCTCTGTGTTATATTACATGAATGCTTACAACCTTACTTTGATTAAAAAATTATCAGCAGAGATTGTGGACTTTATGGTTATTTCTTTCTTCTGTCTTAAAAAATAATGTGCTATAAATGTGGAACTAGGTTTATAGTTTTGTCTGTTTAAAAATATATTATCATTCTTAAAAATAACACAGGTGGCAGAGAGGGAGGAAAACAATTAGAAAGAAAATAAGACAACTGTAAAAACTCACTATTGAGACTATAAACCCCACGGCTATCGCTTTGTGTCAGAGTGATTTACCATCTGATTTGTAAAGACTGACAAGAAGAAAACAAAAATTCTTGCCACTGGACCAATAGACAACATCATGATAGATGCAGAAACGATTAAAACTGTCAACAACTTCATCTTACCTGGATCCACAATTGGTCCTTGGTCCAAGCAATCAGGAAATTAAGAAACATACTGCACTTGAATTTTCTGCAAAGATGTTTCCAAATTACTGAGGAGTAATGATGTCAGTTTGAGGACTAAGGTGCATCTGATTCAGGTCATGGTCTTTCCAATCACTTGCTATACATCTAAGAGCTGGACAGGGAATAAGGATGACAGAAGAAGCATTGATGCCTTTGAGTTGTGATGTCGGAGAAGAATGTTGAACATCCCACGGATGGCCAAAAGAACAAACAAATATGTCTTGGAGAAAGTGCAGTGAGTGTTCTTTAGAGGCGATTATCGATAAGGCTTTGTCTCACATACTTCAGACATGCTGTTACGAGAGGCTTTTCCTTGGAGAGGGGATAGGATACTCGGAAAGGCAGAGGGTTAGGGAAGGAGAGGAAGACCCTCAACCAGCTAGATTGACACCGTGACTGCCGCAATGGGCTCTAGTGTGTCAGGAAGTGTGGGGATAGCACAGACGAGGACAAGGTTCAGATCTGACATTCATGGCGTCAGTATGGCTCGTACAAGACTGGACAGCACCTAACAACCACCACATAAATTCATGGGAAGGACTGTCCATATCTCTTATGTAGAACAACAGGTGGATTTGAACGTATTGCGTGTGGTTTGGCACCTCTTGAACCTGTGAGAACCAGAGCTATATGGTCTTTTAAGTTTGTAGAATCAGGAGAGTAGGTAGCACCAACATGACTCAACCATGTGAGATAAATATTGTCAAAGACGGTGACCACAATAGGCCTGGACATAATCACCTTCCTCCTCAGGTCCAGGCAGGTGATGGTTCAAATCCAACACCTGCTCCTAGAGAGAGGGTCAGCTATTGGTTGATTCTGACCTGATGCCAATAAGTTTAGTTTCTTTTTCAGATATGTCTAATTTAGGTGCACTTCTGCATGCTGCTATTGTTGATTGCCTTTGAGTCGAGCACAAGTCCTAGCGACCCTATGAACAAAAGGCCTGAAGCCCGTCTACAACCATCAGCATTTATCAAGTTCATAGGGCTCCTGGAGGCATGTTATTTAGGAAGTAGATGCCTCTCCTGCTTTTTGGATGTACATGTATGTATATGTGTGTGCTCAAAAGCAGATTAAATTGCAAAGAAAAGCTTACCAGTTTTTCCGAGACCACACATTTAGTATATTTTTAACTGAGAAAAGTACATTTCGATATTCAATATAAGTACCTTAGTGGTGGCTTGGAGGTAAGGAGTTGTCCAGTCAATCCAAAGGCGAGCGGTTCAAATCCATGAGTTGCTCTGAGGGAGGAAGAGGAGCAGTCCCCTCACCTGTGACTTGCATCCTCTGAAAATCGGCTTGAGAGTGAGCTAGTGGGGTTGTGACTGGATGGCATTGAGCTAAGTTTCTCCAGGTTTCCTAATTGATGTGCGTTTGCCAAAGGACCACACACGAGGTATGGGAGAAAGTAGGCTCCGTATTACCAAATTATTTTAAAAACCTGAATCTGAAGTACTTTTCTCGAAAGACTTCATTTGCTTTTATCAGTATTTGATGTGGACATCAAAGAAAGCATTGGTGCCCTGTGAATGGTGCTCAGGTGTGAGGGTAAGTGTTTTTGACCAGCGCTTTAAGTTGACAGACAATATACAATATCAAGGCCAGTTCAGTGCCAGTACTTCACCTTGGAATTACTTGAGAGTTACCAGAAGAAGGGTCACGTTGGCTTCATCTCTAGTGATTAAACAGTGATTTCTGTTACAGCGCAGATAGCCTGAGAGGGCTATTCAGGCATTATCAGTCATTGAGATCACACTGTAAATGTATTTATAAATTCTTCCCCCCAACGCCCCCAAAAAAGACCTTAACAATTAAAATAAGTTGGTAAGTGCCATTTAGTAGACCTTAAATCATAGCGACCTTAGTTAGAGCAGCTCAGAACCTGGCCTTAGTCTGCACCATCTGATATACATGAGTCATGGCCATAGCCACGGCATCGCCCACCTCTTTTCCTAACCCTCTGCCTTTCCCAGAATGAAGTCTTTCTCCAAGAACTGCCACCTCCTGACAGCATGTTCCAAACAGTATAGATGAAGGGATAGTATTGATGAGAATCAATAGGGAGTCGTTTTTATGCCTTTTGGTCACCGTATTTCTGGTTGTTTCTCCACAACGCATCTGGTTTGCTTCTGACAAATGAATATGCCATGTTGTAATAATGATTAATCCTTGTGATTTCACCTTTATCACTTTGATTAGCGCTCCTGACTCTAAAGCAAGGATGACAGTAATTACTAGTATGCACATTTTCTCTTCATCCCTGTGCATGAATTCAATGCATGATAGTGCCTAAATCCACCCACTTCATAGTGTGGGCAAATAGAAAGGTGGTTAAAAAGATATACTAGACTAACACGACTGGGAGTACAGTCCGGCCCACCCACCGGGCAGACACAACCAAAAGTATAGCGATTTCTGATGAACAAACACAATTATGAATAGAAATACATACCATGCTTGGTTAAAACATATGCCTAGTTCAGAGTATTCTGTGTCACCAAGAAAATACTGATATATTTGAAGGTTTCACTCAGAGCCCTCCTCCTCCAGGAGGCTCCCCCAAAACATAAAAAGGGATTTGCCGTTCCACGCTGACAGAACTCCCCATGCAGGCTGGAATTCTAAACAGAATCATCAGGAGTTGCACAAAATTGCATTTCAATCAGATTCCAGAATTGCAGACGCTGTTCAAATACATCCCGTATTTCAAAAGGGCCAGCTCGTGGAGTTGTTAATATGAAATGCTGGAAGCCAGCATGATCCAATTGATTGAGCCTCCTCCATGAAATTGTTTGTGCCTTTTTTTTTTCTAAAGGTATGTGTTTCTCTGCTGATTATTACCAGTCATAATACTTTGTACACAAGGGCCCCTCCCTGCTGTTAGCTGGTGCTTGCTTGGCAGGGAGCAGATGAACCCTTTCAGGTTGCTGGTGTGTGGTGTGGCTGCTACCACACACGAGCAGCCTTGATTGTTTTCATCATAAAGATATTTCTTGGTCGTCAGAATCATTTAGGTGAACATTGGCGGTGTTCTGTCCAGTATCAATATGACCATGTTGCAAGTCTCTGTTGAAAATGATAGACAAAAAAATGCCTGTTTGCTCCCTCTCTTCAGGCACTATTCCAATCTAATGTTTCCATTTGAGTCCCTGTTGTCTTCAGAGTTCTCTATCTGCCTCTACTCTCACCTGGCCGCTTATGACTGCGGCAGTACTTCCTGGATCCCACATTTCCCTGTCTCTCCTTCTCAAGCCTGTGTTACTTTCTATCTCAGCTTTCAAGGCCCCCCCTTCTCATTAGAGACAGCCTTCCATCCCTGTTGATGATGATAGCATGGTGGACGAAAGATTTAACCTCTTTGTTACTCTCTCTATTTCATCATTGTTGTGATAATTGAGCCTAACAAACGATGCCCCAGACACATCTGCTCAGAACAGAAACGTGACATTTTCTCCCTCACAGCTGACGATCGGCTGAGGGAGTTGTGCAGCGGGGTAGCCTGGACAGGGCTTTGGACGCTGATCGGGTTTGGATCTACCCGATCTGAGATGTAAGAGAAAGGGTCAGTGGCTTTATGAGACATGAGCCTCTCATAACAGCCTTGGGAGTTCAAAAAGCCAAGCCAGGTTTGTGCAAATGCTTTTAAGGGCTCTGCTCATGTTGTGGCCACCAGTACTTTAGGGAAACTGCTTGTAAAAAATCAAGACCGGGGTTCAAGCTGAGTAAGGATCAGATAGACATATAGAGTCCACTCACAGTAGTGTACGACAAGCAGACCAAGTGGTGTGGTGTGGAAATGGGAAGATACATAGACTCAGAAACCCAATGAAGTTTATTGTGAGTTAGAATCAAGGTCATTGTGAGTTAGTTTCAACTCTAGGGTAGTTTTTTTTTTTCCCTTTAAAATCACTTGTTATGCATCAGAGAGCTGGACAATGACTAGGGAGGATAGAAGGAGCATTGACACCTTTGAGCTGTGGTGCTGGTGAAGAGTATTGAATGTACCATGGACTGCCAAGAAAACAAACAGATTCATACTAGAAAGGGTTAAACCAGGCTGCTCTTTGGAGGCAAGGATTCTGGGGTTTCGTCTGACATACTTTGTACATGTTGTAAGGAGAGACAAGTCTTTGGAGAGGGACATCATGCTGGGTAGAGTAGAGGGACGGCGCAGGAGGGGAAAACCCTCTATGAGGTGGATTGATTCAGTGACTGGGGTAATCAGGATGGGTGTGTCAGAGACAATGCGATTGGCACAGGATAGAGCAGGATTTAGGGCTGTTGTACTACATAGGGTCGCTATGAGTCACAAACGACTCGACGGCACCTAACAACAACATATCTATCTCTATCTATCTATCTATCTATCTATCTATCTATCTATCTATCTATCAATCATCTGCTTGTCTGTCTGTCTATCACTATGGAAAGAGCCTCTAGCTGGTACAATAGTTAAAGAGATAACTAAATGTAAATGCTATGGATCAGAGAGTTGGACAGTGACTAGGGATGATAGAAAGAGAATTGATACCTTTGAGCTGTGGTGCTGGAGAAGAGCATGGACTGCTAGGAGAACAAACAGGTTTGACCTGGAGAGGGTGAAGCCAGAATGCTCCTTGGAGTCAAGGATTCTGAAGCTTCGTCTGACATACTTTGGGTATGTTACAAGGAGGGACTGGTCCTTGGAGATGGACATCATGTTTGGGAGAGTGGAGGGACAGCACAGGAGAGGAAGACCTTAAATGAGATGGATCGATTCTGTGAGTGGAGTGGTGGGAATGAGTGTGTCTGAGACGGCGAGGTTGGCACAGGATCAAATGGCATTTAGGGCTCTTGTACATAGGGTCGCTATGAGTCGCAAGCGACTTGATGGCACGTAACAAAAACAACAAATGTAAATGCAGTAAATCCACAGGAGAAGATTGCCCTTCTGTTATGGGCTGGCTAGTGGATTCGAACCACATGCCTTTGGGATTGCAGTGCAACTTCTTATCACAAGGTCACCAGAGTGACTACAAGAATGGACTTGAACACCGCAGAGGTAGTGACAGTGATCCAGGATAAGACGAGGTTTCCAGCTGTTGTCTTCTTGAGTCGGCGTCAGCTAGTACCTGACAGCAACCGTATTGTCCAGTCAAATTATTCATCGAAACTCTTAGTGCTAAAAAAAAACAAAAAAACCCCAACCACAAAAAAACCACACCAAACCAACAAACAAAAACTCTCAGTGCTTAGTTCTATCTCAGCACTCTCTTTCTACATGCACGTTACTTTCATTGATCATTATTTTACAAATAAGTACAAGATTCTCTATTAGTTGAAGCTTGTACTAAAACTGTACAATTGATTTTGTTTTTTCCTGCAGAGTTTCACTGAACTGTGCGTGGTGTTGTGAACATTTCATCAGCGAGGAGGAGGAGTAGGTGGTCCAGGGTTCTGAGCTGCCCACTTGCCTGGTGGACCCGGGAGTCAATGCTGGTAAGTGACGCCGACTCCTCACCCAGCCATGTCCCACCGTCCACAGTCTCCTGTTAAGCAGCTGCCAGGTTCTGACTGATCTTTATGTGCATGTAAAACGGGTAAGTTGGAAGTTGATTCTCTGATAATCAAATATTGTAGAAAAATCTATTTACTTACTGACACCTTCAGAATGTATTGTCTCATGGTTTTGGAGTCTAGAAGTCCACATCAGGGCACTGGATCCTGAAGAAGGCTTTTCCTTCATGTTAACCTCAGGAATTCCTTGGAATTCTTTGAAATTTCGTGGGATCTAATTTCCCCTTGCATGTGCATATATGCGTATACATGTGTCTCTTCTCACCTTTTAAAAGAAGTTTATACTTCAAAAAGATTACATTTTGAGTTCATGCTACTCTCCTATAACTTTATAACATAACAAATTAAAATCCCTATTTCCTCTGTTATAATTATAGGCACTGAGGTCAGGACCCAAGTGTGTAATTGAGGAGACGCAATTTAATCAATCACAAAAACCTTAGCAATAAAATATTGTCAATAACAGTTCTTCTGACTTCTCAATAAAAGAGTTTAAGCAATTGTAACACAGATGTCCATACCAGTTACAAGGCTTTTAACCTTCAAAAAGATTATAATCTTTTGTAGAGAGACATATACACAGTGAAATGATGATTTATGATAACGATTGCCAATAAAGCTCTATAAGAAGAATGTAGCCTAGTAGAAAGTGTGTTTAAAATGTCAAAGGAGAGGATAGGGGTTTTCTTCTTATGAAAACATGGCTATAGATTTACTTCATAGCAGAGAATATTCCGGTCATGGGCAGTAGAATGTCTAACGAGAGCATGAGAAAGTGAGACAAGCGAGGGGCGTGGACAGAGGTTTGGTCAAAGTGTTCATGTGGCAAAATGAGCATTACTGCTTAGCCTTCTATTTGAGAATGTCTGGCGTTTAGCAGAAGATCAGAGAGCAAAGGGGAGCAACACTTTGAAAAGGCAATTCTACAATTTCTATTTCTAAGGGGATGAGCGACCGTGACTAAATGCCATTCTTCTTCATGTGTGATGACGTCTGTTCGTGTGATAACGTGGCATTTCATAAGTCACACGTTGTGCCATTTTTGCACCGCTCAGAAGGATATGTGTGCCGTGACTGTTCCTTTACCGAGACCACGTCGCTTCCACTTGCCGAATAAATCAGAAGCGATCCCAGGAGCTCACAGATTTTACATTTCCCCACAAAGGCCAGGCCGAAAGCAGAATCCGTCCAGGAGCACACTGAATTCTCAGTCCTTCTAGTGAAGAATTACGGGAGTGCTCATAGCTCACATTACCGAGAAGTCGAGAAGAGTCTATTCCCTTCCCTGCCACGAGTTAAAACACCAAGTCATCCCTTTATGAGAATTCTCTTTCCTTCTTCCTACTCGGGTGGGGATGTTTTTCACATCAACCTTCTCTCTCCTTGTTATCATTTCTAATGTCATTATCTGAATTTATTTCCAGTCACATCCTAGACACTTTTACATCTTGGGAGTATGAAGAGTTAGTGTTTCACAGACTTACAATTTGATTACTGAGGTACTTTGTTCATGAAACAGACACAGTACAGATGCAGGTGGACGATGGCATAACGAGGGTGACAAAATATAGCCAAGGGGCAAAAAAACCACACACTGAGCCAGTCTATGAAGAACGTTTAATCAGCAATGTCTCCTGACTGGGTTTGCCCATACAATACAATGCGAGACATTTGGGAGATAAAAGAATAAAAAGAAAAGTATTTTTAACCATAAAAAAAATTACACTAGCTCCTTGCTATTGTAAACAAAGCCGCAATAAACATGGGTATACATATATCTACTTGGATGAACCTAAATGCCCATCAACAAACGAATGGGTAGAGAAGCTGTGGTATATTCGCACAATGGAA
>NW_006399761.1:7243559-7254990 GCF_000299155.1 Elephantulus edwardii
AAAAATACACTAATTAACATTATTAGAATAGAGTTCAAAGGAGAGGGTGGTTATTTTTACTACCCGATGCTGTAAGTCACTTCTGACACAAAACCAAGGAGCTATGTGGGCTTTTAAGGCAAATCCAATTCACTGAGAAAAGGCTCTCCTTTATTGGTGCCCTAAAGGTTGGTCAAGAAGAAAGACGCAAAAAACACACAAATTCAGTCACTTGAAGTTATGGAAAATCGGAAATGTCATCTGCCCCAGTCAAACCCTCTGTGTTTTATTGGTTTGGTTTTTTTTTTTTTCTCAGAAATGGCCTCATTTAAGGACACTGTACCTGATCCCCAACATCTCAAACAAGGACCAATCGTTAGTCCACAGTGCACTGCTTGATTAAGTCACTTTCAAGGTTTTGTATTTCCCTGTGTTGCGTACAATCACTGCATTCATTGGAGTAACTTCACAGACCTAAACGTTCATCAGCAGGGAACCCGGGCAGTAAACAGTGCAACGCACAACCCCTTCTTCCCATTGTTGCGTTTCAGTTCCCTCATTTCAGCGTAAATCTTAAATCCACCTTAACATTCTAACAGCACGTTAGGGAGCTTGGAATGT
This sequence comes from Elephantulus edwardii, assembly GCF_000299155.1. Lineage (NCBI taxonomy): Eukaryota > Metazoa > Chordata > Mammalia > Macroscelidea > Macroscelididae > Elephantulus > Elephantulus edwardii. The sequence goes on from NW_006399761.1 coordinate 7,244,160, forward strand.
GATTGTAATTGTGGAAGAAACCAGAGAAGAAGTAGCGTCCTAGATATGTGTTTCTACAGTAGAAGAATTACTTAGAGGGCATCTCCAGCTTGGAGTTGTACATCTTCTATGAGGGAATAAAAACAATCATCCAGCTGCTTAGACGTGGATTTTTCTCTCTCTCTCATTTGTTTGTTGTTGTTGTTTATCTTTGTAGTAAGTTTTAGTTTGGTACTCTGAAATAACCTGCCTCTCTTTTTCATTTCAATGTCACTAATACACACAAAGCAATTACCTTTCTATTAGCTCATATTCTAGCTGCACAAATAGCTCTTCTCGCTATTAGTTATTTTAATTTGCCCATTGTGGATGGAGTCGCTGACAGGAACAGTCTAACTTTTCGTTTTAATTGACTGTAATCTACTTGGGAAAGAGCTCCATTTCACTATGTGTGAAAACACCCTAATGTTTTAATGGGCCTGTTTTGCCAAAGCGAGGGTTTACCTGTGGCTTGCCCATCTTTACCATTTTAAACCTACTATAATTTTCCAACATCCTTTCAAAGGGATCACCCAATACACAGCAGTTAATTGTACTCGACTGTTAGTTTAAGCCTCTTGGATAATGCCAAAGAGTTCATAGGCCATTTTGCATACATTGTGGAGGTGGGAGTAACATTTGAGGTATTTTTTCATTCACATGAAATGGCTGTATTAGTGAGACAGAAATATGAGGAGTAGTTTGCTTCAACCACACAAATTAATCCATTTTGTGGTCTATGTTGCATAGAAATTCTTTTTGTTGTTAAAAAAAATCCAGAGAGCATAGAAAGGTACACTGAATGCTAATCTTTCAAATGTTGAAATGAAATGCTTTCAAATATATAGGGGGAAAATCCTGTTACAAGAAGAAAATGATTCTGATACATTGAATAAAATTCAGATGAAAGAAAATTGGTAAACTACAGGTCCTATTGATTGAAAAGCTTCTTATATAGGCTACAAATTGATGGCAGTTTTGAATCCTAAGGTTTTGCTTTTTTAATTTCTGTTTTAAACCACAGCATACAGCCTCCTTTTATGACCTGCCTCACAAAGGACCTCTCTGTAATATTTTCATAAAGGCCACTTAGATTTTTATTAAATTTGTAAGAGGCTGAGCTGGAGTTTTTCCACATTGTTGAAATGTCACTTTTAAGACCCCAAGTCATCAAGGTTGTAGAAGAAAACATATCAAAATTGGCTGGTGTTGCTTTAGTATACATGGGGTGTTGGTGTAACCAGTTAAGAGGTGGTGTTTATGTTTTGCGAAAGGACCTTGTAAAGTAGAACATTTTGTCAATTATCTCAGTGATGTGTGTGATGTATGTGAGAGTCTGAGTGAGTGGGTGTCTGTTTCTCTGTGTGTGGCACAGAAGCCAACAAATGCTAAAATGTGAACTTCAAATAGAATTGCAGATGGTGCTGATAAATGTCATGACTTCTGACTTCTCCAACTTAGACCTAAGTGAGTTGGCTGTTCCGTCACTAGAAGTCCCTGACACAGGTCATCATTTTGAATCCAGGTGACTTAGGGCACGTGAGGATCAGGTGCGTATTTCCACTTAGCAAGACAGTCTTTCTTGGTAGGTGCCCTCAAGTTGACTCCAACTTATAAAGACCCTCGGAAAATTAGACACCTTGCCCTGTCTCACATCATCCTCCCAGCCATCTCCCTACTGCGCAAGCCTAGTGTTACAGTTACGTGTCAGTCCAATCCCCTTGAAGGTCATGCTCTCTATCATTGACCTTTTCCTTTCCCCAGTATGATGTCTTTTTTCAGAAGACGCCTTTTTTTGCCCCCTGACAAAGCAAGCATGTCCAATCGCCTTGAGGGTCATGCTCTCTATCATTGACCTTCTTCTTTCCCCAGTATGATGTCTATTTTCAGAAGATGTCTTTTTTGCCCCCTGACAAAGCAAGCATGGCCTTACTTGTGTTTACGAATCTGTGTTTGTCATTAGATGCCATCAAGTTGAGTGGGACTCACAGTCATAGCAACCCTGTGAACAGCAGACTGAATGGATGAACCTCTGCTGTGATAAATCTTGCTAGCTGGGTACCCAGTTGCTGGCAGGAATTGTAAATGTGGAAAGCAGCATTCATTCTTTAGAAAACAGCTGATGAGTGGTGGTGTGGCACAGATGCCACTCATAACGACAAGAATCTTTGATGTGAGGACAAACCGGGAGATCATTCACCACCAATTAGTGCATGAGCACATGTAAGCAACACGGAGCTTTGGTGGCTCAGTGGTAAGGGATTGTACGGCCATCTCAAAGGTATGTGGTTCAAATCTACCAGCTGCTCTGTGGAAGAAAGATGGGCCATCTCCTCCTGTGCCGTCCATTGCTTCTGAAAACCGCTGGAGGGGTAGTTCTAACTCGATGGTACAGGATAATAACAAGAAGCCTGTATTCCACTTACTGCCAATGTCATCCATCATTGTGGATGAGACCTTGTTGGAATTGTAGCTCTGGGAGCGGAGAAGCAGTGGCCATCAGTGGACTTACTCGCCTCAGCTAGCTCTTGGCTCTGAGCTTCACTTCTGTTGGGAGAAAATGTTCACTCAACAAAGCATTTTATTAAAAAAAAAATCATATTGGTTTTCATACAAAATTCTACTAGCTTGTTCTTTTTTCATGTACATGTGTTTCACACCTGCCTTTATTCATACTGTGTTTCATATACTCATTCATAGACTGTATTTTATACCATTAACCACCGTTGATCTGTGCCCACTATTCCCCGTCTTTTCAGATCCCCACTAGATCGAGCCTCATCACTTTGTCCCTTCCTTCTGCCCAGCAAACTCTGGCACCTGTGATTTCCTCCCTCCCTTCCTCACCCTCAGACCCCCTGCTCCCTTCTCCTTCCCCCAGCCCCCTGCCTGCACTTTTAACCACACCTTACTAGTTACATGTTTGGTTTTTTTTACAATAATTGTCTTATGCAGTATTTGTGCATGTGGGACTGAGATAGTTTACTCAGCAAAATGTTCTCTAGACTCTCCTATGTTATACAGTATTTTACTAAATCGCCGTTCCTTAGTGCTGCATAGTGTTCCATCATGTGAATGTACCAAGATTTCCCAGTCCGTTCATTTTTTTATAAACATTCAGACTGTCAAAAAAGCTGCACATAGAAACTCCATGTGCCCCAGTTATTCCACTGCTAGGAATATATCCCGAGGAAATTAGAACTGAAACATAAATGGAGAATTGTACACCAGTGTTCATAGCCGTGTTATTCATGGTAGCAAGAAAAAGGGAACAGCCATATATCCAACAAAGTCTTTTTTTTTTAATGCATAAGCAAACTGTTCCAGCATTTCCAACTTGGAATTTAGCTTCATGGATAGTATTTTTTGAGGCAAAGCAGTCCAGTCCTGGCCAAGGCACCCAACGAAAAGTTTTATAAATTTGAGTTTTGACAAATTACTTTGTTCAATATTAGTGAAACAATTTTATTTTGTTGGTGAGGTTCTACACAGAAGAACCCACATTGATTCATCAATTTCTGTATGTACAGTTCAGTGACATTGATCACATCCTAAGAGTTGTTCAATCTCTTTGCCCCATCTTTTTTGGCATTACCCCCCCCCATTAACTTACAATCGCTGTCCCCTAAGGGTCCTCTCCGATCACTGAAGTTGCTTGTTGCCACTTGGATTTTAGATAGCCAGATCTTGAGAAGGCTCAAGGCAAATATTCTTTTCCTAGTTGAGCCAAAATATTGTTGAGTTTTAAGAAGACTTCAGAAAATATTTTTGGTTTATGGTTATCTCAGGGCAATAGTTTGATTTTATTGTGTTTTGTTTTTATTTTTTCCTTAAAACCGCTAGTTTACCCCTTCTCCCTTTATTGACTTCTGTCATTTCTTCTCATTTACATTGCTCTGCAGAACCAACATATTTCATTAAATGATGACCGATCAAACACCACCACTAACATTGATTGACAAGAAGAACATCTCTCCCCACCCCCTCTTTCCCTCTCTCTCCCTCTGTCTCTCTCTGCCTCCCCCTCTCTACCTCCCATGGAGAGTTTTGCTGGTTGCCCAAAGGCTGAGCCTCTTAGTCATTTTGAAATTATCAGTGGCTCATTGGAGAAAGACAGTTAAACACCTGTGCGGTTTTCAATTTGGGAAACTCAATGGAAGACCACCAGCTAGTTAGGAATCAATTTCTAGCTGACAGTGACAGCAATAATTTCCCTCTTTGTCTCACAAATATATACACGTACTTCCGTTCTGGTGGTGCTGTGGTGAAGCATTTGACTGGATAGAAGTCTGCCGCTCAACCTTTCCACCTGCTGTGAGGAAGAATTGCTGAAGTGGACAGTCTGCTATCACAGAGATTTAACAATTTAGAAACCCTACAGGGGCAATTCTGCTCTGTCCTGCAGTGACCCTAAGTGTCGGAATCAGTGGATGTCGATGAGATTTATGTATGTACATGTTTTCCTGAACTGTTTGAGAATATGTATCTTGCAGTCTACAAATACGTCAATATGTAATTCCTAAGAATGAGGGAGATTTCTTACAGGATGACTACCAAAATCAAGGAATTCACATTTGTAGACCTACTTATAGGCCTTAATTTTTTCACTATTTTCCCTCATCCATATTGAAGGCTGCATTCTTTGATCTTCTGCAACAGGTTCTTCAAGCCCTTTTCTCACTTGGAGCAAGCAAGGTTGTGTCATCTGCATAACACAGGTTATTGATGAGTCTCCCTCAGTTCCTCATGCCACATTCCTCTCCATAGAGACCAACTTCTCGAATAATTTGCTCAGCATTCAGATTGATAGTAATTAAGTTCATTGTATTATATTTAATTTTTCCCTATTTTGATTATCTGTCAGTCTATTTGTTATGCATCTCCAATGTTCTATGGTATTGCTGTTGTTAAATGTCATTGAGTCAACTCTGACTCATAGTGAACTTAGGCACAACACAACCAATTCTTTCCTTATCCTGTGCCATTCTAACAATGTCCACCGTCTCAAGCCCGTTGTTTCAGTCGCTGTGTCTATCACTGTGTCCCTGAGAATCTATCTCTGCTTTGTGAGACTCTGCCTTTCAAAGCATGATGTCTTTCTCCAAGGACCCGTGGCTCCTAACAGCATGCCCCAAATATGGAAGAAATAATTTCACCATCCTTCCCTCTTAGGACCACCATGGTTATACCTCCTCTAAGGCAAATTTGTGTTTTCTTTTGGTAGATTATGGGATACTCAATTGTCTTTGCAACACTAGAACCCAGACTCACAAATTCTTGTCTTCCTTAATTATTGCCCAACACACATGCATATGACGCTATGGAAAAAACACCATGACTTGAGTCAAACCCAGTTTAGTCTTAAAATTGACATCCTTCTCTTTCACAGCTTAAAGGGATTTTTTCCCCCACAGCAACATGTATTTTGATTTCTTGACAGTGGCTTCCATGAGTGCTGGCCATGGATTCAAGTAGAAGGATATTCTTGACCACCTCAGTCTTCTGTATTTATCATGATGTTGCCTGTTGATCCCTTGGTGAAGATATTTGTTTCCTTGGTGTTCAGGTGTAATCCGTACAGAAGGTTTGAGTCTTTGATCTTCTTCTGCCCACTTTACACAAGCACTGCTCTGTCATGTACAGGACTCAGGGTGTCGATGGGTCCCTCTTATGAAACACGCTGTACTTCATATAGTCACTTTCCTCAATTATATATCACACAGATAGAGAATGTGCAGTGAAAGGATACTCCCCTTACAAAACACCTGACTTCTCATGATTTTACACAGAGCAGTATCCCTTTCTTCTATGTGAGTAAATGCTTCTTGATCTATATACAGATTCTATGTGGGTGTAATTAAGTATGCTGGAATTCGCATTGACTTGATTGATTTCCATTTCTTATGATCCATATAGTCAAAAGTCGTTGCATAGTAAATAAAATACCGGTAAACATCTTTCTGGTATTATCCTGCTTTCAGTCAGGACCCATTTCGTGTCAGCACTAATGTCCCTTTTTGCCTAGCCTCTTCCTAATCCAAATTGAATTTCTGACCATTCCCTGGTGATGCATGGTGCCAGCTCTTTTTAAATTCTCTTTAGCAAAGTGCTCCTTGTGTGTCACCTTTTAACAGAACAGATACAAATAAAGATCTCTTTCAGTCCATTGGCCAAGTGTGGCAGAAACGATAGGCGATGACAATGGAATAGAAAGATTATGAGACCATGATAATTTTCTGACTAGATACATATTGTTAACAATTTGGTTACCATGTAATATTAACATAGGTGCATATATATCCTATATCTTCTGCATGTGTATGTATATACACATATCCATATCCATATATATCAGACATATTTTTTATATATGCATAAAAATGGTAGAACATCAGTGTGTGTGTATATATGTGACTTCATGAAAGAGCTCCCTACATGTATTTATCTATATGTGAGAAATCTGTGAACGTATGTATATACATGATAGATCTTCTATGGATATGTGTATATGTGTATTGAAAGTGATAAATCTTCTATTTGTTTATCTATATTACTGAATGCAAGGGGTTCTTTCCGTAGTCTATTGCCAATAAGACAAATGGATTGCAATATCCATAAGCGCTTTATTACAGATCTGTGGAGGACAGCGGGTTGGCTTCAAAGACTACCTCCTGGTCTGAGAGTGGTCATTGGGCTTTTATACCAGGGTGAGAGACCAACTCACTTAAAAATGGACTTTTGTTAGTAAAAAAAAGAATTTCTACATCTGAAAAGAAGAGTTCACATTTAAGTACTAGCAATTCAGAAAGGGCATAGTCCTCTTCCTGGTAAACAGGCAGATTAATATATAATTTACATATGACTGGGGAAATAGCCTCAGAGAGCTCAGAGATACATTTCCTCTCCTGATAAACAGACAGGTTAAACTACATGACTAAAGAAAGGAAACTAGGAATTCTAAGGCGAAGTAACAAGTTTTGCAGGCTGGAGAAAACTGATGTCAGTTTCATACCTATAGTTTTATAACTGATACATATATAGATAATTCTGAACTTATTAATACCACCCCATCATGCATAGCAAGATCTATATGGCACAAAAATTCTTTCCACTCTGATGGTGTAGGGACTTGTGCTACCCAACCTAAGGTGACATCTCTCTGGCGGTGGGGTTCGTCAGAGGCTCTGTGAGAGAAGGATCAACAATTTACAGCCTTCAAAATCCTGCTGATGGGTCATTCATGAGTCAGTTGCAACTTGACAGCAGCGAGAATTTTTTTCTCTCCTTTATATAGATGGATATATGCACACATGTGTATATGAAGATCTCTGGTGTCATTGTCCATACTCACTTGAACTACTAGCCCAAATGTCATGTTTTTTTCTGGAGGTTCAAATTCACTGGCGACTCTGTGGGAGAAAGGTGAGCTATCTTCCTCCATATGACTTACAGCCTCCAAAACCCAAGAGAGTCAGTTAAGAGTCTTTCCAACTTGATGGCAGAAGGAGGGTGGGGAGTGTCTCAACATAAAACAGCACAATTACTACAAATAAGTATATATTCAGAAACTCAAACTGGTGCTACTGGCATGTTTGATAGGAAGTAGTATTGCTAAACTAAAAGTGGCATCTCTTTGGTGGTTCAGATCTACCAGTAAATCCAGGGAAGATTGACAGGCAGTGTCATGTACAATTGGATCAGAGTTGATTTTGTTCTTATCTCTTATCATTTCCATTGCCATTCTTACTAACTTATTACAAGTAGCTAATTGTCATTTTTATTGCATTATTATGTACTGTCAACTTGGAGCTGACTCACAGCTGCCTCTCCAGTGGCTTTTCAGAGACAGTAAACCTGGTAGCTTCGTGGTAAGGAGTTGCTCTGCTAACCCACAGGCCGGGGGTTGGAATCTACCAGCTTCTCTGCTGTAGAAGAATGCACATCTGCTTCTGTGTGGTTTTCTGCCTCTGAAAACTGGCTGGGGTGGAGGGTTCAGCTATGGGTCTGCTCCAACTCGATTGTACATAAACAACAGCTACTACTAGTTGGATGGAAGGAGATTGTCCATCTTCATCCAGAGCGGATAGTGGACGTGAACTGTGCACCTTTGGGCGGCCAGCACAACTCCTTACCATTAAGCTACCAGAATACCTTATTATCATTAGTTTCTGATTTATCTTTCTCATGTTTTGAGAAAATAGAGATTTATGTTCGTTTGCTCTTTAGATTTTACATAAAGCATATAATGCATAGTCTTTTTCTGACTTTTCATGTCATAGAAGCCACTTAATAAACAAAGAACACTTTCATTTTACTCTTAAATGACATTGATATTCCCTTATGAAAAGTAATTAATGCAAATGTTCTACTATCTGTGAGTATCAAAACTGTTTACACAGTTACTAAATACCAAAAAAAGCTGTAATGAATTTTTATATTCATATGTATTTTCATATTATTGGAGGTATATATTCAGAGTAAATTCCTAGTAATGGAATTGCTGTATCAAATTGTGTGTCTATTTAACTTGACTAGCATCTGGATAGTTGGACATCTCAGTGGATTTTTCCCCCCCACAAAGCAGAATCCTATTGTATGAAATTTCCACAGTATGTGGGTTCTCTATTGATAAACACTTGTCTATTCTTAGTTTCTTGCTATTATGACAACATCTTCTATGAACATCTTGTGTGGGCATCTTGTGAATATATGTTTTCATTACCTCTTGCATAAACACCCAGGAGTAAATGTGTTAGGGGAAGGCTTTGTTATGAATTGAATGATTTCTCCTCCAAGCACTTGTTGGAATGCCAACTACTTGTTGTTCTTTGGCCTGGCATCAATTCGCAGAGTAGATCTACTCCAGTGAGCTCCTAAGGCTATGCCCTGGCTTGTCAGAAACATAATGCCAGTCTCCTCTTCCCAGCTGCCTCCGGGCGAGTTCAAACTATCGGGTTTTTGTAGCTAGTATTTCAGTGCTGAACTATCTGAGCCCCCTAAGCTGGTATATTTGATTCTGTTTGGATATTGCATTTTTTTTTCTTAATTTAATGAGACATTAATAGCATAGGACACATCACAAAACCTACCACTTCTGAGTTATTATAGAGAGAGCCGGTTGTAAGCATTTGCAAGAAAGACAGAAGCTAGAGAAGGGTTGCCAAGGAATTGAGAAGCTCTGGGCTACACAGAGGTGCCAGGGTGAGGTTCCTCCACCCAGAGCCCTGAATCAGGACTTGGAGTCTCCCAAAAAACAATAGAAACCAGCACATATATTTGTCTATAGAAACACTAGATAGCAAATGTTATTGTTCTAGATTTTAACAAATGTGGAAGAGCAGCATTGAAATATTAATTTGCCCAGAGGCATAGTTCCAAAGCCCAGCATTTAAACTCACACTATTAATGTTAAGTTGTACCCGCTACAGGAATAAGTTTCTAGTGTTAATTTGAGGGATTGTTCTCAACTCACGAATGGTGTATAAAAAGCTTCAGTTGTTTTACAATCTCTTAAGCATTTGTTCTGCTGATTTTTTTTAACAGTTTTGGTAGCTTTGTATTGAATTATTAGTAGGGTTTTTTGATGTTTTCTTATTTCTGAAGCTTTATCATTTTTATCAGTTAAATTCCCCATTGTACAAATTAGTGATATTATTTAAGCTGTCACTGATTTGCATTGTTTTGAGCTTACAGGCCATTTACATGTTTTCTTTTGTAAAGTACTTGCTCAGATCTTTTGCTTATATTGAAAGTTGAGTTATTTGTTTTTGCTTATTGAGTTTTGGAATCTATATGTCCTAGACATAGGTCCTGGTCAGATTTATATCAGATATACATCTTGTAAGTATTTTTGCCTAGTTTTGGCTTTGTTCTTTTTTTTTTATTATAATGGTGAACTCTTAGAAGACTGACTGGAGGGTCTACTCCAAGTCAGTTCTAAATTGATGGCAGTAAGTTTGAGGGGTTTGGTTTTGAGTGTGTGTTTTTGATGTATAATTTATTGTTTTTCTATCTTAAGACCTTTGTTTTCTATTATCTAAATGAAAAACCTTTCATTAACTAAGTTTGGAGGCTCATGTGTGAAGCAGTTGGATTCGGGAGGGTAGTTTCTCTTGTCTAAGTTGAAAGTCCATACAAACTGGTTGTGGGGTTTGTTTTTGTTTGTTTGTTTGTTTGTTTTGTTTTTTATTTCATTCACAATCATGTGTGAGCTGATTGGTCACCAGGATTTAGCTAACAATCAGCTGAGGGCTAGAAGCTTCTGGTTAAGTCAATCAGGACCTGGTGGATGGGCCTTTATATTTTTAAGTTGGTTGGGCCCAGAGTAAGGGCTGGTATTAATTGTGTTTGGGAAGAACATTGTTCTAAGTGGTATGGCACTGGTCTGTCATTTTGCTGTACTGAGGTAACGTGGGGTTGCTATGATACTGAATGTTGTTCTCCTCTTGTGCCAAATGCCATAATAGTTACTCATGGTGGACAGGGTCTCATAGAGTTCCCAGATTTAGACAGGCTTGGAAGCAGGATTGACGTTCACTTCCTAAACAGCATGCCTTTGGAAACTCTGTGAACATTAGTGATGATAGTTATAGAATAGGGTTCAGATCTTTTGTTCATAGGGTTGCTATGAGTCTAGTTGACTCCACAGCACTTAACAGCAAGACCTTTGTTTTCTATTATCAAGAAAATTGTCTATTAAGAATGCAAAAGATCATTACAATGGCTGATAAATAAGAAAAGACCAGGATGGATGTCAGATGAGACTCTTAAGTATTGCATTAGAGCACCAAGAAGCCAAAGCTAAAGGAAGAAA
>NW_006399761.1:7256998-7268782 GCF_000299155.1 Elephantulus edwardii
TATATAAAATATACGCACACTGATGGTCTAACTGCTCTGTTTACTCTGTGATAACCTGCTTCCATCAAGATTACAGCCTGAGAAGTTGTCTTTCATGTAGGATTGCTATGAATCAGGACTGACAGCAATGCGATTGGAATTTTGGAATATAGATAACAAGTTATTCCATCGCTATCAATTACAAAGACTCTGCTTTCCCCCATGATATTTCTTTGGCATCTTCGTCAAAATCAATTAACTGTAATGGGCAAATCTATTTCTGGGTTTTCAATTCTGTCACACTAATCTATTCATTAGTCAGTCTTTATGCTCTTATGAGCAGTCAAGAAATCAAAAGACGTGTTATTGCATTGGGAAACACTGCTGTCAAGGACGTCTTGAAAGTGCTAAGGAGCAACAATATTCATTTGAAGACTGAGTGCACATTCTTCAAATCATGACCTTTTCAGTAACTTACTATGCATCTGAAAGTTGGACAGCAAATAGAGATGGCAGAAGACAAATCAATGCCTTTGTGTTGTGGAGTTGGAGAAGAGGACCGATCTTCCCACTGACTGCCAAAAGAACAAGCAAATAGTCTTAAAGAAGTGAAATAGGTGTTCCTTAGAGGCAAGAATGGTAGGCTTCATCTCATATACTTAGGGCATGTTGATAAGAGGGACCATTCTTGGAGAAATACATTGTACTTGGGAAGGTGGAGGTTCTGAGAAAGAGAGTAAAACCCTAATCACGAGGCTCTGACACAGTATAGCAATCGTCTCAAGTATGTCAGAGATTATAGCAATGGCACAGAATACGGAAGGGTTCAGATCTATTAAGTTTAGAGTCACTATGAGTCATGTTCAGGTTTGTCCTGGAGAAAGTGAGGCTAGAGTGCTCCTTGGAGTCAAGGATTCTGAAGCTTCGTCTGACATACTTTGGGCATGTTGCAAGGAAGGACTGGTCCTTGGAGAGGGACATAACGGGCGGCGAAGCAGAGGAAGACCTTCTATGAGATGGATTGGTTCTGTGACTGGAGGGGTGGGAATAAGTGTTTTTGCGATGGCGAGGTTGGCACAGGATAGAATGGCATTTAGAGCTCTAGTACACAGGGTTGCTATGAGTCGCAAGCTACTCGATGGGACATAACAACAAATAACAATGCGTCACGCTTAGCTTGGCAGTCCATAATGACAACAGCATCAATATGCCATTATTATGTGTTCTTGATTAATATAGTCCCCCAAATCATTCCATATGAGTCCTCTAGCATTGTATTTATTTTTTAGTGTAGCTTTGAATATACTTTTTCATTTCTAGATTAATTTTTCAGTTAATATGAGGATTTTTTTTTAAAAAAAGGCCAACTGGGATTAAATACTTTATATTTCCTTAAATGTATAGATAATTTGGAGGAAGATTGCTATGGTAACAATAGTGAGACTTCCAGCCAAAGTATTTTATATCTTATTCTGTTGTTTAGAATGAGCTACTGAGTTGATTCTGACTCCATGGGTGCAAATTAAATAATTTTTTGTTCCTAGAATTGACCGAATGACATTTGAGGTGTTCTAGCAGACAGACAGGTCTGGACATGCTCACTCTTAAATAGTAAGAAAATTGAAAGACAGCTATATTGTCAGCCAACTGGAGTAGATCCATATTTGTTCCATCCCAGAAAAGGTGATTTATCAGAATGTGGAAATTATCAAACAATATTTATACCATGCACAAGTATGACGCGGAAGTTTGCAGAAATTCTTCAACAATATAATAATATAAATATAATAAAAATAATAACACATATAAACAAGATCCTGCTGAAAATTATCCAAAAAAAAAATGACTGGAACAGCACATAAACAGGGACCTGCCAGATGTACAGACTGGGTTTAGTAGAGGCTGTGGCACTAGGGATATTATAGCCAATGTTAGATTGATATTGGCTGAAAGCAAAAAGGACCAAAGGAAAGTCTATCTTCATTTCTTTGACTATGCAGAGACATGTGACTGTGTGGATCACAGCAAACTGTGGCTAACTCTGAGAAGAACGGGACTCTCAGAACACTTGATTGTGCTTATGTAAAACCTTTACTTGGACCAGGAGGCAGTCATAAGAACAAAGCAAGGTTCAAAATCAGGAAAGGTATACATCAGAGATGCATCCTATCTCCATACCATTTTGAAGAGATCATCTGGAAGGGTGGGCTCTGTTAGGAGAAAAGTGGCATCAAGATTGGAGAAAGACTCATCAACCATCTGCACTGACACAACCTTGCTTTCTGAAACCAAGGAGGACCGGAGACATTTGCTTCAGAAGGTCAAGAATTGCAGCCTTCAATATGGATTGAGGCTCAGCATCAAGAAATTCTCACTACTGGACCAATGACAGCACCATGATAGAAGGTGAAGAGATCGAGATTGTTAAGAGCTTCATCTTACTGGCTCCACAATCCACACTTTTGGTACCAGCAGCCAGGAAATAAAAAGATGAATTCTGTTGCAAAAATCTGCTGTCAGGGACCTCTCCAGAGTGCTGAAAAGCAACGATGTTAGTATAGAGATTAAGGTATGCCTGATCTAGGCAGTGATTTTCACAATTACCTGCTATGCAGACTGATAATAGGAGAATTGATGCCTTTGAGCTGTAGTGCTGGAGGAGAGTATTAAATATACCATGAACTACTAGAAGAAGTTTCATCCTGGAGAGGGTCAAACCAGATTGCTCTTTGGAGGCAAGGATTCTGAAGCTCCACCTGATATACTTTGCTCATGCTGAAAAGAGGGACCTGTCCTTGGAGAGGGACATGATGCTTGGAAGGGTGCAGAGACAGCACACGAGAGGAATACTTTGATGAGATGGATTGACTGCAGTGACAGGGGTAATGTAGATGTATAGAGACAGTGAAGTGGGCCCAAGATAGAGCATTCATTCACCAGAACTCCTATTCTAAAGGATAAGAAGTTGTAAAACATAATGCAATATTGCCATTATAATTGAAACCTTGTTGACCCGTTCCAGATTGTATACTTTGTTTACTCTTGAAGATAATTACTATCTCAAATTTTAGATTTATATCTTCTCTGCTTTTATTTGTATGTTTTATAAACATTATGTTTGCATTCCTAAACATGGTTAATGTATTCTGACCTATAGTTATCCAAATAATATTCTATTTTATACAACTTCCTTGTATTCACAGAAGTTATTTGTAAGCTACTATTCATTCATTTTTAGTATTCCATATGCAATTTAATAATTTGTACTGAGGTACATTTATTTAGGTTTTGAAAAAAGTTTCCTTTTTTATTTACAAATGATTCTTTAATAAACACTATCCTATCTCCTTGTTCCCATGGCAACATATTTCTTAGATTATGAGGGATAATTTAATGCCTCCTAGGATAAATGGGTTGTCAACTTGATGTGTTTGTTGACTTCTATAGCTATAGGTATAATATTGAGTCATCCAGGAAGCATCCAGAGAAGATAGAGGGAATTCACAGAGTAACCACACCGAAAAAGAATAGGCATATCAGTAGTTCAGGGTCAATGATCAAGGCTCATTAGTTATGAGAAAAGAAATTAAACTGTACATAAGACACTGGCAACAATTAAGGACCCAGGACTCAAAGGGATACCAATTGAAATATTTCACCTAACAAATACAGCCCTGAATGTAATCCCCACCAGTCTGTGCCAGGAAATTTGGAGGATCACTGCCTGGCCTATAGACTGGAAGAGATCTGTATTTGATCACATTCCCAAGTAATGTGATCCAACAGAATGTGGAAATTTCAAAAATGTTATCACATGCTAGCAAAATATTGCTGAAGGTCATCCAAAAATGGCTAGACCAGTACATTTACAGAGAGCTGCCAGAAGTTCAAACTGGGTTGGTTAGCAGAGGCCATGCTACCAGGGACATCATTTCTGATGTCAGATTGGTCCTGGCTGAAAGCAGAGAATGCCAGAAGAATGTGTATTTAGACTATGTGGATCATAACTGATTATGGTTATCATTGAGAAGGAGAATTCCAGAATGCTAGGTTGTGCTCATGTAAAACCTGTAGAAACATGCATATGAAGCATTTGAAAAAAAAAACATGACTTGTGTTAAGTATCACTGTAAATGCAGAACTCTGTCATACGTAGGGATCTCTGGTGGGTAAGTGGCAAGAAGTTGCGTTGCCAAACCAAAGACATTCAGCTTTCGTTGACTAACAGCTCTGTAGGCAGTCTCCTCCCATGTGATTTACTGTCTCTGAAAACCTGCTGTAGGTCCTCTATGAGTTGGTTTGGACTGTAGCGTGCAACAAGTGATCTAGAAGGCAGCATTGGTGGCTTGGGGAGTTGTGCGGCTAACCCAGATGGGATGTCTCCCTGGGGTTCAAATCTACCAGCACGTTTGCAGGAGAAAGTTGAGACATGTGTCTCTATCAACGTACAGCCTCAGAAATCTCACTCATGGTTCAGACAGGAGTTGGTTCCAATTCAACAGCAATGGGTTATCGAGTTTGCTAATCATCTGCTAGTTAGTTTGCAAGGAGTTTCCAATCTGCAACACATTTCTTTTTTCTTTTAATTTAACTTGTTAAGTAATATATTTAGGCAAGCAAACCAGTAATTTTATATAGCTGTAACCACATTTTAGGGGACCTCTGGTGGCCTAGTGGTAAGAAGCTGAGCTGCACTCCCAAAGGCACGCAATTTGCTGCTTCACTGGAGAAGGCTGGGTCCTCTCCTCCTGTGCAATGTACTCTTCTGAAAACCCAGCTGAGGGCCAGTTATTGGGTCAGTTCCGATTTGATGGCATGCAACAACAACATTCACATTTTCTTTATATTTTTTACTTCATGTACCTTGTTTAAGACATTCTTCTCACCACAACAAGATCAAGGTAAATAATCCAGTAGCAAAATGGGCACAGGATATGAACAGACACTTCACTGAAGAAGACATTCAGATGGCTAACAAGCACACGAAGAAATGTTCAAAATCCCTAGCTCGAAGAGAAATGCAAATTAAAACAAGTATGAGATATCATCTCACCCCAGTCGGAATAGCAAAATTTAACAGAATAGCAAGCAACAAATGCTGGTGAGGTTGTGGAGAAACTGGAATCCTTATTCACTGTTGGTGGGAGTGTAAAATGGTGCAACCACTGTAGAAGGCTGTATGGCGCTTTATCAAAAAGTTGCAAATAGAGATACCATTTGACCCAGCAATTCCACGACTGGGAATATACCCCAAAGGGACCATAACTGACATCCAAGCAGATATATGCGCACCCACGTCTATTGCGCCTTTGTTCACAATAGCAAGGAGTTGGAAACAACCCAGGTGCCCATCAACAAATGAATAGATAGAGAAGCTGTGGTATATTCACATAATGGAATACTATGCTGCATTAAAAAACAAGGAACTCACGCAATATTATTCAAAATGGGTGACCCTGGAGGACATTATGCTGAGTGAAGTATCTCGGTCACAAAAGGACAAATACTGCATGGTGCCACTCTTATAAAACAGGACTGACCTTGTGGTTGGGAAGAGACTGAGAAAGATGGATTCAATAATGTATCCTGCATTGAAACAGATGAGGGAGAAAACTGTTTAAAAGGGATATGTGATTAGATATTTTTGTCATGACAGGAGTCTAGAGTGAAGGCTACATGGTAGAGTGGCCTTGGGGGAGGGTTTGTGAAACCATGAAAGAATTTTTGTCTTACTTTTCCAAGAGGATAGTGTACTATGGAGGAGGGTTGGGAGGGGAGAAAAGTACAACAATGAATGAATGGAAATCCAAAGTCTCTGTATATTTTTACTGAAATTAATAATAAATTTAAATAAAATGCAAAAAAAAGAAATTCTTCTGA
This sequence comes from Elephantulus edwardii, assembly GCF_000299155.1. Lineage (NCBI taxonomy): Eukaryota > Metazoa > Chordata > Mammalia > Macroscelidea > Macroscelididae > Elephantulus > Elephantulus edwardii. Next base: position 7,262,858 of record NW_006399761.1, read on the forward strand.
ATTCTTAAGTTTTATATATATCCCTCAGGTTGTATTCCAAGATCTTGATTTTATTTATATCGTCACATCTATTTTGGTAGACTCCATATCATATAAATTGAGGATTCAACTTTTATTTCACTACTGTTGCTTTATTGTTTTAGAAAAATTCCATGAATCTTCCCTTAATTAATGTTTAATGTTATTTCTTTTACATAGATCGAGTGTGTTCATATATGAGAATATATTTTTGTCCATTACACTTTTTATTTCTCTACGCTTATATAAATATAATCTTGAATTAAGTAGATTTCTAAGAGGTTTATTATGAGAATCGTCACTGATTTTGTGCCTCCAGATTATGTCATCATCTTGGGATTTTTTTATAATAATTTTCAGATCAGCACATCAAATTTTCCTAAAAGTTTTATCATGCTTTATTTGGATTTCACTGAACACATAGCTTGATATGATATTTTAATGATAATTACTGTATTATATTGAACCTGTTAATGAACATGTGTTTTTAATACAGCCTTCAATGCCTTTCGATAAATTTGTATCATTGTCTCCACAAAAATCATAAGGATCTTTGTTTATACTTGGGATTCTTTTATATTGTATGATGCTATAAATGGCAAGATATGCATTTTAAATTACATTTATTAGTTCTGGTGGTGTATAGAAATGTAATTTGGTTTTTTATAGATCTTATATGCCTTGCTGATTTCTCATTATTTCTGGTTATTTGCTGTATATATTCTCTTGAGCTTTCTCTATGAGCAATCATAACATCTGTAAATAATGACATGTTTGTTTTTATGTGTGCTTCTTAAATATTACTACTACTGTTTCTCTGCTCCGCTGTTAAGGATGCCAAGTTCATTATTGAATAGAAGTAGAGCTGATAACTGTCTTTGTCTTGTGACTGCTATTGAAAGAAATGCTTTTAACAGTGTACATTATTACAATTTTGTTGTAGTGTTTTGTGCCTATCTTTACCAGGAATCAAAAAAACAAAAATCAATGTCTCCTGAAGTGTTCTCACTTTATTATTTTCTTTTCAATCATTAATTTGTGTTTACTTCTATGGATCCTATTCTAGTAATTTTCAAGACCTGAGCTTTTTGCCTTTCATGTGTGTAAAATGGTGAGTCATAGGAGTCGATTTTTTTAAAGCTAAAGCTAACTCGTATTTCTAAAATAAAATCAATATGGAGATGATGCATATAGTTTTTAAATATATTGAGACATTCAGTTGCTAATATCTTTCAAGGAGATTTTTTTGTCAATATCTTTCAGTGATAATGGATTGTTGTTGTTTTTTTCCTGTCCTGTTCTTATCTGTTTAAGTTCAGTACTCATTTTTAAAATATTTTGAGTCATCTCTTCCTATTTTCTATGTACATCTGCAATCTTGAAATTATATCTTCTTAAATAATTTGGAAGTGAATTTTCATGAGGACAATTCTGGAAAGCATCCTTTAATAATTGAACCATAGAATGTTTGAATGGTGGAACCTGAATGGTGGGAAACTGAAAACTGTGGGACATGAAATGGAACGTTCCAGGCATTAGTGAGATGAGATATATGAGCTTTGGCCAATTTGAATCAGGTAATCACATGACAGACTATGCTGGGAATGAGAAACAGAAGAAGAATGCATTCATAGTCAGAAGGTCAATTTCAAGTTCTATCCTGATATAGAACCTGAGTGACAGGATCTTATCCATATCCATCCAGGGAATACCTGTTAGTACTAAAGCTACAGCCAAAGAGGAGGAAATTGAAAATGTTTATCAACTGTTGAAGTCCAAAATTGACCCAGAATGCAGTCAAGCTGTGTTAATTGTTACTGGCAACTGGAATGCAAAAGTTGGAAACCATGAAGAAGGAATAATCGTTGTAAAGTACAGACTTGTTGATAGAAATAAGCCTAGAAATAGCATGATAGAATTTTGTATTTTCAGTGATTGATTCACTGCAAATACCTTTTCTAAAAAAACACAGATCATTCCAAAGCTACGTTTACAATCCTTCCTTCCTAACTAGAACATGATGGCAATTCTGTTCCTGCTGGGACAGAATAAACAAGCTTACTCTCTGCTCTGGAGAAGCCTTATATGATGAAATACTGAGGAAACATGAAGCCAGGAACGTTACTATATTGAAATTCTGAGGATTATGTGAAAGTCTCCACATTACATGATGTGAAAGTAGGATTCTATCTGGACTAGAATGAATGAAGGAGGAGCAACAAGGTGGAATCCACAACTACAGTAACGCAATCAAATCAAAACAAAAATAATATAGATAATATGTGAAAGTGCAGGGCACTGGACAAAATTTCGCCTGCAGGCAATGTGTTCATCTTTCCTTCCTTCATATCTTCCTTTCTTTTATGCGTAACATACCTGTGAGGTACAGGTTGCATAACAGATATAATAATAGTCTGTTTCCATTTTCAGAATGGTATTTTGTTTGTTCTTATTACTGAGGTTTATGACACCTAGAGTTACTGCCTAGCCAACAACTAAAAAAACAAGTCACTTAAATAAGTCTGGAAAAGGAAGCGGGGTAAAAACTAGTTTGTCCTCTTTTGTTCAACTTCCACCTTGTGATTGTTTGAGCAATTTGAAAGGGAACCCAAGGAGCTGTATTTTTCAGGTGCCAGTTCTTTGAAGTATTTCTTACCTGGACGAAAGAAGAAGCCTGCTTAATTCTCGTGTTAACACGAGTTAGAAGGACTCCATGATAACTCTTCAGAGCAGTGGGACTCTGCTCGCTGGACTTTTCAGGATGTGGACACTGTTACTACACCTGTGCTTGCTGATGAATAGCAAAAGGAAGAACTTAATGATGAGTCAAAGAAAGGTGTGATAAGGAGTTGATAGGTACTCTAAGGTGGGGACAAAGGTGGGGTCCCTTACGAATCCTTTTCCAAAATAGTCTGACATGAATCGCCCAAGCGAATTCAGATTAGCAGAAAATATAAGAAATACAACTGGTTCATTAGCTTGCTTACATTACGGAAAGTCAACACACATTTTGAGTGAAGGGATTCTCCAAGAAACCAAATATGTGCCCCATAAAATTGTCTGGCTCGCTGTACCTTGTAGATTATGTGTCAGTTAAATGATGAGTAGTGAAATAAAGATTAAAACTCACCAACCATCAAATCAATGGCAATTCATAGTAATCCTTGGTCAGGCGTCTAAGGCTGTAAATCTTTTCCTAAGCTTGCTTTTATATTGGTTTGCTTACAAAGTTTATACACATTGTTTCGCACTTTCCTTCATTCACATTGTGTTTCATACGATCATTCCCATGCACGATGTTTTAGAAAATTAATCACTACTGGACCTTGCTCTTCACAACCTCTGTCTTCATCTAACCGTCTCAGACACTAACCTGACTCATTTGTAAAAAATCATCCAAATACTTGCCATCCGCATTAGTGTTGAATAGCCACTCACATCACACTTTTTACTAAAATTTTTGTTTCAGGTTTCCTCTAGTTGACTCCAACACATAGAGACAAAATGACACCTTGTCTGATTCTATAAGAAACAAACCTGTTTGACCCGGTGCTGTTATCACAATCCCTGCCATGCTCAAGGCTATTGTTGCAGTTTTTGTTGTGCCAATCGATCTTATCAAGGGTCCTCTTCTCTTTTGCTGACTTTTCCATGAACAATGGTTGTATCCAAGGACTGGCCCCTGCCAATAACATTCCTTCTAATCTGTCTTCATTTCCTAAAATGATTGCTCAGTTGATGCTTCATGCACAGGTCCGCTTCTTGACACGTTTGAGGTGGTCTGAAATGACTCTGTGATTTGACCTTCATGTCTTTGAAACAGTTACTAATATAAAAAAAGAGTTGGTGACTCAAATAACAGGACTGGCAACGGTTCTACAAAACTTCAACCATAGACATTTCAACCAGGCAAATTTTGTTTACATTATTCTAGGGAAAGTTTCTTGAAATGATGCAGGAAAAAAAACTGTTTAGAAAAAGTATTCTTTTTTTTTAAATTGAGATTTTAATGAAAGTTTATAAAGAACTTGGATTTCCATTCATTGTTGCACATTTTCCTCCCTGCCGCCCCTCCCCCCCGCCTCAGATAACTTTTTTCTTTGGAAAATAAGTTCTTTTATGGTTATACAGACCACTTTACTATGCAGTTCTTATTCTAGATTCTTTTCATACCAATAATAGCTAATCATGTATTCCTTTTATACAGTTCTCTCCCTCGTCTGTTTCAATGAAGTGTACATTATTTATCCCCTTTTTTCTTAGTTTACCCCCAAACTCCTTGCCAGTCCATTGTTTTATAACAATGGCATTATGCAGTGTTTGTCTTTTTGTGACTGAGATAATTCACTCAGCATAATACCCTCCTGGGTCATCCATTTTGTATAATATGAGTTCTTTGTTTTTCAGTGCTGTATAATATTCCATTATGTGAATGGACCACAGCTTCTCTATCCATTTGTTTGTTGATGGGTACTTGGGTTGTTTCCAACTCTTTGCTATTGTGAACAAAGCCACAATACACATGGGTGTGCACCTATCTGCTTGGGTGGCAGTTCTGGTTCCTAGAGGGTTTATTCCTAGTAGTAGAAATGCTGGGTCAAATGGTATTTGTATTTGCAACTTTTTGAGAAAGCTCCATACAGCCTTCCATAGTGGTTGTACCATTTTACACTCCCACCAGCAGTGATAAGGGTTCCAGTTTCTCCACAACCTCGCCAGCATTTGTTGGTTACAGAAAAAACTCTTTAACATTCAATGTTGACTTGCAAAAAAAGTTTATTTGAGTTTAGTTTATTTGTTTGGGCTTTTTTAATGGGTTACTTCATTGGCCTAATTCATCACACCATTGTCATTCCTTATTAGTTCATTGGCCTCTTGGTTATTTTCCTCTATTCATGGAGAGAGTAGTTTTTTACTTGATTTGAATGGATCGCTTCATCCTTTAACTCACTCAAGTATAATTCTACAAATAACTAGAACCGAGGAGGAACTGTGATGATACAAAAAATTAAGTTAATATTAGTCAGTATTTACTGGGTATATATAATGAATTAGATCTGTTGCCAAATGTAAGTGAAATAAAGTTTTAAACAGTCTTAAAAAGTAGTTCTTGTTATTCTAGCATTTCTCATTTTACTAATTAAAAAGTGGATGCTTGAAGGGTAGAGTTTTATAGCCAGTAGCTTGTAATCTAAAGAATAACCAAAATACTTCCTCAAATCTCACATTTAATCTTCTACACAGTTCTTCAATAAAGGCCGGAGTGGAGGAAGAGACTTAAATTCATCAATAACTTCTCAGGATCTTACAAACTTATGACATGCTCAGGACTTAATTTGGGAGAGCAGTGTCCTCTATCTATGATTTAAATAACCCTTCATTTTCTTACCTGAAAAGATAAATGAGTTAAAATTCAAGTGGTAAGGATTGCCAGAGAACTAAAAAAACAAGCACGCAAACAAAACACCACAACACCAAAAAAAAAAAAAATTACCAATAAATCAAAAACCAAAATTCAGACAAGCATATATCCATCCCACAGTAAACCCCACAGCAATTGCATTGAAAAGAATTTTAATGACAGCTGCTGTCAGTCCTAAGGGCCTAATATATAGACAGATGGTGGATTTTGGCTGTGTTCAAAGGAATATATCTTCTCTTTATAATTGTCTGATTGACAGTAGGTATGCATATTAGACTTATATTGTCTGTTAGAGCTTAAGTGAAGCCAAAGTCAAGCTTTCCCTTTGCGACATCATTTTCAGTGGATGATAAATTAGAAGAGAACAAAGGAGTTCTGTTAATAAACAGTATTAAATTATATGTTCTAATACTGCTTTTTCCTTCCTTCAAGTCCTTGATTGGATATTGTACAGTAGTCTATTCTTTGATGGATAAACATGTTAA
>NW_006399761.1:7269072-7281653 GCF_000299155.1 Elephantulus edwardii
TATATATACAATAATAATAATATCATTGTTGTAATTATTATTGATGCCCTCAAGTCAAGTATGACACTTAGAGACCCTCGAACAGGTCTGAACTCTGTCCCATCCTCTGCCATTTAAAGGGTCTGTTTCTATTGCTAATATTCTTCAATATGAGTGAATAGGGAATGAGAAGTCAAGTTACTTCTCTGTATTTGTTTTTGTTATGGATATAAATAATACCAAAATGGTCTTTTAGATGCTTCCACTTTTATAAAATTGCGAATTTAAACAGTTAAAACCATGATAAAAATATTCTTTTTAAGTATGTCTAAGAAGGAAAATACATAGATACTCACATGCATACGTACATGCTGATGATATAGTGTGCCGTGGAGTGCCATTGACTCTTCAGTGGGTCAGTAGAGTAGACTCTCCAGTTTTCTCCTGCAGAGAAGCTGGCAGATTTGAACCGTGTGCTTCTGGGGTTGCAGTGTAGTTTCTTACCATTAGGCCACTGGAGCCCCTACATACACATAGCCCACCATCTATGCAAGCATACTCATGATTTAATTCAACTCGAGATTTAAAACTTTAATGTAAATGAAGTATAATTTATTCTATTTATTTCTGCACTCCTTTTTATAAGGCACAGAGTATTTTTAAATTTTTTTTTAAGGACAGGGGATGGTAAGTGGTTAATTTAGCAAAAACAGTCATTCTGTGGTTGAATAGATAGTAGTCTCTCTTCACATTTTATGTTTTTCACTTTATTCTCCTGTCACTTTCTCTACACTTTATTAGTCTAAACTCATCTTTTTAAAAAAAGAGATTATTAGATAAATGCAAAATTAACTTTGAAACTAAATGGCCATATATCTATATCTATATAATCTGTATCTATATCTATATCATCTATATCTATATCTATCTACATCTTAATCTTATATTCCATTTAATTTTTTAATTTGATTATATATATATCTCTCCATCCATCTTATATTCCATTTAATTTTTTTTTAAAGATAGCTTTTTGGGAGATAGTACTGTAGTTTTGACCACTGAGATAGGTTGCATTTATGTCCTGCTTTAAAACTTGAATAGGTCTCGCCCATCTGTCAAAATTTCATAGCTGCTGAAAGAGAAAAACGGTGTTGCTATGGTAATTATTCCATTACCTAGGTGACAGTGTTTAAATGATATCACGGGTAAAGTGCTCTAACTCATGAAACATTTTTAATTTTAGTTATTGATAGAGAAAAAGCCCTAGTGATACAAAATCAAGAAGGTCAGAATAAGATTGCTTCTTACTAAACAGAGTATTCACAGAGACGAATTAGACAGTCGGAAAAATGTCTCCAATTATTATCTCTGCTCTTTGTTAGGTTGAAGAGCTCTGGTTGCACAATGGATTAAGCAGTGGGTGGCTGATGAGAACGTAGGAGGACTGAACCTCTGAGATGTTGTAGTGGAGAAACGTGTGGCACCCTCTGCTTGTGTAGATTTACAGCCTTGGGAACTGCTCTGCCCCAGGATTGCTCTGCCCGAAGGATTGTTGTATCTATCCAAACCAGCTCCCTAGCAGTGGGTTTGATGTGGAATTGATAGCGTCAAAACTCTGAATAGGAAAAAAAAAAACCCCAAAAATTTCTGACCAGGCTTTCAAAAAGCTGAGTAAAGAGCAAAACACTAGACGCAGACAAGGAAAGGGGAAAAAAAAACCCCACAATAATTTGTATACAAATACAGGAAGAATGATAGAATTGGCATCCCATTTTAAAATAGTCTTTCCTATCTCTTTTTTAATCGGTCTCTGGTTTCTTAGTTCCGAAGAAGAAAAGAAAATAACAAAAACCCACCTTGTATATTTTCATTTTGGTCCCATAATCTTCTCCTCAAACAGAGGATTACAAAGAGCTATGGAGAAGGACATAGGAGAGGAAAAGGGAGCAGGGAGTTTGATGGTAAAAACAGCAGAAAAGATCAGAAATTGTGCCGCAGGTCACTATTCAGACTAGGATGAAAGAGGAAGCAGGGCGAGGAGAAGTGACAGGAAGGGTGTACAAGAGTTTCAAAAGTTTGTCAGACTTCAATGGAACCTGTCAGTTGTTCGTAAAAGAGGTGAGTGCCCCGTGGCCAATTCTATTTCTGTCTCTTCTGAGGGACTTTTCTATGTTGTCAGAAATACAGAGCACACCACACTAGCCGAGATTACCAAACAGCTAAGTTTGTACAAATTGTTCCCAGGAGGTGGAATGCCTTTTTGATATGATCCTTGAGAAAATGTCCTTTGAGCTCAGAGGATCCAGCGGCCGACCATGGCTTTTGTCAGCCCCCGTGAGTTACTACCCACTAGAGAAAAGTTGTAGAAATGTGGCCTTTTTGAAGGCAGTAAAGTTTTTCTTCAGAGATCCTGTTCTCTTTGCTTCTGTTCGGTATCCTCTCATCTGCATTAGCGTACTTACTTGATGAATGCACATTGCTTAAATTAGAAAGTTGGAAGAGAAATCGTATTACTGTTCTTATGTGCCATCGAGTTGGCTGGGACTCCTTGTGATCCTATGAGAACAGCTCTGGACCCTGCCCTGTCCTGTGCCTTCCTGACTGTCTCTGACACACTCAAGCCGCTTATTACAGTCCCTGTGTTAATTCACTTGTTGAGAGTCTTCTCTTACTTTGTCCTCCTCCAACATTCCCAGAATGATGTCCCTTTCCAAGGACTGTCCCTTCCTAATGTTGTTATGTTGTTGTTATGCGCTGTCGAGTCGCTTGCAACTCATAACGACCCTATGTACAACAGCCCTAAACCCTGCTCTATCCTGTGCCAATCATACTGCCGCTGACACACCCATCCCGATTACCCCAGTCACTGAATCAATCCACCTCATAGAGGGCCTTCCCCTCCTGCGCTGTCCCTCCACCCTCCCAAGCATGATGTCCCTCTCCAAGGACCTGTCCCTCCTTACAACATATCCAGAGTATGTCAGACGAAGCCCCAGAATCCTTGTCTCCAAGGAGCAGCCTGGTTTAACCCTCTCTACGATGAATCTGTTTGTCTTCTTGGCAGTCCATGGTACATTCAATACTCTTCTCCAGCACCACAGCTCAAAGGTGTCAATTCTCCTTCTATCCTCCCTAGTTATTGTCCAACTCTCTGATGCATAACAAGTGATTGCAAAAACCATGGCCTGTATCAGATGCACCTTAGTCTCCAGAGAGACACCATTGCTCTTCAGTACTTTGGAGAGGTCCCTAACAGCAGACTTTCCCATGGCAATATGTCTTCTATTTTTCCGGCTGCTGGTGCCAAGAATGTTGACTGTGGAGCCAAGCAAACTGAAGCTGTGAACAATCTCAATCTCTTCACCATCCATCCTGATGCTGCTAATTGGCCCAGTGGTGAGAATCTTTGTCTTCTTGACATTGAGCCTCAGTCCATACTGAAGGCTGTAGTCCTTGACCCTCTGCAGCAAGTGCTTCAGGTCCTCCTCAGTTTCAACAAGCAGGGTTGTGTCATCTGCATAATGCAGATTAATAGATCCCTCCTAATAACATGTCCAAAATATATGATTGGCATTTCACAATCCTTGGCAATCCTGGTTTCAATTTCTTTAGGACAGATATATTTGTCCTCTTGGCAGTTTATGGGATATTTAATATTCTTCTCCAAAACAACAACTCAAATACATCAAGTCTTCTGTCATCCTTAGTCACTACTGTCCAGCTTTGAGGTGCACGCATAGTAAGTAGTCAAGAAGACTGAAGCTGGATCAGGTGCACCTTAGTCTTTTTTTTTTTTTTTATTGAGATCTTAGTGTACGTTTATAGAGAACTTGCATTTCCATTCATTCATTGTTGCACATTTTCCTCCCTGCCCACCCTCATCTCCCCAGTTCACTTGGAAAAAAGTTCTTTCATTGTTATACAAAGAATAGCAAAATTCAACAGAGCAGTAAACAACAAATGCTGGTGAGGTTGCAGAGAAAACTGGAACCCTTATTTACTCTTGGTGGGAGTATAAAATGATGCATCCACTCTGGAAAGCAGTGTGGTGCTTTCTCAAAAAGTTGGAAATAGAAATACCATTTGACCCAGCAATGCTGTTACTGGGAATAAACCCTCCAGAACTGTCATCTAAGCAGATATATGCACACCCATGTGTATTGCTGATTTGCTCACAATAGCATGTTAGGCTTTAAACTGACCTTGCTCTTTGGTTCTCTGGAGAGGTCCCTGACAACAAGTTTTCCCAGTGCAATTTGTATTTTGATTTCTTGACTGCTGGTACAAATGATGTTGGCTGTAGAACCTTGTAAGATTAAATCATTGACAACTTGAATCCTTTCTTGTTCTATCCAGGGATGAGGATTTTTGTTGTCTTGATGTTGAGATGTAATCCATCATGAGGACGGTAGTCCTTGATCTCCTACAGTAAACATTTCCTATCCTCCTCATATTCAGCAAGCAAGGTTGTGTCATCTGCATAACACAGGTTGTTGATGAGTCTTCCTCTAATCCTGATGCCACATTCCTCGTCATAAAGTGCAGCTCCTCAAATAATTTGTTTGACTTATAGATTGAGTAGATAGGGGTAAAGATGTAACCTTGATGCATGCCTTCCTTGATTTTAAACTTTGCTGTGTTCCCTTGCTCTGTTTGGAGCATTGCTTCTCCATCTAGGTTTTGATTTTGCAAGAGCACAGTGAAATGTTCTGGAGTGCATATTGTTCTCAATGTTACCCATGATTTTTTATGATTCACACAGTCAAATGCCTTTTCATAGTCACCAAGACACAGCTAGACATCGTTCTGGTGTTCTCTACTTTCTGCCAAGATTCATCAGGCATCACCAATGATATCCCTGGTGCCACAGTCTCTTCTAAATCCAGCCTGAATGTCTGGGGTGTCTCTATTGATGTACGGTGTTAGTAATTTCAAAGTACTATTCAGGAAGGCTTGCATGCGATTATGAACAAATTGTTCAAAAATTTCCCCAATGTTTTGGATCACCTTTTGGGGGAATAGGACTAGATAATGGCTCTGTTGCAGTCAGCTGGCTAGGTAACTACCCTCCAGATTTTTTGGTACATCCCGCTGAGCATGCCCAGGGCTGCATCTGTTTGTTAGAATATGTTGAGTTTAATCCTAGTGTTATATTTTATAGGTAAGGCTAACATTCTAGTGGGAATTTTTACCTTGTGGAATGATAAAAACTTGGACTTGGAAGAAAAACATATACTGTTTAGTGACCCAAGGCCAATCCAAGGTTTGTATCCCTGCTCACACCCCAGATCATTTTGGCCTGGCCCTGAAATGTAGAGGTCACTACAGCTGGAAGCCGCTCATTCCACTTGGCTGAGTCGACCTAATTCCTTCAGCATGATGCAGCCCCAGTAACCCCGTAAGACCCTTCTTGTATTCTTATTAGGTGCTTTCCAGTTAGGTCTGTCTCAGAGTGATGGTGTGTGACAGATCAAAACCGTGCCCACACTTGTGCTCTCCTCATTGTCCTCTGTGCTACAGTCCATTGTGGCACTCACTGTGCGATCCATCTCATTGAGGGCTTTCTCCTCCTTCACTGACCTTGTACGTTGGCAAGCATGATGTCTTCCCCCAGGGACTGGCCATTTTTGATAATGTATTGCTGCTGCTGTTGTTATTGTGAGGTGCCATCGTGTTGAGTAGACTCACAGCAACCCTGTGAACAATTGTTCTGAACCCTGTCCTGTCCTGTGCCTTCTCCACACTTTCTGACACACTGGAGCCCATTGCAGCAGTCACTGTGTTAATCCACCTGGTAGAGGGTCTTCCTCTCCTTTGCTGACTATCTTTCCAAGCACAGTGTCCCTCTCCAAGGAATAGCCTCTCCTAGCACCATGTCCAGAGTACGCGAGATGAAGGTTTATCACCTTTGCTTCCAAGGAGTACTTGGCTGCATTTTCTCCAGGACAAGTTTGTTTGTTCTCTTGGCAGTCCTTTGGATATTCAGTGCTTTTCTCCAACATGACGGCTCAAAGCCATCTGTTTTGTCCTTGTTATTCACTGTATAAGTCTTGTATAATATTTGAATTGTGTAACAGGAGAAGAATAGGCAATTTCTTCCCATTTGGTTAACTGTGTCTGAAAACACCCTGGAGGGTCAACTAGTAATTGATTCTCGCACGATGGGCCACAACACCACAACAAGGACAGAAAACTTGTCCCCGTAAAGTTCAAATGGAATACCAGGAGCCACAGTACTTGGGGTTGTTGTTGGGGTTATGTGCTGCCGAGTCACTTGCAACTCATAGAGACCTTATGTAAAAGAGCCCTTAATGCTGTTCTATCCTGTGCCAACCTCACCGTCTCTGACACACTTACTCCCACCACCCCAATCACAGAATCGATCCATCTCATTGAGTGAAGGTCTTCCTCTCCTGCACCGTCCCTCCACTCTCCCAAACATGATGTCCCTCTCTAAGGACCAGTCCCTCCTTGCAGCATGTCCAAAGTATGTCAGACGAAGCTTCAGAATCCTTGACTCCAAGGAGCTGCCTGGCTTCACCCTCTCCAGGAACCTGTTTTTTCTCCTAGCAGTCCATGGTATATTCAACACTCTTCTCCAGCACCACAGCTCAAAGGCATCAATTCTCTTTCAATCATCCCTAGTCACTGTCCAACTCTCTGATGCATAACACTCAATTGCAAAGACTGTAGCCTGGATCAGGCGCACCTCAGTCTCCAGCCTGACGTCAGCCTCTTCAGTACTCTGGAGAGGTCCCTCACAGCTGAGTTTCCCAATGCAATTGGAGTAGCGATGCAAAATGGGACTGTGGAACAGGACGATTTTTAGAGGAACTCCTGTCTCACTCTTGTGCATAATTATTCACTCTGTGTATGAGGTTTGTTTAGGATTTGCTTTCCCACTGCATACTTATTCTGGCAATAGAATGATTCATCGTAGGAACTCTTGATGAGCAACAGTTTGACTAGGAAAGCAGCAGCTGCCAGAGGTTCTCCTCGCTTGGTGAGAACCAGTAATGAACCTCTTGATGATGGCATTTTAGGAAACTCCCAGAACTGGGGGAAAGATCCTCCTCAACTCGTAATTAGTCGTTAGTCTAAAAGAGTCTTGTACGTCTTGTTCTTGGTGTCTGTCACACGAGCTGATGTTGGCACCTGAAGAGAGCTTTTACAAGACTACGTGGCATGTGCACAATTTTACTTTACAATGACTATTGGATCCAGATTCTAACATTTCTCTCCTTTCCCCAAGGGATGAGAGAGCGCGCGTCCCAGCGGCTGAAATCTAAATGTCTAAAACCCTAAGAACATGTCAGACGCAACCACCCGGAACATGTATCAACCTCATTAGCTGCATCTGATACAGCTTATCTACCTCGTATCACCAGGGAGTCCCTTTGCTGTTAGAATTCTCGGTCACTGCCATCACCACAGCGCGATGAAGTAGCCATCCACGCGAACAGCTTGCGGCCGTAGCTTCTGCATCATAATTACAGAAATGATTAGAGGAGCAAATATTAAAAACAGGGCAGTTAGGCACAAATTCTACAACATGCAATCTCATTTACCAGCAGTAAAAACAGCAATAAAAAGCATTGCCCAGCAATGGGACGAAGCAATTTTCAGTCAAGAGGCCTGAAAAGAACATAAGTTTCCTCAGAGTTGGATTCATTGTTAACATGGTTTACTTAGCAGCCTGCTGGAGGGAGCTTAATCAAGGCTTGGGTGATAACCGTGTTAGCAATCGCGTGGTAATAAGGGAATCTTCACACGAAATACTATGACTTGAGGCTTCTCTGGAAAGCTGTAGCTTTAGCAAATGCTGTCCACAGAGAGTAATAAAGCCGTGGAAGGAAGGTATCATCTCCTTAGCCTGAAAGTAAAATTGTCCATTTAAAGTCAACAGGATCTAATTCTCTGTTCCTGTGAACCCCCTTCTCCCCTCCCCTCACACTTCAATTCAGCATCTGTCTGAGCTGCTTGCTCTGTTTCTTTGTATCTGCTCCAATGCTCTCCTATTAGAGAGTAAATTTGGGGGATGGAAGCGATTATGACTTATTCATGGGGTCCCTAGCCCTTCTCTCCCTAGACTGGCCAGCTCCATGCTCAGCACAAAATAAAGGCGAGGCATGCTAGTCAGGTTCCATTGGCAAAGCTCTGATGACAACTTATACAATAGAAATCAAATGTTATCTCAGGAAGTCCAAGGAAAACTGAGCCCTTGCTTAAACTGGGCTTGTTCACCTAAAGCAGTTGCTCTCAACCCCGGTTACTCACCTTATCATGTTGGTAATTACTTTAACAAGGAAACAGACGATCCAAAACACACAGCTATTCTTTTACAAAGTCAAGGCTTCGAAGCGTATTCATTCTAGTATAACTTTCCTGTTGGTAATTTGCGTTGTCAGCCAGGTATACTGAGTCAGAATCTCGATTTTAAAAATAAGGGTCATTTGGAGATTTAGAAGAATTCCACGTGGAATCACATTACCCTAACGCCCCTTGGTAAAGCATAGATAATATAGATTTGGATTAAGCATGTTATGTAAATTCTCAGCAGGGTATAGCTGAGACAGAAAGAACTAATATGAAGTCTTGAGATGATCTTGTTTCTGCTCTCCCTATGAATACCAGATAAGAAATGAAAAAAAAAAAAACCCAACAAAAAACAAAACACAAAAACAGCCTAAGTCTTTTCAAAAAGTAGTGTAGTTTAGACCTGGCTGAGTACCAGTGGAATCAGGATTCTTCAGAGAAATGGCTAATTTTAGGACTGGGGAAGATAATGGCTGGAACATTTTGTTGGGTCAGGAAGGCATGTTGTATTAGAAAATAAAAATTGTGGGCTGTGCCAAAGAGGTACAAGAATTAACTTGAAAGAGTTCCCATGGCCAAAGCTGGAACAATCTGAGTAACAACAGAAAAACAACATGGAATTGGGTTCTAAATAAAAACAGAAAAATAAGTATCTTGGAGTGTGCAGTGGTATAAATGATTAAATACATAAATAAATGAAGAGGAAATGGCAAATGCCTCTTGCGAAATCATTCCAACTCTTCCAGCAGTGTGGGCTGCACTCAATGACTTCTAAAGCACAGAGTATTGAATGGAACTGTAGTAGTAAAAAGGTTGGAGGTTCAAATTCTACCAGAAGCGACTTGGGTGACAACCCTAACAATTCGCTTTTGAAGAAAATCAGGCAGCTACAATCCTAGGGCTCTCATGTTACATTCTAAAACACATGTGTTCGCCATGACGCTGATCGGACTGTCTGGTGGTTTTTCACACAGATCTTGACAATAACCAAGCAATTTCCTGCACTACATCCCAAGAATCACTTAACAAGGAAGTGAATTTCCTGATTTTTAGAAGAAACCATTAGCAGGTGTATCTAATTAAGGGCCCCCGAGGCGTGCCATCTCTGAGCGAACCCACCGTATGGCTACAGTGTGTTCTGAATGTTTGATAATTGATTTACACGAGGAATTTCCCCCCTTTAGTCCTAAATATTACAGTGGCGCAGAACCATAGCTTTCTAGTGAACTTGTAGTATGCTTTTGTTATTTTAAAAAGTTGTTTTCTCTTGCAAATAGAAGGTCATTTAGTTTGAGTTTTGCATTGAAATGAATTCCAGTTAGAAAGTCGAGTTGTCAGTTGCCCCTGATTTTATTTCATACCTTTTGGTTTTTAATATTTTGGTCTTTCTCCCTCTGTTTTCCACCCTTAACCTCTACTCCAAGTCTGTCCATTTCACTCTACCTGGAATGGTCTTTCTGAATCACAAATGCAACTTTGATGCTTCTCTCAGTACAACTTTATCATGTCTACCTAGTACATAGACGTTAATTCTAAACTTCTCTGAATGGCGGTCTCCATAGCATGTGTTTCTTTAACCCTCTGCCAACTGGGTTCTAAGAAACACCAGTCATTCCCATTGTAGTAACTTATGCTGTAATATTAACAGTCTACCAGCAGCCAGGAAATTAAAAGACAAATTGCATTGGGAAAGTTGGTTATCATAGGCCACTGCAACGTACTGAAGAGCAACGATGTCAGCCTGGAGAGTAAGGTACGCCTGCTCCAGGCCGTAGTCTGTAATCACTTGCCAGGCATCAGAAAGCAGGGCAGACTAGGGAGGATGGAAGGAGAATTGATGCCTTTGAGCTGTGGTGTTGGAGAAGAGTATTGAATATACCATGGACTCTTAGGAGAAAAAACAGGTTTATCCTAGAGAGGATGAGACCAGGCTGTTCCTTGGAGGCAAGGATTCTAAAGCTTCGTCTGACATACTTTGGACTTGTTGTGAGGTGAGATGCGTCCTTGGAAAGGGACTTCATGCTTGGGAGGGTGGAGGGACAGTGCAGGAGAGGATGACCCCAGTGAGATGGATTGATTCAGTGACTGGGGTAATGGGGGTAGATAGGTCAGAGAAAATAGGTTGACACAGGATAGAGCAGGGTTTAGAGCTTTTGTACATAGGGTTGCTATAATTCACAGGCAACTCGATGACACATAACAACAACAACAACAACAACTTAATTTCTGTACAAACAATAGGGCCATATGGCTTAATGACTTCCCTCTTGCTGTTTGTTTTCCTATATTCTTCTGTAACTCATACCTCCCTACTTGGGTTTCAGTTGTCATTAAAGATTTCTTCATTCTATGCAGCATTTCATAACAGTGTTTCTGCAGCCGTCCTGTTCCCTGAAAACACACATCTATTCTCTTCTTCCATACCTCCCTAGATATACCACCGTTCTAGCACATTGCATGTTACCTTTTTTCTTTTCAAATGAAATTATCTTTCTTTTAACTAGACTAAATTTCTCCGTTGTATCCCCAGGGAAGAATACAAGGCTTGGTATGCAGAAGAGGCTTGATGTCTTATGGAGCTGCTCTAAACAGAAATCCTTGCTCATTAAATTAAAATAAATATTTTTGTCCCTGAAGGGAAGCTCTAATTACCTAGAGCCACCGTGTCTGCAAGGGCTGGATTTAAGCAATACTCTTCTTCATTTGGTCCTTATCTGTAATCAACAATGGTCTAAATTTGTATCTCTCACCAGTTTTCTGTGTCTGGTGTCGATTTAGTATTTTTATCCCAATCCAGATATCTGACAGGGATCTTAAATACACTTTTAGTTCTTCCCCGCCCCGCCACTTCTTCCACAGTCATTACTTAAATGAAGTAATCTCTCAGTGACGTTTTAGGCTCTATATTAGAGATTGTGACCTTGTGCTTCAGTGAATAAGGATAATGTAAGAACTGCTGATGCCTTTGACTTGTGGTGTTGAAGAAGAGGACAGAACATGCTATGGCCTGGCAAAAGGGCAGATAACTCATCTTTGCATGAAGTGCATATGCTGGTGCCCTTGGAATCAATGTGGTGAAAGTTTGTCTCACTTAATTCAGGTGGAGGGTCGGAGAAAGAGAGGAAAGCCTTCAACAGAATGGATTGGCACAGTGGTCATAATGATTAATCAAGCACATTGGGGATCATCAGGACCGTAGGGGATAGGACAACGTTCAAATCTGTTTTTCATATGTTCACTATGAATTCTAGTTGATTTGATAGCATCTAAACAACATGCCTCTGGACACTCTATGAATTTTGACAAATGTTGATAGTTGTAGAGAGGCTTTTCAGGCCTTTTGTTCCTGGGGCCGCCATGAGTCGTGCTCTAGTTGAAGGCAATCGACAACAACAATAATGACATGTTAGAAGCTGACAATACAAAATCAAAACAGATCCATTCCTGACCTCAAGACACTTAAAGTCTCAAAATGAGTACATGTTATTGTTGTTGTGTACCATCAGAAATGACCCATAGCAGAGCCGCTAGCAGATTTTCACGAACAGTAAAAATCACAGGAGAAACTTGCCAAATTTTCTCCCTCAGCAGCTGGTGGATTCAAACCATACACCTGTGAGTTGATGTTACATTTCTTATTAGTAAACTACCAGCACTCCCTAACAGTTATGTATATTGTACGTATCATGTATACAGCAATAGAGTTAAGCACCAGGTGCTGCAGAGGAGCAAAGCAGAACTTTTAAATCATAAAGACATTCCTCAGATGATGGCACTCGTATTCTGATGTGGAGAAGGGAGGGAACTTACGTATGGAAAGGAGGAGGGCCTCTCAGGTTCTGAAGGAGAGTTTCTGAGAAGGTGCAGAAATAGAGTGAGAGTGATGGAAAGCAGTTTAACATGTTTGAATACCACAAAGCAACACATAGGTCTGTGCTGAAGAGTACACATGTGTGAAAAGAGCAAGTACGATATGGGGATGATCCTTTTCTGACCTTTACCGTACTGAACTTCACCAATGGGAACTGTCCCTGTAAACAACATCAGCACCAATTCCCACAAGGTCAGACATGTCCCCCACACTCTGATACCTCTTTTTACACTCATCTCAACACCAATTTCACTGTTTTACTGAGTCCAAAATTTGATGTGGTAACTCCCAGACCACACATACCCATATTGGGGAAGTCAAAAGGCTATAATGCAGGTTAGCAGCAGAATACAGTCAGAACAGCTTCTAAAAGTTGCTTAAAAGTACCTCAGCCTTGTGGAGAGACTGGAACCCT
>NW_006399761.1:7282443-7307426 GCF_000299155.1 Elephantulus edwardii
AAAAAAAAAAAGTACCTCAGCCTTGAGCCTCATGGTCTTAGGCCAGTGTGGCAAAGCTTTCAGTCGTGCCAATTATGCCTCCCTCTCCCCATCCACTTGTATCACAAACTTGGGCAAAGGCCCTTAGCTCTGATTCCGTGGCATAGCAGTCCCAAGATCTGCTCCATCTCATGCCAGTTCTCTGCTATCGCTGCTATGACTGTCGCTTCCATTGGTCATAGTCTGACTGGAGCAAAAATCTGGTCCTGGAGGACGAGTTGCTTTCTCGTGCTGCTTATCTTGTGGGAAAGATCTTCTAATTCAGGTGCTGGATCTGCTTCATTTAATGACAAGACTAGCCGATCCCTTTGTGGACAAGCTATCACACTCTTTTCACTTATTCTCGCCCATCCACATGGCAAAGGAAGTTAATGGATAGGGCCGTTTTGAACAGTGAGCCCTGTTCATTTTCCTATATTCTTCTGTAACTCGTACCTCCCTACTTGGGTTTCAGTTGTCACTGAAGATCTCTTCATTCTATGCAGCATTTCATAACAGTATTTCTGCAGCCATGCTGTTCCCTGAAAACACACATCTATTCTCTTCTTCCATACCTCCCTAGATATACCACCATTCTAGCACATTGCATGTTAACCTGCAGAGGGTCAAGGACTACAGCCTTCAGAATGGACTGAGGCTCAATGTCAAGAAGACAAAGATTCTCACCACTGGACCAATTGGTAGCATCAGGATGCATGGTGAAGAGATTGAGATTGTTCACAGCTTCAGTTTGCTCGGCTCCATGGTCAACACTCTTGGCACCAGAAGTCAGGAAATCAAAAAACGTATTGCAGTGGGAAAGTCTGATATTAGGGACCTCTCGAAAGTACTCAAGAGCAACGGTGTCTCTCTGGAGACCAAGGTGTGTCTGATACAGATCATGGTCTTTGCAATCACTTGTTATGCATCAGAGAGTTGGACAATGACTAGGGAGGATAGAAGGAGAATTAATGCCTTTGAGCTGTGGTGCTGGAGAAGAGTATTGAAGGTACCATGGACTGCCAAGAAAACAAACAGATTCATCCTAGACAGGGTTAAACCAGGCTGCTCTTTGGAGGCAAGGATTTTGGGGCTTCGTCTGACATACTTTGGGCATGTTGCAAGGAGGGACTGGTCCTTGGAGAGGAACATCATGCTTGGGAGGGTGGAGGGATGGCGCAAGAGGGGAAGACCCTCTATGAGGTGGGTTGATTCAGTGACTGGGGTAATCGGGATGGGTGTGTCAGAGACAGTGTGATTGGCACAGGATAGAGCAGGGTTTAGGGTTGTTGTGCATAGGGTCGCTATGAGTTGCGAGAGACTCGACGGCACATAACAACATTACCCTGTCTCTTTAGCTCTTCATCACATCTTTCCCATTTCCTCTACTGCCCTCCTCCACCCACCAAACTGTGCCACTCTTTAATTAACCCCATGCCCATCCCCGCTCCTCTACTCCCACCCCTGCTCCATTGGATCCTCATACATGTTTTACTAGTTGTTATTCTATTTTTATAATAATGCTCTTATGTAGTATTTGCCCTGATGAGACTGATTTAGTTCACTCAGCATAGTGCTCTCTAGTCTCTCCCAAGTTCTGCAGTAATTTTCAAAATCATTGCTTCTGAGTGCTCTGTACTATTCCATCATGTGAATGTGCCATAATTTCTCAATACATTGTGGTTGGACATTTGGGCTGTTTCCATGTTTTTACAATTGAGAATAACGCTGCTATGAATATTGGTGTACAAATCTCAGTTTGAGTCTCAGTTCTAATTTATTTGGGGTATATTCCAGAAAAGTGGAATACCCAGATCATGTGGAATTTGTATGTTCAGCTTTTTGAGAACATGCCAAGCTGCCTTCTGGAGTGGTTGTACCATTTTACAGTCCCACCAACAATGTATAAGAGTTCCCATCTCTCCACATCCTCTCCAATATGTATTGCTTGCTGTCTGTTAAACTTTGCCGCTGCTACTGGAGTAATATAGTATCTCATTGTGGTTTTGATTTGCATCTCCCTTATTGCCATGATTTGGGCCATTTCTACATGTGTCTGTTGACCATCCTAATATCTTCCTATGTGAAAACTGTTTCCATGACTCTTGTTTATTTTGTAATCGGGTTATCAGTCTTTGTCTTGTGGAGGCCCTGTAGTATAGCAGGGCTAAATTTGAAGTCCTCCGATGACAAAGTTTAGATATTTAAATGTCTAGGCTGGAGACTATCACAAGATGGGCAAGGTATTGAAGACTTTCAGTCACATCTGTATCCAGATGGGTGTCTGCAAATGCTTGATGAAGTGATGGAGAGAAGCTGAATAAGGCAGAGGAAGACTAGGTATGTGGTAACTATTATTATCTGAGCAAGAAGAGATTAATGAGAACAAAAGAAGTCAAGTGTAAGTAGGAAGTAGGGGAAACAATGCAAAATGGAATTTGGAGAACTTGGTAAAAAAGGGGTGAGGCGTCAGCAGTTGTTCAAGGTGATGCGAGTTTTTAGCTGCCACAGCAGCTGAGTTGCTGGTGATACAGTTTCAAAAGATGCAATACAGGAAAAAGAGCAGATTTGAGAAAGATAATGAGCTGCGGGGTTAAAACCTGCTCAGACTGCTTGGACAGAAGGTGTTAAACTCCTCTTCTGAGATCGATGGACTGACACCGACTATATTCTGGAAGAGCTAAACTGTACTTCTGTATTGCTTTCTTTATATTCTGAATTTCCACCATGTATACATTTCCTTCATTATTGTTTACATTTCATCCTCAATGGAAAAGGACCCTTTAGCCCACAACTTGGGCATTGTCTTCAGCTTAAATGTTGGCTTATTTCATTTCTATATCACTTTGTTTTCTACTCTGTTTGTTAGGCAGACTTCCTTCATTCTCTGCACTTGTGAACATATTTTACCATTTCTTACTGTCGTCTTTATTATGCCTCATTGCAATCTTACAGGCACAAACTTAGATTCAAAAGTGTATCCCCAAAGCTGAGCACATGTTTGACACAAGGTGGAAATTAATAAATATGCACAAATGATCCAGGGAAAGGAGTGAGATATTCTGTGGTGTCTTTTGGTCAAATACAGGAAAGAGATCTGGCTCCGTTTGCTCCAACTCTACCTGCAGTTGAAGGCTTATGAATCTGTCTTTGTGTATAGGATGTGACAGAAGCTCAGGTGTCTGGGGATGGTATAAACGGTTCCCAGAGAGAAGCTTTATAAGGAAGTCCTGTTTAATTAAACGGTGATGGTAAGATGGAATCACTGACAATGAGATTCTGGAGTGCAGCCAGTCTGTCTACTGTGAAGCAATGTATCTTGGAACTTAACTCTCTTCTGGGTAGGAAATGCAGGGCGATGGATGATACCAGGATGCCTAAACAGCTGCTGGCTCATTGGCTCAAAAGTAGGATGAAGGATGCTTTATTAAAATGTCTGCTATAGCACAATCGGAGAGGATTAAACCAAGCTACTCCTTGGAGGCAAGGATTCTGGGGCTTCGTCTGTCATACTTTGGACACGTTGCAAAGAGGGACGGGTCCTTGGAGAGGAGAGGGACATCATGCTTGGGAGGGTGGAGGGACAGCGCAGGAGGGGAAGACCCTCTATGAGATGGATTGATTCGGTGACTGGGGTAATCGGGATGGGTGTGTCAGAAGCAGTGTGGTTGGCGCAGGATAGAGCAGGGTTTAGGGCTGTTGTGCATAGGGTCGCTATGAGTCACAAATGACTCGAAGGCACATAACAACAACAACAACATAACACAATCACAGGCAAGGCAAAACCCTGTGCACAGGAACTACCATGACAAGTGGACTTGCCTAGGGAAGGTGTGAAAGCCCTGAGACATGTCTCAATGATATTGGCCCAGCAAAGTTAAGTCAACATTGGAACTCATGTGACACTGGGGACCTCTTTATTTCCCAGTCTATTTTAGAGGAACTTATTTGTAGTTTTCTTGTCTTTTTGGTTTTTATTGGTTCTTATTTATTTTTTTTTTTTAGTTTTCCATTTTCAAAACCTCCACAATAATGTTGTGGGGAGAAGGTCTTATGTTATTTCTTCACATGCAAAATAGAGAAAAGTATTGTATCTCTCTGCAGTGCAATTTGGAAAATATACTTTGGGCATGAGAAATACAGGGTTATCAAGGATATCTTGTACTCAGAGCTACTAGAATTCTGACAGTGCAATAGCTGTGTGTATGTGTTTGCATAAAGTCATGTCAGTATCAAGCCACTTAAAAGTTTATGGTTATGATACAGTGATCTTTTTTATGACCCATTGTTTAAACAGAAAATAAACTTCATCAACAGTGATATTGTCACATAAATAGTCAGAATAGATAATGCAATGTGAGATATAAAATGAAAAATAGATTAGAAAAAGAGAAGATATTATTAACTACTAAGTCTTTATCTGCCCATCAATTAGAATTTTATTTGCCAATAAGCTGAAGTAATCAGATCTCATTCCTTCTCATAAACATTCCCATATCTCTCAGGCTTGCTTTGTCTTACGTAGAAATCTAGTTACAAATAGCTAATTTTTAAAAATCTATTTGGAGCTGGATTATATCCTTAGCATCTAGTTATCAGAGACAGTTGGTTTGCCCAGTTAATCGTCATTTTAGGGAGAATTTACGACAATCCCTATAAAAGATTTTATGCAGGAGTCATAAAACCTGAGACATCACTTTCAAATAAAATCATGGGAAGAATCAACTGTCAAGTTACATAATACTTCTTGAACTTTTCTCATAAGGCAACAATTGTGTAGGTATGGGGAAAATATGTAACAAATCAAGAAAATATACAAGCTTAATATTTGGTGCAGGAAAGGGAGAATCCGAAATCACTGTAGTTCAGTATATAGTATAGAATAAATGCATGTAACTAGAGGCATAAAATGGTAAACACTACACACCATAGGGTTATAGTGATTATATAAAATAGTGTAATTTGGAATTGTTGTTGTGTGCTGTCGAGGTGGAACCGACCCGTAGCTGACCCTCCAGCAGGTTTTCAGAGACAGTTAATCACACAGGAGCTTGCCCATCCTTCTTCCTATCGAGCCACTGGTGGGTTCGAACCGCATACCTTTGGGACTGCAGTGCAGTTTCTTGCCACTAGGCCACCAGAGCTCCCTTTAGATAACCAATATTGGATGGACAGGTTTTTAATTTTTCCCCCCTACTTTATTTTCATTTTATATTGGTTTGTGGACAAAATTTGTATGCACCGTGTAGTGTTTAGTGTTGCACACCTTCCTACACTCACACTGTGTGTTTTTTAAAAGCGATACTCAAAGCTCTGCGGTGAGATACAAGGAGAAGATGCAACGAGGCTTATCCCCGTCCTGCAGAGAAGAAGCCATCCTGTAAGGCTCATCCTGATGAACAGAATCCCTGACACTTGCTGTTCTAAAAGTCACGAAAATGGTAGACAGATACTTTTCAACAAAAGCAACTTCTTTTTTTTTAATTTAGGTTGTTTATTTTTCATTTCAATGAACATCTACAGAGATTTTGGGATTCCATTCATTCATTGTTGCACCCTTCTCCCCACACAAACCCCTCGCCCCTCCCCCCCATTTGCTCCTCTCCTTGAAAAGCAAAAGAAAAACTCCCTCATTGGTACAGAACCCCCCCCGCACCTCCCCAAACCCCACCCCCTACCCCCAAATATAATCCACTCTGCAACCCTCATTGCATACTCCTACGACAAAAATAATGCCCTAAAATATAACACTTTTAGACTATTCTCTCCCGCATAGACTTCAATGCCGTAAACATATTTCATCCAGTTTTCCTCAGTCTTACCCCAATGCCAGCCTCATTCTACAACAGTGGCACCATGCAGTATTTGTCCCTTTGTGACTGAGATACCTCACTCATTATAATGAAAAGCAACTTCTATCGAATATTACTTAGGCAGGAAGTATGCAGACTGGCAGGGTATTAAGCCTGAACGCTGCCCCAAAACAACTGGTTTTAGAAAAAGAAAATACTGCTTAGTAGATGTAACACCGTGTATGCGGAACTTGCTGCTTTAACACTGGCTAGAAATTGAAAATGTAAGAAAGAACAGGAAGGAACTTAACCCAATTCACCAGAGCAGTGTGCTGTAAAAGCCAATCACAAGGGATCACTGCTTATCATTCACTCCCGTTTCCAAGTATCTCGAAGCGCTCTTTGTGAAAGCATCATCCGGTGTTAATACATTTGCCTTTTGATGCTAAGGACCCCGTGGAAGTTGAGCAGTGGGACTCAAAGAGGGAACGTTTTCTTTTTTTTTTGTTACTTTCAAAGAATGGTGGCAATTCGACTTCTTCCAAAGATGTGTTCAGCTGCAGATAAAGACATTTTCAGACTGGGGAGTGTGGGTGGGGGGGATAATAATTACCATTTCTAATCTTTTGACAGCCCTGCCTGCAGCTAAAAGACTGGCAGAACTCACTTTCTGTCAGGAAGGTAGGGGGTTCTCATACCTGTCTGCACTCCAGCTGTGTAACATGACAATCTGAGATCTTGAAGAAATAAGCCAGATGTTCTGATTTTGTGTGTGTGTGTGTGTGTGTTTGTAATGGAATTCGAACTACCTGGAGGCTTCAAAATATATTTACGATACTTTTTATACCACTTGTCATTTTATTTTTTAAAGATCTACTTCTTTTTGTTGTGATTTTAATGAAAGTTTACAGCAAAGTTGGACTTTCATTCATTTATTTCAGATAAAGCTATAGGTAGAAAAAGAAGCCCTGGTGCTCAACAGGTAAGCACAAAGCGCTTAACCACAAAGTGGGTGGTTTGAATCCCTCATAGTTTCAGAGCGGAAAAGACTCGAGCAGTCTGCTGCCTTTACCTCCTAGAAAACCTTCCAGGTTGTTTCTGCTCTGTCACGTCACTGTAGGTTCAAACCAGTTTGAAGACACTTCACCACAGTGTCCAGAGCAATGATGTCATCTCAAGGACTGCGGTGTGCCCGATTCAGGCGTGGTCTTTACAGTCACTTGCTGTGCATCTGAGAGCTGGACAGTGACTCACGATGACAGAAGAAGAATCAATGTCTTTGAGCTGTGATGTTGGAGAACAGTACTGACTAGCCCATGGACTAAGAGAGATAGGTCTTAGAGAAGGTGTATCCAGAGTGCTTTTGAAGGCAAAGATGGTGAAGCTTCACCTTACATACTTTGGCACATTTCTAGGAGAGGTTAGTCCTTGGAGAGGGGCATAATGTTTGGGAAGGTGGAGTGATAGATAGCAAAGGAGAAGAGCACACTCAACCAGGTGGACTGACACAGTGACTGCAGCAGTGGGCTTGATGGTGTCAAAGATAATGAAGATGGCACAGGATAGGACATGGTTTAGACCTGATGTTCATAGATTCACTATGAGTTGTACTCAATTTGATGGCGTGTATCGACAGCAACAATAATATCCGGATTCTCATATTTCTTGTTCTGCACACATATTGAATGGACGTTCAATGGATCCAGCTCTAACACCCTCCTTTCCTGATTTTTAAACCATGATGTATTCCCTTGTTCTGTTTGAAAACATGTTTGGTTTTGGTTGGTTGTTTTTGTTGGTTTGTTTTGTTTTGTTTTGTTTTGCCTATGTATAGATTTAGGATGAGCACAATTATGAATTCTGGAATTCCCTATTCTTCTCAATATTATTCATAATCCAATATGGTCCACACAGTAAAATGCCTTTCGCATACACAGCAAAGCATAAGTAAACATCTGTCTTGTGTTCTCTGCCTTCAACCCAGATACATCTGACATCACTTGGGATAACCCTCATTCCACAACCTCTAATGAACCCAGCTTGACTCTCTGGCCATTTCTTATCAAGGTTCTATTCCAGTCATTTCCTAGTTATCTTCAGCAACATTTTACTTTCAAGTGATATTAATGGTAACTTGGATAGTTTCTACACTTTATTTGATCACCATCCTTTTGGAAGAGGGAGAAAAAATGCAATGATGGAACTATTAAAAATTCAAGCTAGATTCATAAGAGACTTTGGAACATCTTTCTGTTATCAGATAGATCTTGGCTAAAAGCAGAGAATACCAGAAAGGTGTTTATTTGTGTTTTATTAACTATGCAAAGACATTTAGCTGTGTGGATAATAATGTATTGTCAAAAACATTGAGAATATGAGAATCCCAGAACACTTGATTTGGCTCCTGTAAGACCTATATGTAGACCAAGAAGTGGTTGTTTAAACAGAGGTTATAGACACTGCGTAGTTTAAAATTAGGAAAGATACATGTCAAGGGTTGTATTCCTCCTTGTATTTTGTGCCTATTTTGTCTGGCAAACAAAATAATTTGGGAATCTGGATTAGGTGAAGAAAAATATGGCATCATGATTGAACAAGATTCATCAGGAACCTAATTTCTACAAATGACCCAATAATCCTGCTTACAGAAGCGTAGAAGACTTGAAACACCCACTGAAGAACATCAAAGTCTACAGCCTAAACTATGCATTACATCTTAACCTCAAGAAAATAGAAATCCTCACCGATGGGCCAGTAGACAACACTATGATAGATGGAGAAAAGATTGATGTTGTTAATGATTTCATTGTCTTAGTTCAATAATCAACGTCCATGGTAGCAAAAGTCAGTCTACTAAATATCAGTCCACAACATGAAACTGTATTGCACTGGGCACTTCCGTTGTCAGTGGTATCTGTACAGTGCCAAGGAGCCAAGATGTTACCTGAAAGAGGGGCGTCTAGCCCAAGCAATGGTGTTTTTGATTGCTGAGTATACATGGGAACGTCGGAGAATGAATTTGAAGAATTGAAGGTTTTGACTTGAGGCGTAGGTGAAGAGTATCGACTATGTCATGGACCGCCAAGGGAATAAGCTTGTCTGCCTTAGACCAGGTACACTCGTGGCACTCCTTAGAAGCAAGGGTGGTGAAGCTTGATCTTCTACACTCTAGACATGCTTCAGGGTGTGCTGTTTCTTGGGAAAAAAACATCATGCTGGGGGGAAATAGAGGATCTGTGCAAAAGAGGTTGTTACTCAGCAAGTGATGGACCCCAGCATGTGGAAGGTTCATGAAGGTGGTGCAGAATAAAGCAAGGTCATGATTCACAGGGTTCCTGGAGTTCATAGAGTCGCTGTGAGGGTGTCACCTAAAGTGAACCTAAGAACAACACAGAGATCGTCAGCGGAAAACCCTGATCGTTGTCCTTCATGTGTCCACAACAGGTTGTACCCGTTCTCTACACCTCTTCACTCTGTCTGCTGAGCCAATTATTCAAGAAGCTAGATGTTTGGAAGAAGAATGTGGCACCAAGATCGGAGGAAGAGTCGGCAACAAGGCTGCGTTATGCAGACGGCACAGTGTTGCTTGCTTGCTAAAAGCTAGGAGGGCTTGCGATGCTTGCTGCAGAGGATCAAGGATTAGAGCCCTCAACATGGATTACACCTCAATATATTAAAAAAATAAACCCGAAAGTCCTCACCGCTGGGCCACTCGGCGACATCATGATAGACGGAGAAATGATTGAACTCATCAAACAGCTATGAAGTGGAGAGAGTGCACCAGAGTCCTCCTTGCAGGCAAAGAAGGCAAAGCTGTGTCGCACATACGTCAGGCATGTTGTTTACGAGAGGCGGTACCTTGCGAAGGGACAGCATGATTGGAACGGTGGAGGGTCAGCAGAAGACAGGAAGAGCCTCCACGAGATTAACTGCCACACTCTTTGCGGTCAGTGGGTTTGAGTGTGTCAGGGATGTTGGGCTGGCTCAGGACAGGACAGAGTTCAGATCTGTTGTTCATGGGGTCGCTTTCAGTCATACTTGATTCAATGGCACCTAGCAAGAGAAACCCCTCTTCTCATATAAAAATGTAAATGAAACAGGTGGTATAAGAATGAATCTCACTCTCCTTATTATAGCATGTTCTAAGTAAAAGAGATGTGTGACTCCTGATGTGTGCCTTAGAACAGATAGCACAGCCGCTTCTATTTTTTTTTTTTTGTTTGTTTTTTTCCCTCTTTGAGCTGAATTTGGATGGCTTAATCAAATCTGAGTCAATGTTATCATATACCATAAAGTTAGCTGGAAATTCCTGAGGTTTTCTAATGAGAATTATTTAGCAACAAGAGAAATCCCCAGCTAGTGAAAAATAGTTAAACATTCAACTATTAGTTGAAAGCGGAGGAAGTTATTTCCAGAGGCGCCTTGGGAAACAAACAGGCCTGGCCGCCTTCCCCCAATAGGTCACATCCATGAGAATCCCAAGGTGTGGTTCTTCTCTGCACGTGGGTTCTCCATGAGTTGCAATCATCATAATGATAACAAACAATAGTAGTCACAAGAAAGAAAGGTCACTGGTCCTGTGGTCGTGCAACCATCATATCAGCCTTTGGCGTGTCCAAAGACATGCTAACTTCCATTTTCACCTTCATTGCAAAAATACCTATATTCTCACTGTCGTCTAAAGACTAGCTGTCTTTGAGTTGGACCCTGATTCATGGCAGCTCCATGTGTTACCGTAGTAGAAGTTGTTCACAGGGATTCCTTGGCTTCAGTCTGTACAGAAACAGTCAAAGCTTTCTTCTCTGGTAAGGCTGCATGGGTTCAAACTTGCATTTATTAGAGGAGCAATCAGTAAGATTGCATCTTAACAGCAAGAAAACAAAGGGCCAATGGGCAGCATCATGATAGATGAAGAATAGATTGAAACTGTCAATGATTTTATCTGATTTGGGTCCATGATCAACATCCTTGGTGCTACCAGTCAAGACCACTCTCAGGGCCTCCTCCAAAATACTGAAGAGCAGAGATACCAGGTTGAAGACTAAGGCACACCTCATGCAGGCCATGATTCTTTCCGTTACTTGTTAAGCATCAGAGACCTGGAAATGAATAAGGATACAGAAGAGGCATTGATGCCTTTGAAGAATAACACTGAATATTCCATAGTGTTCTTGTTCTCGTTACGTGCCGTCACCTGCAACTCATACCATCCCTATGTGAACAGCCCTAACCCCTGCTCTAGCCAGTACCACTCTCATTGTCTCCGACACACCTATCCCCATTACCCAGTCTCTGAATCAATCCACCTGTCCTGCAGTCTTCCTGTCCTGCACTGTCCCTATACCCTCCCAAGCATGATGTCCCTCTCCAAGGACTGATCCCGCCTTGCAACATGTCCAAAGGATGTCTGATGGAGCTTCAGAGTCCACGCCTCCAAGGAGCAGCCTGGCTTCACCCTCTCCAGGACGAACTTGTTTGTTCTCCTGGTGGGCCATGTTATATTCAATACTCTTCTCCAGGATCACAGTTCGAAGGCATCAATTCTCTTTCTATCATTCCTAGTCATCGTCCAGCTTACTAATGTACTGCAAAGAATAACAATATTTCTTGGTAAAGGTGCAGCTAGAGTGCTCCTTGGAGGCAGTGGTGGAAAGACTTGATCTCTCATAGCTTGGCCTCATTGCTAGGAGAGGCTATTCCTCAGGAAAAGATGTCATGCATGGAATTGTGGAGGGTCAGTGAGAGAGAAGAAGACTCCAAAAGAGATGGACCGACATGGTGACTGCAATGGGCTCAAGTGTAACAGCAATGAGGAAGATGGCATAGGATTGGGCAGGGTTCAAATTTGTTGTTCTTAGGGTTGCTATGAGTTGTTGTTCTTGACTCGAAGGCACATAGAAACAACATGCCACCCAAGTTACTACAGCCTCGATGGTGTAATGCAAAGGACACTAATTAGAACATCCTTCTTGTGTAGCTGAAAAGTTTTCCATTTGTTTGTCACATCTTCAAAGTATTACTATTCAAACTTTGTAAAACCCGTCAAACTGTTATTAGAGATCTGTCCTTTTGATAGGAACCAGACACATTGATAATGAAACGAACACTACTCGATTATTCCTCAGAGTAGTTCATCTGGCCACTGTCATTCTTTCCCCTGTAATTCAGGCATGACCAGTGTTGTTTGAGGCTGCATTTCAGTGATTATTTCAGTTACTGTTTTCTACTTTATCTGTCTGTATTTAGTGAAATCTCTGCCCTCCTCGTGATATGGTGTACGATAAATCACATCATACTTCAGCTATCTGGAAACTAAACCACTGGCATTTAAGAGAATAAATTCCGCAGCAAAGCCTTTCCTTCGCCTACCACTAATCTTTTTTATTTCCTCAGTCAATGACTAGTTGGAAATAATATTGCTTTGGTGTTGAGATTACAGAGGATATAGAAATTCATACTGTATGAATGTTGATAAAAATGAATTTTATCGGAAAAATGAGAAAATGTCTTCATGTAATGAACTTTAGATAGCTATGTAAAGATAATCTGGGTCTTTTGCTGGGAGATGAATACTTAGACTTCTGAACTAGAGCAGCAGAAGCAAATTTATTTTTCTTTTATGATTTTTTATTACACATAGAATTGCATAGCTCTTGACCGCCAAAGGTCTCCCAAATGCACCTTAATATCTGATGGCTTTATATGCTGTAGTCTCTGCTTCCAAGAACATTTCTGCCTTTTATTTAGATGAACAGGTTCCATCATAAGACACGTACAAGGTCCTGTTATTACTCATTAGTGGAACCTGGGTTGAAGCTTGGAACCCTGTCTCAAAATAGTTCAAGTCTGGTTTGTTGGGTTTTTTTGCCTATTGTCTTACAACAGAAAATTTCCAGTACAATCCAGGTAGATGTTTTGCACCACTCCTTTATCTTCATGTTTTCCCTATTCTCTTTTTAGTTGACTGAGTTGTTCGGATTTTTTCCTAGTCAGTCTAACCTTTCAGTATCACATGGCCCTTATGGAGCGTGTGTGCATAGTACAGCTTATCACATTCATCTCCCTGTGCACAATTGGGAACAAGCCCCGGAAGGACAAGTAGCCAGTGAAACACTGCAAAGGACACAGTGCGGAAGGAGTTTATTCCTGATCCTTCTGAGCCAAGGTGGCCTAATGGCAAAGAACTGCACTGCCATCACAAAGGGACTCGGTTCAAATCCAGGAGCAGTTCCACAAGAGAGTGATGGGCAGACTCCTTTATGCAGTTTATTGTTGTTGTTGTTGTTGTTAAGTGCCGTTGAGTCACAGGCGACTCATAGCGACCCTATGAAGGAGAGTCCTTGACACTTGGGTGCCTTTCATCCTCTCTCCAGGTTCACAGGGTTTCCGGAGGCAAGCTATTATGAAAGTGGATGCCACTTCTCCTTCCACGCTTATTTTAATCGGGGAGCTCCACCCACTCTCTGTCCGCATTAGGTAACCAACCATTAACGCATTTGACACATCAGTGTCACAGTGTTCAGCCTCACAGCAACCACAAGTGACCGCTGTCCGGCAACTTGTACACCACGTTATGCAGTTTCCAACCTCTAAATACTGGCTGGACAGTCAGCTAAGAGTCAGTTCCAACTCAACAGTACACAAAAACAACTCTTGTCCTTTGTAGCAGTTATGTCGTAACTTTGAACGGCTATTTATTGATGTGGTGAGTTACAGTGAGTTGTTCAGATCCTATTTAAATAAAGGACAAGCTCATTTCCTTGCTAATCATCTTGTGGTAGATTGTGTTATGATATGGCATTAATCTTCTTTTTCTTGAGGACTCCAGAAGGTACCTGGCTTTTCCCTTTGTTATCACTCCTTTTCAGACTTTGGTCATTATGATGATAATGGACTTCTTTTTATCATTTCTCCAAATTAAATATTCCTCCGTTTTCTTTCACTGTAAAACAGAATTGACTCTTTTTCTAGCTCACTTCCATCAGTGGTAGGGGTAAGATACAGTCTTACTATTCCCCAGTGAAAAGAAGAAAAAAGGAAATAATTTGGCAGTGATTCAGTGAGCTTAGAAATCAACATTGTACATTATTTTTCAACATGAAGACAATTATTGTTATGACTCCAAAAATAGCCAAACAAATCAATATGATCACATATATTAAAGATGTAATTTCGTTTCATACATTTGCTAACATTGCTTCTGCTAGAAATATTCTCGCACTGTTTGGATCCACTTATATGCTTCTTTAGCATTCAAAAATTATAATAGTAATAATAATAATTTAAAAAGTTTGCAACTGATTAACTAAATGAAATTCATCTCAACTTCCTTGATAAATCTTAGGTTGCTGCCTTTTAAATTGTCCCATTGACCTTTTAAGTTACTGGAGGCTGGAAATTGTTAATAAATTATGTATTATTTTGTGGAGGGAAAAAAAATCCAACTGACTAGTGATAAAATAAATATGCATTATCTTCAACCCTGCAACCCTAGTCTTTTCTGTCCTGGACTGACCGCTCCAAGTACTATTCCTCCTTCCTGTGTAAGATTCTCTGACATCCTGCTTCATCATTTGTTGTGTGCTTTTCTCGAGAGAACTACCGAAGGCACGGGGAGCAAATAGAGCTGCTATTTGAATTCCAAAATTGATAGTCTCCCTCTCATGCACTAATGTCTATTTAAAAAGAGGAAAATGAAGAAGGTAGTAAATTGTAGGACATCTTTTAGTATGGTAAATTTGACTGTGGCAGTATCCTCGTATCTGATTGTTTAAAATACCGTACAAAGAAAATTATCATTTTCATTTTTAAACTTGAGCTCAACACAGCCCTTCTTGATAAGACAGATGAGGACCTGAAGCGCTTGCTGCAGAAGGTCAAGGACTGCAGCCTTCAATATGGATTGAAGCTCAACATCAAGAAAACAAAGATTCTCACCACTGGGCTGATTGGCAGCATCGTGATAGATAGTGAAGAGATTGAGATTGTTCACAGCTTTAGTTTGCTTGGCTCCACAGTCACCAATCTCGGTGCCAGCAGCCAGGAAATGAAGAGACAAATTGCATTGAGGAAGTCTGCTATCAGGGACTTCTCCAGAGTATTGAAGAGCAACGACGTCGGTCTGGAGACTAAGGGACGCCTAATCCTGGCTATACTCTTCTCAGTTGCTAGCTATGCGTCGGAAAACTGGACAATGACTAGGGCTGATGAAAAGAGAATTGATGCCTTTCAGCTGTGGTGCTGGAGAAGAATGTTGAATACATCATGGACTGCCAGGAGAACAAACAGGTTCATCCTAGAAAGAGTTTAACTAGGCTACTCCTTGGAGGCAAAGATTCTGAGGCTTTGTCTGACATACTCTGGTCATGTTGCAAAGGACCAGTGTTTGGGAGAGAGACATCATACTTGGAAGGGTGGAGGGACAGAGAAAGAGAGGGATATCATCAATGAGATGGATTGATACAGTGATTTGGGTAATGGGGGTAGGTGTGTCAGAGACAGTAAGGTTGGCGCAGGATTGAGCAGATTTCAAGGCTGTTGTACACAGGGTCACTCTGAGTCACAAATGACTCAACAGCACATAGCAGTAGCAACATTTTTAAATTCTATTTTAAAATTAAAAGAATATAGTTTGCCAAAGATGCTTTTTAAGGAAGTACACACAAACACCTTATCAATGCTTTGTTTGCCCACTTATTTCTCAAGTTATTCGAGTGTGGCTACATTTTATTAGATTATTAACTTGGGAATACCTCACTTGGAATAAATGCTTTCTGTGTATTATTCTAGAGACCTGTTTCTTTTTCTCTAGTTATCTGGAACCACGTATGCCAAAAGAACAAACAGGTTTGTCTTTAAGAGGAACATCATGCTTGGAAAAGTAGAGGATATAGAAAAAAAGGAAGACCCTCAAGCAAAAGAATTGACATAGTGACTGCAGCCATGGACTCCAGTGTGTCAGATACTACGAAGCTAGAGCAAGGTTCAGACTTTTTATTTATAGGGTTGCTATGGATGGTGAAGAGATTGAGATCGTTCACAGCTTTAATATGCTTGGCTCCACAGTCAACACTCTCGGCACCAGTAGCCAGGAAATTAAAAGACGTATTGTGATGGGAAAGTCTGCTGTTAGGGGCCTCTCCAAAGTAGTGAAGAGCAATGGAGTCACTCTGGAGACTTAAGGTGCATCTGATACAGGCCATGGTCTTTGCGATCACTGATTATTCATCAGAGACTTGGACAATGACCAAGGAAGATAGAAAGAGAATTGATGCCTTTGAGCTGTGGTGCTGGAGAAGAGTATTGAGAATACCATGGACTGCTAGGAAAACAAACAGATTCATCCTGGAAAGGGTTAAACCGGGTGCCTCCTTGGAGGCAAGGATTCTGAGGCTCCGTCTAACAAACTTTGGTCATGTTGTAAGGGGGGACCGCTCCTTGGAGAAGGACATCATACTTGGGAGGGTGGAAGGATAGCGCAGGAGGGGAAGGTCCTCTATGAGGTGGATTGATTCAGTGTCCGGGTAATTGGGATGGGAGTGTCAGAGACAGTGCGATTGGCACAGGACAGAACAGAGTTTAGGGCTGTTGTACATAGGGTCGCTTTGAGTCACAAGCAACTTGACGGCACATAATAACAATAACATAACATGAGTTGTACTCAACTGACTGTCACTTAAAAATAACAAGAGCAAATTCTTTAGCAGTTAGTCTTTGCTGTAGCTTTAAGAATACCAGGTATTTGGACAAAATCAGAATTAAAAAGCTATCTACTGTTGACTACTAAGAAAGCAAATGTTTGTCTTGGAGAGAATGAAACCAAGTCTTTCCTGGAATCTAGGATTTTGAAGTTCCGTCTGACATACTTCCGGCAAATGGCCAGGAGGGACCAGTCCTTGGAGAAGGACATCATGCTTGGAAGGGTGGAGGGACAATGCAGGAGAGGAAGACCCCAGATGAGATGGATTGATACAGTATGTAAATTAGTAAGGGTAGATGCGTTGGAGTCAGTGAAACTGACTCAGAATAAGGCAGACTTCAGAGCTGTTGTGCATAGGGTCGCTGTGAGTCGCAGGTGACTCGACAACACATAACAATTTTTGAATACAAAAATTACAATGGGCAGCTCAGTTTGATATTTTTATCCGTAAAACCGAACATTAACCATAACAACAAAAATATGACCCAACGTGCAAAGCCTTCCAGAAAGTCCTCTAATGCAGTGTTTCAACCTGGTAGGTTTGTTAACCCATTACTGTTAAATTTAAATCATAGGTCTTCCGGTCGTTTTCTTATGTGTTATCAAGTCCAAAGGACTCATGGCTGACCCTCCGATGGGTTCTGGGAGGTTGTAAAACACACAGCAGTTTGATCACAGAGGCTGTAAGTCACTCCAGCTTTCTCCCAGGAACGGCTGGTGGAGTCAAACAGCACGCGTTTGGGTCGGCAGCACAGCTTCTTACCACTCACCTACCAGAGCATCCTTGTCTAGTCATTACCTCTTAATGGAAATCTTATGGGTGCAGGTAACGAAGGTGCCAGTTACTGTAAGGCTACAAGTAACCTGATAGCATTTCATCTTAGTAAGAGAGGTGTGTGCACGTGGGCTCCTTAGATCATCTTGCTGCTGTCTTTAGGGGTCACCTCGTCTGTCCCTACTCACAGAGAATCTATGCTTAACAGATTGAAACTGCTTGATCTTGTGGCATCCTCAGCCAAGGCTCTCCTGAAGCCCACTGTCCCCAGTACTGGGCCAAACTACCTTGTTAACGGTCATTCTCTTCTTCTCTGGCACTCCTGCTGTCCAAGCAGGACACCTCTTTTCCAGGAACCAGCCTCTCCTGAACCTGCCCTATCTTGTGCCACCGTGACAATCTCTGACATGCCCCAGGACATTGTGACAGTCACTGTGTCAGTCCCTCTTGTTGGGGGTCTTCCTATTCTTCTCTGACCCTCTGCTTTTGCAGCACGATGCATGTCCTCTCATAAGGATTGGTCCTTCCTGACAACATGCCCAGAGTAGGTAAGCTCACTTATCCGCATCGTGCAGGCTTCTGAGAAAGCACTCTGGTTGTTCCTCTTCCAAGACAGATGTTTTGCTCTTTTGCCCCGCTACACTCTATACTCAAGATGCTTTGCCAACGTCATAATTACAAAGCATCAGTCCCTCCGTAATCTCTTTCAGTGTCTAAGTTCTATATTCCTCTGAAGCAGTGGGAAATGGCATGGCTTTTATCTGAAGCACCTTAGTTCTTTATTTTTCTTTCTTTTTTCTTTTTTTTTATTATTTTTGTTTGTTTGTTTGTTAGCACTTTAGTTCTTAAAGCGAAATCCAGCTACTTTATCATGTTAAAGGAGTCCTTGCACTGCACTAGTACATCTTTTTTTAAATTTCTTGACTACATTTCCGTGAGTGTTGACTGTGTGTCCAAGTAAAAGGAAATCCCTTTTGACTTCAGTCGTTTCTCCTTTTGTCATGATGTTGCCTGATGGTCCTATTGGAGATCTTTCTATTTTTCTTTAAGTTTAATCTTTGCTGAAAGCTAACATGATTAATCTTCTTTGGTGACCTGAAAACAGTTAAAAGGTTAACTGTTGACGTTTTCTGTTGTGTCATCTACTTATCACAGGATTCCTCCAATCCTGATGTCACATCTCCTCCATGTAGTGGACTTTCTTGAATTACTTGTTTAACATTCATTTTGGGTAGGTATGTTAAAAGGATACAGCACCGAAACCTCCTTTTCCTGATTTTAACCCATGTTTTGTTCACACCATTGGTCTTTTTCTCTTCCTCTTCTCTTTATAAATGAGTGTGCAGTGTAACCTGTCAATTCTTTGTCATCCTTATTCACTCTCAGCAGCATAGCAGATGATTGCAAAGACCATGGTCTGAATCAGGTAACCTTTAGTCCTGATGATGACAGAAGAATTGATGCCTTTGTGCTGCGGTTTTGGAGAAGAATACTGAATATCCTATAGACTATAGACTTCCCAAAGAACAAACAGCTATGTCTTGGAGAAGGTAAAGCCAGAGTGCTCCTTGGAGGCAAAAATGATAAAGCTTGATAAAGCTTCGTCTCACATACTTTGGGCATGTTGCCAGCAGAGGCTATCCATTGGAGAGGGATGCCATCCTTGGGAACGTGGAGGGACAGTGAAAGAGAGGAAGCTGTTCGACCAGGTGTACTGACATGGTGACTGTAGCAATGGGCTCACGTGTGACAGAGATTGTGAGGATGGCACAGGACAGGACGGGGTTCAGATCTGTTGTTGATAGGGTTGCTCAGAGTTGTATTTGACTCAACAGCCCCTAACAACAACAACAACAACAAATTAACATGTCAGGCTGCTAACTATAAAACAAGTAGTTCAAACCCAGCAGGCAGTCAGGAGAAAGATAGGAAGTCTCTCTCCGTAAGGATTTACAGTCTTGGAAACTCGATGGAACGTCACCATGTGGGGAAATTGACTCACCAACAATGAATATGATTTTAGTGTTCTGTCCATAGGGAGCTCTAGTGATTCAGTGGTAAGGAATTGTGCTGTCAACCCAAAGGCACGCAGTTCAAATCCACCAGCTGCTCAGCAGACTAAAGATGGGTCATCTTCTTCTGTGAGATTAACTGCCTCTGAAAACCCCCAGTGGGGTTTTACCTCCAGTAAAGTTTTTACCTCCAGTCCTCTACTGGAGGGTCACTTATGGGTCTGTCACCACTGAAAGGTCCACCACCGCCACCACCACCATCACCACCACCATCACCACCACCACCACCACCACCACCACCACTTCCATTCTCTTTCTATGCCTCATTGCGCTTAGCTTCTTCTAGTCATTTGTGTTTGTTCTGCACTTAAAGAGCCTTTCTAAATGCACTTAGAATAACAACCCACAGTAAAGCTTACATTCAAATAGTAATGGGTTTAAAAGAAAACAATTATTCTATTGTTGTTTTGTCTACCTTGATTCTGTTTCTCTAGTGCCCAGCATATTGCCCCCTCCCAACACGCACACAGAAAAATGGTGCTCACCAGATGAAGCGTTCAATCAAGTGAGTGTTTATAAAGTAGGAGGCACGATGAAGGGCAGAAAAGACAACGCAGCCAGTCAACAAGATCAGTGCCCTCTACAAAAAGAATAAACTTATTTATATACATGTGGCCAAGAATAGCTATAATTATCATCCATGCTGTGGGTACAGTTACCTACATAGGAACAATTCAATAAAAATAGTAAGTAAAGCAAAGAGGGTTAATATTTACTGAACATTTATTATATATTATGGTCTCTGATGACCTTTCATATTTTCCTTATCACTGAATGTTCACAGAAAACGTCTGAGGCATGAATGATGCTGCCTGTTTTACAGATAGTCAGGAATCAAAGGCATTTATCATTACCCAACGGGAAGGCAGAAAACTGGAGTTCAAGCCCTGGTATATCAGAGCTGATAATTTCATAATATTGTGAAATGGAAAGGTGTCTCCACTCTGGAGACTCACTAGAAAGGTGAAGTTAAACAATGGAATAAACACCTTCACACATCTCCGAACATCTTCAAGCCAGAATCTATCCATAAATATTTAGATGTTTGGGCATAAGGAAGACCTAGCTTTGGTGTGTTTTCAGCTTATGAAAAGAGAGCAATTTCCCTAGAGATGAGAGGTCACCTTTGGGAAGTATTGGCACTCAGTCAACACTATTTCTACAAGGTTTTGAAGTCTTGATGTATTGAACTCTATACAGCATAAACACTGATAAATCTATTGTGGTGCATGCTTGTAATTTCAAGTTTTCTAAATCCATCCAAGACACTTTAACAGAGTTTTCTTTTAAAACAAACAAACAAAAAAACCACTGCTTCTGAATATCCCAGAAGTGTCCATTATATATTTTGGCTCACAGTTCCAAAACTGTATCAGCGTACATGAGAAAATTACTAATTAAGCCCATAGCAAATACAGAAACAGGTGCATACCTAAAGATCCACTTTGATCAGTGAAATCTATTTTGAATAAACAACAAGCAATATATCTCAAGTTGTCATTACTCTGGTATTCAAAGGAAAAGAGGTGCGCACATTATTATGCAAATTTTAGGGAACACATTCAAATGTGGTTTAAAAGCAGTGTTCGAAACAGGCGAGGATTTCTATTTCTTGTTTTCTTTGCTGAGTTAATCTACTTGTATTTCAGAAATCTAATATTTAAGGAGGTTGAAACTGGTAATTTACTTGTCTTTTTCACTGCCTTAGTCATCTAATGCTGCAGCAACAGACTATCACACATCTGTGGTTTTGAAAAATAGAAGGGTATTCACTTCAGTTTAAGAGGCTAGAAGTCCACACTCAGAGTCTCAGCTCGAGAGAATCCAGTGTTCCCCGGGGACCTCTGTGTATCTGGCATTACTCTTCAAAACCGCTTTCAAGGTTATCACGGAAGAGACCCTAAGTCCAAAAGACAGTCGCCACTCCAAGGTCTTCTTTCTTGGTGGTACTGAGGTCCCTTCTATCTACTAGCTTCTCTCTCCTTTCACTTCTTGTAAGAAAAAGAGCAATGCAGGTCATATTCCATGGAAATTTCTCCCTGGAACATGATCACGTTTTATCACCTCATTAGTAATGATCATGTTGGATCGCATCATTCACAGTAATTCTCTTTATGACCTAACTGTCATGTTTTGTCATTACATAACAGGTCGATCCCCTGAGAACAACGGCCCAGCCAAACTGAGATACATATTTTTAGGGAAGACAATTCAGTCTGTGACACTCACAGATATAACTGTGGGAAATTCCCCCATATGTTTGTACTCAATTAAATTTGACAAAAGTGTCTGAAAAGTCTCTCATTATGGTGATAGTCCTCACTGATGTACCCTCTGATCATAAGAGCAACTGAGTTGTGAACTGGATTATTAGTCTTAAAATTTCTGATTCTCTCTCTTGAGAGTATCATCCATTTAATAGTCAAGTCCCTTGATGGATCATCGGAGCCTTGATGATAAGTAAAAATTTCTAGACAAAATTTTCTTCTTTCTGGAGAATCACTGGAAAGGTGAAGTCAAACTATTTTCTAGACAAACTAAGAAATGAACAAATAAATATTCTAAAGAACAGGAATACTCAAATCACAAGACCGTATAGATATTAAAAGAATCAAAGGATGAGAAGATTTTGTCTAGAAATATGGCTCAGGTCCAATTTGACAGCAGACAAGAACAACAATTGAAATAGTAGTAGTAGTAGTACTATTTGTTGTTTTTATGTGCCATCGAGTTGTTTGCAACTCATAGCGACTCTATGTATAAGAGCTCTAAACGCTGTTCTATCTTGTGCCAACCTAGTCATCTCAAACATACTTATTCCTACCGCTCCAGTCACAGAATCGATCCATCTCACCAAAGGTCTTCCTCTCCATCGCCGTCCCTCCACTCTGCCAAACATGATGTCCCTCTCCAAGGACCAGTCCCTCCTTGCAACATGCCCAAAGTATGTCAGACAAAGCTTCAGAATCCTTGACTCCAAGGAGCATTCTGGCTTCACCCTCTCCAGGACAAACTTGTTTGTTCTCCTAGCAGTCCATGGTATATTCAACACTCTTCTCCAGCACCACAGCTCAAAGGCATCAATTCTCTTACTATCAACCCTATTCACTGTCCAACTCTCTGATGCATAGCACAGAATTGCAAAGACTATAGCCCGGATCAGGCAAACCTTAGTCTCCAGCCTGACGTCATTGCTCTTCAGTACTCTTGAGAGGTCCCTCACAGCTGACTTTCCCAATGCAGTTCATCTCCTGATTTCCTGACTGCTGTTCACAAGAGTGTTGACTGTGGAGCCAAGCAGACTAAAACTGTTAAACTATCTCAATCTCTTCACCATCCATACTGATGCTGTCAGTTGACCCAGTGGTGAGAATCTTTGTTTTCTTGATGTTGAGTTTCAATCCATATTGAAGACTGCAGTCCTTGACCTTCTGCAGCAAGCACTTCAGTAGTAGGAGGAGGAGAATAAAAATAAAAAAACCCCTAATTCTTGTATAATATCAACTAAGTGCCAGACACTCTGATTAGAGGTACACTTTATATTTACTCTTTTATTTCTTATGGCAACACTTTGAGACAGTTTTTACTATCACCTTCTTTTAAGAATAGACCAGAGTAGCTTTCTCAGAATTATCTTCCTAGTCTATAGAAGAGACAGTTTCACCTTAGGACATCTGGTTTCAGAATTTGGTCTTATGGCCATGATCTGTGCAGATACTTGCTTATAATTGTCCAGCCTCCATGTAAGTCCTATGAGATTTTTCATAGAAAATCATTGTCACACAGCAGTGCCTGATATATAGTAAGAGGAGATTGCAGAAAATGTTTGGCTTTGGAAGGAAATGGTGGTTAAATTCCCTCTGGATTTAGCAAGGATTTTTTTTTTTTTAAGCAAGGATTTGAGTCTCTATCCTACATCTTCCTCATTGTGTAAAGATGGGGATGTTTCTTCTGCTGGGCTTTTTGGTGTTTTTTGGATGTGTTTTGTTGGTTGTTTTTTTTTTTGAGGGGGGTTAGTATCAAAAGCTGTAAAGTTGAGATGATAATGAGACCTATAGCTCACATTTGATAAAAAGTTAACATGAGACTATATGATAAATATAACTCTAGCTCTGAAAAATTGTTCAGTGTTGGATGCTATTATTGGCAAAGGGGGAAAAGATTGAAAGTTAAGGTCAAAGAGAATTTTCAACGCCCTATGTGGACATGAAACTGTTATTTTATGACTAGTCGCCATCAAAATTTTTCTGGAAAGGGATATGACATGAGTATAACATATAAGATAATCTACCTTTTAAAAAATATTTCTAGGAAAATCACAGTTTTGCCTATCTGGGAGGTGATATGTTCACCAGTTAACAAAGAAGAAAGTAAAACTTGGAGAATTTCAATTACTTGCCTAATCATTCATGGTGGCCTGGTGGCAGGAATCTGCACTGCAGTCCTGAAGACACATCATTTGAGGCCACCAGCTTCTCCCAGGGAGAAGGATGGGCAGTCTCCTCTGAAAACTTACCAGAGGGTCAGCTTTGGGTCAGTTCTGACTCCACGGTACACAACAAAACAGCAAACACTCACTGGCCTGACTGCCATAGCTGTGAACCCAGAACTTCCAATTAATAGGGTATTTTTCACCATAGTATGGTTTTAAAAGACATCATGGAGAGGTTCTGCAGAAAAATGAAGGGCAGTTCTATTTTAGATATCCTTAATTTGAAGGTGACAACTTTAATTTATTTATTTTTTAAAATTATTAGGATGGTTATGGTAGTAACAGTTTATGTATGTGTTGGCATCTGTATTATGTTTTGTATCTATACACAAACATATATATGTATAACATACACACACACACACACACACACACACACACACACACATAATGTTGTTGTCAGAGGCCATCGAGTTGACTACAACTCATAGTGACCCTGTGCACAACATATCTGAATCTTGATCTGTCCTGTTACACACACACACACACACGTATACACATACACACATGCCTCTTCATTATGTCAGTCTGAAGACTAAGGTGTGCCTGATTCAGGCCATGGCCTTTTCAGTCACTTGCTCTATATCTAAGAGCAGGGCAGTGAATTAGTTTGACAGAAGAATTGATACCTTTGAGTTGTGGTGATGGAGTACTGAATATACTATAATCTGCCAAGCAAACAAATGGATCTATCTTTGAAAAAGTACAGCTGGAGTGCCCCTTGGAGGCAAGGAGAGTATAGATATATGGGAAAAGTGTGGAAAGGAGAACATTTTAAGTGTGATTCTCATCTCTGTCAATTCTTGACTATGTGATAAATTATAGATAGATCACTGACCCTCTTTTGTTTTGGCAGGTTGAGTATTATCTCCATTTATGAAAAGGAGAAAAAAAACCCCATATACTGTCATTTATGGAATTTCACAGTGGATCAAATGATAAATTCCCTTATCCTATACCCCTAAATCCAAAAAAAGAGCAGAGAATTCAAAACGAAAGTGCACATATAAAATGCAACTGTCATTTTTAAAACAGAAGTTTCTAGTTTCAGTCTTGAATCTGAAGCCTAAAAAGAAAATTAAAGTATGTTAAAGACACTGGAACCGTGAATAAATCTGTAATTTTTGTTGTTGTT
>NW_006399761.1:7307995-7310879 GCF_000299155.1 Elephantulus edwardii
AGGAGGTGAACATTTCTGGAACTCCCTGTGTCTTTAGTGAAAATTGCCTGGGAGCAAATCACCAAGAGAATTCAATGCAAATGAAGCTAAGCCTTTTCTATTGAAAACCTTCTGCTTGACTCAGGAGGGAGGGGTGAGCAAATACAATCCAAGAATCCTGTAAACATTTGAGGATTTCCTTAGTGCTTCCAGGGTGAATTCCAGCTTGTATCAACCTCCCTCATATCCTGAAATAGCATTCAATTTATCACAAATATTTAGTATAAAATTTGGCTTCCCATACCTTTGGGTTGTGGTGTTGGAGAAGAGTAGTGAATATCACATGCATGTACCACCAAAAGAACAAGCAGGTATGTCTTGCAGAAGGTGAAACCAGAGTAATTCCTTAGAGAGAAAGATGGTAAAGTTTCATCTCACATACTTACAGCATGTTCCTGGGAGAGACTGCTTTTTTTGAAAAGTACATCATACTTGGAAAGGAGGAGCGGTGGTGAAGGAGAGGAAGACCCTCAATGAGATGGTGTTACGTGGTGACTGCAGCAATGGACTCCAGTATATCAGAGATGATAAGGATAGAGCACAGGACAGGTCAGGGTTCACATCTGCTGTTCAGAGGGTCACTATGAGTCATACTGGACTCAAGAGCACCTGACAACAAGAAGGGAGTTTTGGGGTGGCATTTTAGCCATTTGCGTTGTCTTCTACTTCCTGGCACTGCTCTCAAGTAACTTTTTGAGATTTTCCTCTC
The DNA here is from genome assembly GCF_000299155.1 of Elephantulus edwardii. Lineage (NCBI taxonomy): Eukaryota > Metazoa > Chordata > Mammalia > Macroscelidea > Macroscelididae > Elephantulus > Elephantulus edwardii. Next base: position 7,308,744 of record NW_006399761.1, read on the forward strand.
TCTTCTATCCAAGCCCTGTTACTAAAGTAGGTTAATGCTGAACTGAAACATCAGTAGTTCAAACCCGCCATCTGCTCTGAGGAAGAACAGTGGAGCGGTGTCCAGTGCTTAGCGTTTACAACCTCAGAGAAGAGTGAGGATCACCACGAGTAGAAATCCATTTGGCTATAGCAGGTTTTATTTTCTCTCTCTTCCAGTTTGATCTGTGAACATGTAGACCTGTCTTGGTTTGTTGTAGAGATCAGCACTAATGAGGGTTATTTTTTTACATCTAGCCTTTGGTTTATAGAGATATAAGATGCAGTAGCGTCTTATTATTTTTCATATAAGAGAAATATGGGCAATCTCCTGAGAAGAAAGGAGAAACCTTTTTCAGAAACCTGTTAGAGAGTCGCCATGCATCAGAATCGACTGGGTCGGTTTGCATGCATGTGAAGTGGCAGAGATAAACTCTTCTAGTGGACACATAGTCTGTAGGGTGTTACTCTGCTAACACAAGGGTCATCGTCCTTCACTGGAGGTTCAAATCCATGGGTGTATCATTGGTGAAAGACAGACAGTCATCTCCTCAGAGAAATAAACCCTCTGAAGAGTCAACTATGTGTTGCTTGCAGCTCAGTGGTAACATCTTGAGTTGAGTTGATGGGCAAGTATTAGGGCATCTAAACAGCCCAAGAATGATGAGTGATTGAACATTCCTGTCTAAACAGGGAGACAAATGAGCTTCTCCAAAAAAAGAGTTAGACTCTGTCAAGGTGGTCGTTGTTGTTGTTATGTGCCATCGAGTCGTTTCCGACTCATAGCGACCCTATGCACAAGAGCTCTAAACCCTGCTCTATCCTGCGCCAACTGCACCGCCTCTGACACACCTATCCCGATTACCCCAGTCACCGAATCAATCCATCTCATAGAGGGTCTTCCCCTCCTGCGCTGTCCCTCCACCCTCCCAAGCATGATGTCCCTCTCCAAGGACCCGTCCCTCCTGGCAACATGTCCAAAGTATGTCAGACGAAGCCCCAGAATCTTTGCCTCCAAGGAGTAGCTTGGTTTAATCCTCTCCAAGATGAATCTATTTGTTTTCCTGGCAGTCCAGGGTACATTCAGTACCCTTCTCCAGCACCACAGCTCAAAAGCATCCACTCTCCTTCTGTCCTCCCTAGTCATTGTCCAACTCTCTGATGCATAGCAAGCGATTGCAAATACCATGACCTGTATCAGGCGCACCTTAGTCTCCAGAGAGACACTGTTGCTCCTGAGTACCTTTGAGAGGTCCCTAACAGCAGACTTTCCCATCGCGATACGCTTTTTGGTTTCCTGACTGCTGGTACCAAGAGTGTTGACTGTGGAGCCGAGCAAACTGAAGCTGTGAACACTCTCAATCTCTTCGTCATCCATCCTGATGCTGCTAATTGGTCCAGTGGCGAGAATCTTTGTCTTCTTGACATTGAGCCTTAGTCCATACTGAAGGCTGCAGTCCTTGACCCTTCGCAGCAAGTGCATGAGGTCCTCCTCAGTTTCAGCAAGCAAGGTTGTGTCATCTGCATAACGGAGATTGTTCATAGATCTTCCACCAATCCTGATGCCTGTGAAGGTGGAGGCACACCAAACAGTTAAAGTAGACTGAAAGACTTGATTGGTCCAAAATTCACTTAGTGGAAGCAAGTTCTTATTCTCCTTTGTTCTAGTCCTAGGGTCAAGTCCCTTGGTAACAGTAATTTGGGGGTCCAGGTACTTTCATATAACAGGTAATTGTAGGCTCTCAAGAAAGTGCTAAGCGCTAATCTTTCTTTATGACAAGCATTAACTCCTGGCCCACAAACACTGGCGAGGCTGAGTCCCACATTGGCTGTATTACAGAGGCAGAAGCGTTGATCTTCTGCTCACTGTGCAGTAAATCCCTCTCGGAGGAGAGCCACTTTTTTATCCCAGGACTTCTGAGACTTTTTCCCATTTGTTTACTCTATGTAGATCAAACTTCTGTGATTCTAAGATGATGCCTGGTTCTTTCCGAATGTATAGCACTGATAACCATACTGCTTGCCAGAGGGGAGGAAATAACCAGAGAGGAAGAGATATTTAAAAAAGATCTTTCATGCCATGTTTGTGGTATATTAGTTTACCTCACCCCATTTGTTA
>NW_006399761.1:7311694-7312598 GCF_000299155.1 Elephantulus edwardii
ACCTTAGTCTCCAAAGAGACACCATTGCTTGTTAGTGTTTAGTACTTCTTAATCCTCCAGTTACATTCTGCTTTCAGCACGGGCACCATTATTGCTGGAATAAAAGGGCTATTGCTCTGTCTCCCCCATAGCCTCAGCTCGTGATACCTCCATTGTTTTTTTAGGATTCTGTTTAAAATATTTTCAGGTTTTCCTGAGGTCGTATCCTTTGCTGAGGTACAAACGTTTCTGAGCCTGCCTCCTTTTGTTGCTTCCGTGACAGTGCCTTTGTAAGAAGACACATTTGGTGTATTGTGTCTGTAAATTACATGTGATATGAACTTCTTCATGGCAGGGGAAATATCTCACTTATCTCCCTGTGTCTGTTCTTGAGGCCTTTCCTGGGATGCAGTGAATCTTTTAAAAGAGTTCTTTTTTTCAATTAAATTGCTTGTTTTGTATATTTAAAATGATGGAGAAGGGGAGATAGGGTAGTTGATAGTTTCATTAACTTAATAAGCATAGTATTACCTACAATGTTTTAGTTCCTGAAAAAGAAAATAAAAATATTGAAATATTAATATTTGAATATGAATATTAAATTAGGAATATTAACATATTAACCAACTAACTTATTGCCATTGAGCCTGCACCGACTCATAGCTGGGCCTCCAGTGGACTTCCAAGGTTAGATAGGTCATGAGAGGACGTGGCTTGTCTTTTTCCTGCCGAGTTTTGTATGCGTTGAAGGTACCTGAGAGGCAGTGGCAGCTGGATTAGTTCTGCAACTCCCTGCACACTCCTGCCAGAGCTCACTTTAAGACTGTGGTATATGTTTACAGCATTGAAGTCTATGGGGGAGAGAATAGTCTAAAAGTATTATATTTTAGGGCATTATTTTTATCGTAGGAGTATGCAATGAGGG
>NW_006399761.1:7313048-7320418 GCF_000299155.1 Elephantulus edwardii
TTATTCCAACTCCAGTGCGGTGATTGACTAGCTGTGTGAGGGAGATCAGAACTGCTAGCTGCTGCTTTGGTGGTTTGAGGTTTTGTTTGTTTGTTTGTTTGTTGGGTTTTGTTGTTTTTTGTTTGGTTTGTTGTTTGTTTTTTTTTTCACAAATCCACCTGCCCTTGTCGCTCATGAAAACATCATAATCCGTTAAGATGGTGTTCCAAACCTGGACCGTCATTTCCCAAACACTCAAACTGAACATTTGGTGGAAGGGAAAATTCTATTTGTGCACTTCCGTGGTTAAAAAAAAAAAATAATGTAAAGTCCTTTCCTTTTTCGTTTCTTTTGGGACTTCCAAATGTGCATCCCTTCCGTTGCCTTGGTGATTTCTTTACTCCTCTGGCCTCCCAGGTGGTTCTTCACAGGCTTCCCCGCCCCATGTGTTCACTGAGTGGCTGTACTCGTGGTGGTTACATGAGACAAGACCCTTGAGAGGTCAAAAGTGGCTACAGCACTAGATTGATAAAAACCTGCTGGATGGGATATTTCACTTTAATGAGCATATTTATGAGACAATGGGGATGGGGAACAGACACAAGTAGGACTTGTGATCACACCACACAAACTTCTTAAGGAATAAGTGGTGTTTTCATTGGGAGGGGAGGGATAAGAGGAGGTCACCAGTAATGGAGGAAGATATGAGCGTTGAAGGCAACCATTCCAAGTCCCTTTTGAGTCAACCTCAAAGTCTCAAAGTCAGTATAATGTAATGTTTTGGTTGGGGTGTGTGTGTGTGGTGTAAAGGTAGCCCTTGAACTTCTGTGCTACAAGTTCCCCTGAAAAGAACGTCTAAAATAGCATGCCACTTTCTATTCATGACCATTGCCCAAGTGCCCTTTGCCCTTGAAATAAAATTTGGTAGTGACACCCAACACAGTCCTCTCCCACATCTTCAGGAGAGCGTTCTCTCCGTTTGGCATTGTCTGGTCTTCCCTTTGCTTAGGTGGCAAATCTGAAGGTATGCATTATGCAGATTTCTAAACTATCTATGCTTTCAGTACCCGTGCTTATCGCTGTTTCACTGTAATCACATATGACTGATTAGTCATCTGATTTTTAGGGTGCTGTGGGCTTTAGCAGAGATGATATTATTGTCTCACTGTGTGCACAGTTAAGAACTCTCTGTATAGCAACATATATTTTTTTTTCCAAGCAAAAAATGTGCACTGTTGCCTTAGTTTTTGAGACAAGGTGGAGAAATGTTTAAATAAGATTGCCTGTGAATGCCCTTGACCAAGTCCCTGGCTGCCACAATCAAGTTGAACCCTCTTTATATATAATTCATTTTCTGCCCCACCTTCCAGTTCATTCAACACTGCTTCTGTTTCCTTCTATCAGTGTGAAGGGCATTTCTTGGGTCCACAGACCTTCTCCTCCTTGATAGTATTGTTTGATTTGTTGGCATATATCAGATGCAGCCTTTTGTTTGAAATTGACTCATGAGTGGGGAGCGAACTGATTTCTGCCTTTATTCTCACCCATGAATGAAAATCTTGTCTTAAATAAGCTCTTTCTGCTTGACAGTGAATAGACTATGGAGGGGAAGTGAGCACTTGGATCAGGAAGTCAGGGTTCTAATTGGTACCTCTGACTCACAATATGACCTCACGTAACCACTTCACATCTCTTCTGAGCATCGAGTTCTGCTTATGTAAAGTAAGGGCATTGGACTAATTGGTTCCAAATGCTTATTCTTGTATAATTTGTTGATGTTTCTCAAAAAGGTTGTTGCTAGCATGGTACATTAATTTGTTATGAACCAAACCCCTCTTTGGAGAATACTAAAATTCTACCATACACACTGATTATCTTCCTGTAATATCGACTATCATAGACTTCGTTGTCTCACAAATATGTGAAACACAGGAATGTTTCTCAACACACCACCCAAACTAAATTCTGAAAAGTTTCAGCTTTTAATCTTAGCACGCTTTACATATTCTCTTTTTGGATGAAGGGTTTTGTGTTTTTCTTACACATTGATTCTCATAATTTTGAAGGGGGGAAAGGAAAGTTATCTAACTTAGGCAAAGAGGGAGTTGCTATGTTTTTACAGCAGGTAAATTATTTTAGGAATTCTAACTTTTACATGCAATCTACGTTCCAGAATTGTGGCTCTTCCCCTCGTCCAACAGTTTGGTAAAGACTTGTAATGTTGCTGTGAGTTGTCAAGTTGGAACAAACCCATAGCTGACAAGTTGGAACCGACCCGTAGCTGACCCTCTCTCAGGTTTTCAGAAGCAGTTAGTTGCCTCTGAAAGTCTTATAATACGTGGTTAATTTTGGATCACTCAAAAATATGGCTTCCTCTTACAGGAAATTCAGAAATTGGAGACGGGGGGCAAACAAACAAAAACCCCAAATGTGTTACATATAATCAGGTCAAAATCTAGCTAGGAAAAGACTAAAGAAATTTAAAGAGGTAAGGAGTGGCATCCACTTCCTAAACAACAAGCCTCCAGAAACTCTATGAACATTGATAAATGTTGGTAGTTGTAGAGGGGCTTCAGGCCTTCTGTTCGTAAGGTTGCCCTGAGTTATGCTGAACTCGGAGACAATAAACAACAACAACAATAAGATTAGAGTATAAAAAGGAAGACAAAAGGTCGAAATGTCTGCCTTCCTACCGAGGTACTCTTAGAAATCTTGAAACCGAGGAAGGAAACTGAGGAAATTGCTTCCGGATCTTTGGATTTCCTTTCTGTTCCTTCATAGAAGATCATCTGGTACAGGATGAGGCACAGAAACAAAGCCGTAAGAGTGAAAACCCAAACACTTGCACAGAGAGCGTGTTATTTTTGTGATTCTGACATACCTATCGCCATTGCCCTAATCACTGTATCGGTCCATCTCATCCGGGCTCTTCCTTTCCTGTGCTGTCCCTCCACCCTTCTGAGCATGATGTCCTTCTCCAAGGAACAGTCCCTCCTGGCCACGTGCCCAAAGTATGTGAGACAGAGCTTCAAAATCCTAACCTCCAAGGAGAAACGTGTCTCTCCAAGACAGATCTATTTGTTTTCTTGGCGGTCCTTGGTATGTTCAAGACTCTTCTCCAGCACCACAACTCAAAGGAATTGATTCTTCTTTGTCATTCTTGCTTGTCCAGATCTCTGATGCATAACATCATAACACAAGACCATGGCGGGTATCAGGATCTGTGAAGGCAATACTTTTAAGTACAAAGGCATCGATTCTTCTTTGATCACCCTACTCTTTGTCTGACATCCCCATGGTATGAAAGAAAGGAAAATACTATGTCTGGATCAGGTGTACCTTAGTCTTTAAACTGACATCCTCCCCTTTCAGCACTTTCAAGAGTTTCTTGAGAGCCTGTTTGCCCATTGCTATACATTTTATTTTCTTGACTGCTGCGTTCTGTGAATTTTGTACTGCAGATCCAGTTAAAAAGTAAATCCGTGACATCTTTAATTCTTTACCGTGCTATCATGTTTCTTGTTGGCCCATTGGTGGGGATTTCTTGTTCTCTTGGCGTCAAGTTGAAATCCACACTAAAAGCTGTCATCTTTAATCTTTTCAGTAAGCGCCTGGAGCCCTCATCACTTTCCACAAGCAAGATTGTGTCATCCACATTTCGCAGGTTGTTGACGAGTCTTCCTCCAATCCTGAGGCCTCATTTTTCTTCATATTGTGTAGCTTCTGGGATGATATACTCAGCATATGAATTGCAAAGTGGATTCACCGTGCCCACTTTTCAGTTATCAGTTCCCACACACACATAATATTCCCACTCAGCAAATGGACCTCACCTCAAAGGACCGCAGCTAATTGAGTCAGAAATCATTCACCAGATGATGTGCTGAGAGTCAGAATCTCACCCACCCCTGAAGCTTTATTATTATAGGTGATAAGATGGCGACACTACTTTAGGGGAGGTAATTGCTGTGAGAAAAAAAAATAAATGGGAATTCATTTCTCTCTCTCCCAACTTGGGACTTCATTGCCACGCCGGTTTTCAGGGCGCCTCCAGTAGTCATTTCCTACATTCAGCGAGATGCCGTAGGGCTGTGCAAGTGGAGCTTCCTTCTGGCACTTGACATTTTAAGAGTTCTAGACAACCTCTGGGCACATCCGACAGGGAAGAAAAGGGGAGATCTTTGGAAGCAGATGTACCAGACTTCTGGATGGTTTTTCCCTGGACACTTAAGATATCACTGAAGGATTTCTCACTTTAGGACAAAATAGGGAAGGCTGTAATCCTTTATAAAGGTGAAGGACTTATCCTGGAAGCAAGAGAGGAGGCATTTCCTGATTGCAGTCACTGGAGACACATGCTCAAATGTGCTTGATAGCAGTTGACATTCACAGTGGAATGGTGAGTCCTCAGAAGACGTGCTGGGCCTGGGAGACCAGCAAGAAAAAACTATTGAAGATATGCAGAGCCAGACTGAGAAGAACAGTAGCAATGAGTTGAAGACATGATATTGAGACCTCCTCACTGAGTATAGTCCTATCCAATAAACATGGACTTGATTTCGAAGACAATACTGTCCAGAATACACCTGTTGCCGCAAATCCCACTGATTGTGTCATGGTTCAGGATATCGTTGATACGGAGAATGCAGATTAGGTCGTGTCCCACCATTAATGTGTCGGTTTGGCGACCTATTCTTTGGGGAAAGTCAGCCTTCCAACCTCCTTCTGACTTCTGTGCAAAAGTTGACGTTATCATCTGAAAAGAAATAGCAGCGGTGCTGGTTCTGCATTGAGTGAATTGCTGCAGAGCTAAAGAAGCTGCCTGGAAGCAGTGATTGAAGGGTCAGACCGAAATAACTGTCCCAGCGGTGTCCGTATAAAATGCCCTGGAGTAACGGGTAGATAGAGGAAGAGTTGAAGGCGAAACCCATAGGGATGGTATTGAATTTTACCCTTTGATACTGTGTAGAAGAGCTGATTGTGTATACCTGTCTGATGCCTGTATATCCAATATACGGAGTGGCCAAGATTGTCTTTTCTGAGGCAAAAGATACATCTGAAAAACAAATAGATAGAGCCTCTTGCTCAAGAACGTAATTATTTAAAGATTAAATACTTTGCACCATTCTTTGGAGGGGGCGGATGAAAGGATAGACAAATGATGGAGCTGGGGGGTGAAGTTACCCAGTAACCACATCCTGGTTATTTTTATTAGTACACTGCTCTCATAGATTTTTTTTAAAAAAAAAAGCACAACTAAATAAAAACATAATGCATCTTGCTCCCCAAAGGAAGCATAAAGGCTTGACAATTCCACAAAAATAAAGTTTTCAGCTAGTTCTTAGGCGAGCATTTCCTCAGCAGAAACTTCAATTAGAAATATTCTGTGGGCGAAGGGTGGCAAGGGATGGGCAGATGAGGTTTAGCTTGCCTCTCCAGTACATGCTGTGAGAGCTATATTCTCACCTTCACAAGCTAGCGAATCAAAGGTACTGAGGATCCAAGCATTTTCCTTTGTCAGTGGGTGGCTCGTGTCCTTCAATCCAGCAGTCTTTTCCTAATAGAAAGCTGAAATCATTGTTACTCATAAAACATCCCATTTATTCTGCTCTTCTCCCTAAATTTCCTGAATCCTAGCTGAGGTCTCTGCCTCCACGAAGAAGATGACCCCCTGGGCTGCTGGTTCTCTGCTTAGACTGTGGAATAATTCCTTCATTCCAAAAAAGAAGGTACAAAAATACCATCCACTTGCACAAAGAAACCATATGTTCAGAGACTTTTTCTTAATTAGAGAAAAAAACTGCAGATGATTGTTGTTAAGTGCCATCGAGTCTTAGACGATTTATAGAGACCCTAGGAACGAAAGACCTAAACACTTGTATAACTTTCATTGTTTCTCCAAGTTCATAGAGTTTCCAGAGGCAGGCTGTTTCAGAAGAGGGTGCCACTCCTGCTTCCAAGCTTCTTTTAATTGGGAAGCTCCACCAAACACTGTCCACCATGGGTAACCATTATCCCCTTTGACACATCAGTGTCACAGTGTTTAGTATCACAGCAACCACGAGTTATCTCTATCCAGCAAATGGACAGACAAGTGCTATACCACTTAGAAGAAAGTTTGACCTAAAACAATTAAAACCAGGTCCAAGGATCGCAGATTAAAATCACCCACCTTTGACTTGGTAGGTGATTAATAGGCTACAAATCTAAAGAATAGAAAAAAACAGAAAGGGTGCTCTGGTGGCCTGGTGGCAAGAAGCTGTTCTGCTATCCCAAACACACATGGTTTGAATCTACCAGATGCTTTGCTGGAGAAGGAGGAACAAACTCCTACTGTGCCAATGGGATCCAACTTGATGGTACACAAAAAGAAAAAAAAGTTTTAAAAAAAGGAATAGATTTATCCTGCAAAGTTTGAAATGCTGTCTCTTATTTTCAAAGATACTAGTTGTCAGGAACCTGTTTTCTCTAGTTATGACTAACATGACTGAAATGCTATTTTCTGTTGAGTGGCAAACCGTACACCCCCCTTGAGAGAGCAGAAACTCTATAGATTGTGTGTGTGTGTGTGTGTGTGTGTGTGTGTGTGAATAACCCTGGTGGCTCAGTGAATAAACACTTGGCAGCTAACCTTAGGCCTATGCTGACAATCCAGTGTTAGCACTGTACAGAACAGAAAGGTAGAACGGACTCCTTGCATCAAGATGACAGCGTTGGGAACATTATCATCATGTTTTGCCTTGTCATAAAGGATCACAATAAGACACAATTGGCTTGGAATGGGTTTTAGTGGCTTGATTTGGTTTGATTTTTATTTCCTCAAACCATCCCTTAGGTTGGAGGTGGTAAGGTAGTATTAGGTGTCAAGGCGGAGACTTGAAGTAACCCCACCTCAAAACAAGTTGCCCTCTTAGCTAAGGAGAATTCAGGGTGGGGTTGGGAACCATTACAAGAAGCCTAAGATAGTCTTTTTCTACAATGAAACTGATGTTCAGGGAAAAAAAAATTCGTTGAAGAAATTTTAAAAGTTTATACTACCAAAAAACCAAGGAAAAAGGAATAAAAAAGAAATATATTAAACCTCAAAATAAAGGTATATGCCACAGTGAGAGAAAGAGGTGAATGAATGAAGCCTTAACAGTTGACAGCTTTCCCCTTCTCTCCCATTTGTATTAGTATTTTTCTTTTTTCCCCCACTTTAAAAAAATTATTTTGGGGGAGCTCTAGTGGCCTAGTGGCAAGAAGCTGTACTGCAAACCCAAAGGTACACGGTTCGAATCCACCAGATGTTCTGCCGGAGAAGGAGGGACAATTTCCTCCTGTACCAGTCAGATCTCATTTGATGGTACATGCACAAAAAATAATAAAATTTAAAAAAAAATTTATAAAAA
>NW_006399761.1:7320518-7366943 GCF_000299155.1 Elephantulus edwardii
GTGTTGAGGTCTTTTGTTCATAGGGCCCGTGTGAGTCAACTATGACTTGACAGCGCTTAACTATAACAAACCAGTTAAGGTTCCAGTCCTTGGGAAATGACATCTTGACGAGAGAAGTGGAAGGTCTGAGACAAAAAGAAGATGCTCAATGTGACAGATTGATGTGGTGACTCTAACCTTGGGCTCGAGCATGTCTCAGTTTGTGGGGATGGCGGAGGATAGCACAAGAGTTAGATCTGTTCATAGAATTGCTGTGATTCAGAGAGAGAGCTCAGTTGGCCTAGTGGACAGAAAGTGATGCTTCCAAGCCAAAAGTGGGTGATTTAATCTGCAGCCCTCAGGCCTGGTTTTAACTATTTTTAGTCAAACATTCTTCTAAGTGGTATAGCACCGGTCTGTTAATTTTCTCTGTGGCTACTGTGATGCTAAACACGGTGACACTGATGTGTGAAATATGAATGGGATAGTGGTTACCCATGGTGGACAGTATTTGGTGGAGCTTCCCAATTAAAACGAGCTTGGAAGCAGGAGTGGCATCTACTTCCAAAATAACTTGTCTCTGGAAATTCTATGAACTTGGAGAAATGATCAAAGTTATATACAAGTGTTCAGGTCTTTCAGTCATAGGGTTGCTATGAGTCATCTACAATTCAAGGACACTTAACAACAACAATATCCTTTCCTTCACACAGTGTTTCATACAATTGTTCCCATTCTTCCTGTTTTATAAAAATGTAACACAGTTGAACACCATCACCCCATCTTTTCAGATCCCCGACAGATCTTTCCCATTTCCTTTACTCTCTCCCTTTATTCACCAAACTGTATGATCCTGTGTTTTTCCTCTCCCTATCCTCACACCTCTGCTCCCTCCTTTCCCCCATCTATACATCTTATACTTGTTAACTTTCTATTTTTACAGTAATAGTCTTATGTAGTATTTGTCCTTATGAGAAACTGCATTAGTTCATTCAGCATTATGATCTCCGGTCCCTCCCAAATGACATAGTAATTATCCAGAGTCGTTGATCCTGAGTGCTGTATAGTATTCCATTATGTGAATATACCACAATTTCTCAATCCATTCAGTGGTGTTTGGACTTTTGGGTTGTTTCCATGTTCTTGAAGTTGTGAATAATGTTGCTATGGGGATATCGCAACATCAAGAAATCAAAATTTCTCACAACTGCGCCAACAGACAACATCATGATAGATGGAGAAAAGATGGAAATGGTCAATGACTTCATCCTACTTGGATCCATAATTAAATATACTTGGTACCAATAGTCAGGAGATGAGGAGATATTCTGCACCTGGAAAGTCTAGAGTCGGGGACCTCTCCAAATTATTGAGAAGCAATGATGTCAGTCTGACGTCTAAGGTGCGCTTGATTCAGGCCATGACCTTTTCGTCACTTGCTATTCATCAGAGAGCTGGACACTGACTAAGGATGACAGAAGAAGAATTGAGGCCTGTGAGCTGTGGTGTTGGAGGAAAATACAGACAGCCTAAGAACAAACAGATAATGTCTTGGAGAAGGTGCCACCAGAGTGCTCCTTGGAGGCAAGGATGAAAAAGATTCATCTCACATATTTTGAACATGTTGCGAGGGGAGGCTATTCCTTGGAGATGAATATCATGTTTAGAAAGGTGGAGAGGTGGCAAAGGAGAGGAAGACCCTCAATGAGATGGATTGATATAACAACTGCGGTAATGGGCGTGACTGTGTCAGATTGTGAGGCTAACACAGATGAGGACAGGGTTCAGATCTGTTGTTCAGAGGATCAATATGAATTATACTCGACTTGATGGCACCTAATAACAGTAACAATGGGCTATTAGGGAGCTCTGGTGACCTAGCGGTAAGACATTGCTGCAATTTCAAAAGTACATGGTTCAAGTCCACCTGCTGCTCCACAGGGTGAGATATCTCCTCCTATGTGCTGTACTGACTCTGCAAACCCACTGAAGGGTCAGCTATGGGTTGGTTCTGACTCAAGAGAACACACAAGAAGTGTGTGAGTTCATCGTCTTTCAAAGAGAAGAGAGTTTGATCTATCTTGAGCAAAAATAGAAAACATTCTGAAAATGAAATCACACCTGCAAGCATGCAAAGGCCAGCTGGGGTTAGGAGTAGGCAGAGACTAGGAGAAAGAACTAGAAATCTATCACTTTGTCTCTTCTTCTTAGAAATCATTGCTGCCCACATGTCTAGTTTCTGTGTTCAGTTGTAGTGGCCCTCACACATGAACGTCCTGCTCTCAAGCCCCAATCCTAAATTGCTGGGACAGAAAATCAGAATATACATTCTTGGGTATGATTCCCCCCCCCCCCGACTCACCAGACTTAGCCAGAAGTTAAGAACACATAGTCTTAATTTAACCCTGGCTGCTGGAAAAGCAAACTGGAACCTCCAAGTTCAGTTGTTGGAGAGGAACAGACGGTACTTGGATTGAAAAGACACCCCAAAGACTGTCACTACACCCATTTGGATACACTATGTGGAACCCAAATTTATTTATTTTTTTTTATGCCACATTTTCTCAGGAGTCACATACACATCTTCTACCTTTAGGACCTGCCCTGTAGGAAAAAGTGTACCACTTTGTAACTGGTAAGCTGGAGGTTTTTGGTTTTGGGGTTCCCCCCACCCCACTGGTTTGACTGTGTGTGTGTGTGTGTGTGTGTGCGCGCACGCTTGAGACAAAATTATTTGACTTTTTTTCGCAGTAGAAAAAGAACAAGACCAACAGCCCTAAAGTCAGCTCTGTGTCCTTGGCTGTGCCATTGTGTCTACGGAATGCTTTGGCCATATGTCCATTGTGATGTGGAAGCATATGTTGACTTTGCAAGAGCATATTTTCTGTTCCTCCGCATTGCACCCACCATATTGTGGACTCGGGAACCTCAGTAGCCTTTATTTGAATGTCAGGATGGCATTAAACGTGTGTGCACAGGGGGCCACCGGAGTTAAGATTGCGTGATTGGAATAAGGGAATACCCGCCCCTGCCAGGTGATTCCCCACTGCATATAGTGTCCCGTCAACACTTTAGAAGCCAAACCCAAGTCAGAGGCCAGGCAGCGAGTGAGATGTTACTTTGTTTTGGCTTCCTCGCTGTATTTTAATCTCTGCTTGAAAGCTCTTGCTTTATTTTTGTTCTCCCCTTTCTTTCTTCTTCCCATGGTTTGCAACTTGAAGATGTTTTAGAATTGACTTTTAAAATGTCACTCTCCCAGTGTTCTTGGAACAGAATTAAAGGACAACTAAAAAAAAAATCCATTTGAAAAGATTAAGCTTGTCACTTTCAAGTTATGACAGATAACGCCTTACATAGATAAAGCTTTGTTTGAAAGAGTGCTGGTAATTACTGTGTTAATATCTCTAAGTATGTGTTCTCTTGCATTTAAGTTTAGTAGTATGATTTCCTTTTTAAACAATACAGTGTACCCCTTAGTCTGGTGCCTAAAATGAGATCATTCTTTTCTCCCCTAAAGGGAAGCGAGGCACAGTCAAAATTCTGTATTTTTCAAGTGAGAGAAGGTAACTCAGAGACTTTTTTTTTGTCTTGTCTTTTTTTAAAAGAAGTCTTTTTTTTAAGGTTTTTAGAGAACTTGTTAAAAAACACCCACAACCATATTTCAGTCCACATTCTCTCTCCTGTCTCTTCTCCCCACAAAATGCTCAGACTGCCAACTCAAGGGACAACACAGTTGAGCTAGGCAACAAGTGTCCAAATGAAAAGAAAGCTAAGCGTGAAAGGGGCTAGAGGTGACTAGGCAATCTGTTGAATCCTTCAGAACAAGCGCATCTGGCCAGGGTCTTGCATTGACCCTGAGCTGGAAAAGCTGCAAGTCATTCAGTTTTGGGAGATGAATCCACAGCTCTGGAGCCTCCTCAGCCTCAACTTTCTTCTGACCTTCGAGGTTGCATCCTGGGAAGGAAGACATGAGGCTCCTAGATTTCTTGGATGGAATGTGTCCCCTCAAAATATGTGGATATAATGATTATATTGGTCTGTTTGGTTGGTTGGTTTTTATTTATTTAAGCCTCTTGTTTTGAGTCAACAAGACCTGTGGAGGGCCTTTGTATTGAAAAGTTGGTTGTCATTTTATTTTTTGGGAGCGTTCTTCTAAGTGGTGCAGCACTCGTCTGTCAGTTTGCTGTACTGAGGTAACCAGGGGTCATGGTGATGCTGATCCTTGTGCCATTGGGGTTGCAAATGCCATAACGGTTACCCATGGTGGACAATGTTTGGTGGAGCTCCAAGTTTAAGGCAGGTTTGGAAGCAGGAGTGGCATCCACTTCCTCAACAGCATGCTTCTGGAAACCCTCTGAACTTTGAGAAATGACGATAGTTATAGAAAGGCTTTAGGCCTTTGATTCATAGGATCACTATGGGTCTTGGTCAACTTGATGGCAGTCCCAGTTTTGAACCTTGCAATGTTTCCCTGCTCTGTTCTGACAACTGCCTCCTGAGAAAACAAAGTAATGTAATGGAATGTGCAAAAAGCTGGACTTGAAGAATAAAAAAAAAAGGAAGACCTTGCTCTGCATTTCTCAAACTGAGAGAACTGAAAAACAAATGTAAGCCTCAAGTCACAATATTGAAATTGGGCAATATGTTGAACGACCCAGAAAGCTTCAAAAGAAGATGGAGAGAATCCAAAGAATGACTGTTCCGAGAAGAACTGATTGACAACTGAAAACTAGCAATCAACAACAACAGTAACAGTGGAATAAACCAGAAGCTGTGTAATGGTCCCCCACGATCTGATAAGCCAAATAACTTGAAGACCACGTGGAGAATGCAGTGCCCCTTTATCCCAACATAGCTCCAAGTGGAGATCTAACCTGCTTCTCTAGGCTGTGGATTGTAATCCTTAGTGGTAGAGAATTACAAAGGTTTGTGGTTTGATTCCACTAGCTTCTCCACAAGAGAAAGATTGGACAATATCTTCCCATGTGAATTGGTGCCTCTGAAAACCCAGAGAGCCAGCTATGGGTTGGTTCCAACTGGATACACAACAACAACAGAGATAAAGGAAGAGAAAGGACAAGCTGAGAGTGAAGAGCCTCAGTACAACCAAGAAGTAATTGCAGGGGGTTGGCATGACTTGTTGGGGTTTTTGTTTTGTTTTGTTTGTTTTAACCAAGGCCTCAGCACAACAAGCATCTTGGTATCAGGGAAGACCAGGGTACATGAGAATTTCCAGAGAACTCTGGGGCTACAGAGGCGAAAGCAGACATGGACTTTAGTCCACAACGGAACAGAGAGCAGGCCTTCCCCTAGTGCTGTGAACTCATCGATTGTCCTTGAGTAGAAACCTCCTCACAGCTGATCCTCCACTGGGTTTCTGAAGCTGTAACTCACACAGGAGTTCCCATCATTCTCCCTGTGAGTGGCTGGTGGACTCCCGTCACCAGACAGGAACCTCCTGATGACACGGCAACTCCCATGGGCTTGGCCAGAAAAGCTGCTTCTCCTAAAAGCACACTGAATTTGGACTTCTAGCCTACTCATCTGTTAGAGAATAAATTTCTTTCTGGTTAAAGCCTTCATTTGCATCTACTCTGAAATATCTAAGGCAGAAGTTGGACACCCAGGTGCCCTAATTCAGTAATATCAAAATTAGTAATCCAGATCTCCTGTCTTGTCACATAACACAAACAAAAGCACAAAGTAGATTTTCAGAGATGTGATCACCAGAGGCATTTTTCAGCTTTGTTTTTAGCTCGTGGCCCGACAGCCCACTGAGTTGTCATGGCAAACATAAATGAGAATAAAACATAGATTTTAAATTTGTATAAATGCCACTTTATCCTCCTTCTGTCCTCTTTTATTATCCTGAAAGCTAGACTTTGATTCTGTGTCACTATCAGCCCTTGTTTCTACATTGATCTCATTATTATCCCAATATTTGCCCTACTCCTTTCCTTATTTATAACATGACAGTGATAATACCTATTTGTTATTGTAATGATTAGCCAAACAATAGAAATACTCTGCTTTGAAGAGGGTGCTACATAGAGTAATAGATCAGGAAGTTCTCATAATTCTACTAAACCAAGGAATTAGAAGCTTACTACATGGTAATATAAGCACATAAATATGTTATTTATGAGTTAGAAAATGTTGGTCCTAATACTTACACTGTCACAAAGAAGCTTCCAGTCCATCAGTCAGTCACTTTCAGCCTCTCACTCAAATTTATAAAATTAAATGTTCAGAATCTATGTTAATTAAGGCCACGTCTTCATCTAATATTCTTTTGCGTTCGTCTTCTCCATAGCAAACGTGCTCTCCAGTGAGCCTAGCTGGGCTGGACATCTGCTCTCCGTAATACAGCTCTGTTTTTGGAAATACATAAAATAGAAGTGAGTGTTAGTTCCAGGAATCAGTTTGATGGTGAAGCACTGAATGCTGCTCTGCTGGATATTTCAGAGCCCAGATCCAGGAGAAGAACATTGTTTACCTACCAGCAAATATTATTAGAGCAAGAACAATCAAAGTACTGGGCAAACTCTGGGGTCTCATGAGGGTACGGGTTATATCCTAGGGCCAGAGGAGAGGACTTGAAATCCACCAGCTGCTCCATGGGGGAAGAATGGGTAGCCTCTTCCGTACAAGTTACTGCCTCTGGACACCCACTAGAGGGGGGGCTACGAGAGGGTTCCAACTCAGCAGAGCACAACAAAAACAACAGAGGAGTGGGAGACATTCGTAAGAAGGGATGTGGGGGTGAAACAGTGGCTTCTCTGTTCTCCAGGGACCAAATCCCAGTGCCTATATGAGGCTCACTGTGAGGATGGGAGAGAGAGAAGGTTCAGGGATAAATCGCAGGAGGAACCCACTGGTGACAAGAGTGGAAACTCAGTCTGTGGGTACACAAAAAGAAAGCCATCTCTGTAGGCATTTTTTATTTCAACAGGAGGGCCCTGTATGACCCCTCAGGAAATTTTCCATAATCCTGATAATCATATGGCGTCTCCAAATGCAGTGTTTGGAGAAAACAGTTAACAAAAGGAAAGAGCTCAGTCGTCCCTAAGGCTCACCAAGGGAAGAAGAGAGGAAAGCTCGAATGTCATCTGACCTAAGATCTAGAAAGTAGATTAGATAAACCCCATACAGAGACACTCTGTGCTTTGAATCAACACATCAGATCACACTGGCCTTAAGAAATGTGTAGTGGCCCTTTCATCCCTCCTTGCTTGTGGAGATCTCAGCTGTGTAATTGTTGTCCAGGAAAATAACCAGACAAATTGTAGGGATTGAGATCCCGAGGAGGGAAAAAAAAAATCAAAATTCAAGACAACATTAGACAAAAATGCAGTGGGGAGAGAAAGGGAAGGCTGGGGCCAAGTTGCAAGTATGTTACAGGTTTTCTTTCCAAACTGAACTGTTTACTGTATCACTATAATGGACAACCCACTTGTCTTGCTCTGTTACATGGAAGAGAAATCACTTCTCACTACATCTCATCTTACATGATATGTACGGTAGACCCTCCAAGCAGAGTAGAAGAATTTTCATGAAGGACTTCCCTCTTACTGATTGTTGTATGTAGAGAGGAAAGAAAAACTTCAGATATAGATAACTCTTTATGAGTCATAAATAAAAGGCTGAGACCAACAGCCTCTTAGTGACCCTTGGAATGGTTAACAATCAATGTTAAATCCTTTTTCTTATCAATAAGAATTCTTGCTGCTTATGATAAGCAGTTCTGAGGGAATTTCTTTTGAACCCACAAATCACTTTGTGTCAAATCAAATTCTCAGTAAATTTGGATGGAAATACATTTGCAAACCTTTAAAAATAAATAACAAGATCACTTCTGGTGCATACATTTATTAATAATCAAAAGAAAATATGAAACAAAACACAAAACCTTAAAAAATTTTCTGCAGTAGACTAGAAAAGGAGTTCAATAACTCAAGCCACAAGATTCAGTAAGCGTTAGAACGAATGTACAAGTTCAATGAGAATAACCCTCAGGAATATCGTTCATAAAAACCAGAACACATTGACTCAGATTGAAGAATGTTGTCAGGAATAAAGTGAATTCCAATTACTAGGAAAGTGGAAGATCTTAATGTCTTTACAACCCAAAATTAAAAATGCAATGCAATGCAGTGGAAAAAAATTAAAAGTAGGAATGTAGTAAATGCACATTTTTTTTTCTTTTTTCCATGAAGCAAACTGACGTGCTCAACTACTTGAGGTGACTTTTGGGAACTTTGTGTGAGAAATGCTTTTTGATCTTGACACCTCTTCACTTGTCACGATGTAGTGCATAGGATTCTGGTTGTTTTTTCCTACAGACCCAGTCACAGTGCAGGTGGTGTGGCAGGTGATTTATGGTGGGGTGACATTCTGATGCCTCCTTCTGACCTAGTTGAAGACTTCAGTGTTTTTGTAAAGTTTACATAATTATTGTCTTGTGTTACTAATATTTTGAGACATCTAATCTTTATTTGTCTTTTAATATTGGGGGTGAAGTTAATCTGAAAATGATAACATTATTAAAGTATGGAGTGAAGACGAAGAAGAGGAGGAGGAGGAGGAGGAAAAGGAGAAAGAAGAGGAAGATGAAGATGATGAGGAACAGGAGGAAGAAGAAGAGAAGAAGAAACAAAAAAAATTATAATGTGTGTCCTAACCAAACATATCTTAAGTTATACGTTGACTACCTGTTTTGTTTTGCAATTAGATATTGGATGATTACAACCTTACAGCCTTCAATATAGGTTACATCAAAACTTAAGAAAAACAATCTTCATCACTGGACCAATAGGCAAAAATTGGACTAGAAGGTAAAAAGAGTGAAGTTGCCAGTGATTTCATTTTGCTTGAATCCACTGTCAACAGCCATGCTACCATGCCGTCAAGAAATCCAAAGACGTGTTGCTTTGGAGCAATCTGCTGACGAGGACCTCTCCAAAGTGTTAAGGAGCAGAGATGTCAGTTTAAAGACTCAGGTGCACCAGTTCAAGCCATGCTTTTTTCAAATTGCTTCCTATGCATCTGAAAGTTGCACAGTGAATAACAAAGTCAAAAGAGGAATCAATGCCTTCGAATTGTGTGCTGGCGAAGAGTACTGAACAGACTGTGGACTGCCAAAAGGACAAATAAATGTCTTGGGCAAAGTGCAACCAGCGTGCGTGCCTCCTTAGAAGCAAAGTGGCTGAGACTTTGTCTCCCATACTCTGGGTGTAGTGTCAGAGGAGGCCGTTCTCTGGGAATAGACACAGTGCTGGGAAAGGTAGAAGGTGAGAGAAAGAGAAGACGACCTTCCACGGGGTGGATTGACAGTGTGACTCATTGAGTGGACTTGAACATGGCACAGCCTGTAGAGATGATGCAGGACAGGACAAGGCTTCAATCTGTTGTTCATAGGGTCACTATGAGTCATTCAACGCAATAGAAATCTAACACCACTATCATGCAATAATGATAGTATCTTTAAAAAAGAAATGTTTATTTTATTCTGGTTTGCTTACAAAGTTTGCATACATTGTTTTTCACAGTATTTTCATTTTCATTGTATTTCAATCATTCCATTCTTCACACAATCACTCCCAGTCATGATCGTTTTTAAAATTATTCAATACTTAATAAGATTTTATTTTTAAGATAAAACAAATGTTGGATGCAGTGGTGAATGAAATGAAAGTACACTAGAAATGCCTCACCTCGTAGATAGATGTATCTTTGTTTCTAGCCAGCACTAGGAAATTGCCTACCAAAAAAAAATACATATCTCTAATGGTCTTCTGTTCTTTGCTTCTTCAGTTAACCAGCATGTTGTTGTTGTTAAGTGCCGTCGAGTCACAGGCGACTCATAGCGACCCTATGAAGGAGAGTTCTCAATGCTTGTGTGCCTTTCATCCTCTCTCCAGCTTCATAGGGTTTCTGGAGGCAAGCTATTATGGAAGTGGATGCCACTCCTCCTTCCAAGCTTGTTTTAATCAGGAGCTCCACCCCACTCTGTGCCCGCACTGGGTAACCAGCCATTAATGCATTTGACACATTAGTGTCAAATTAACCAACATAGCTTATTATTTAACCACATTTAACCGACATAGCTTATTGTTTATGCGATTCTGCGGCATAGTGAAGGCATGCAAATGCCCCTTGCAGGTCCGATATAAGTAGCTTTTGAATGTGTCTGTTGGTTAAAGCAGCCCAGTGACTGAAGAGATTGAACTTTAAACCTTGGAAAGAATGCCCTGCTTAAATGTGAATTAGGAGAGGAGACAAAAAGAAAGTCCTTCATCCTGTGAAAGAAGGAGGCAGAGGGAATTGGGATCTTAGAATAAAGATCCAAACAGGGTTAGGGAGAAAAGGACAAAAAGTAAAACAGGTAAATGGATGCCAGCAAAATTCTTCTGGATTTTATATTGAGCACACAAAAGATACTTTAGTAAATATACTCTCTATATACTTGACCTTGAATTCATGCAGAACAAATACCTCTTTCAAATGTGCCTTCTTTATTTAAACAACTGACTATCATCTTCTGAGATCTTTATGGACCTTGTTGATATGTCCTCACTTTTCTGTGGAGACGAAAATTGCAATCTTAATATATTATTTATATTCTCGGTCTTTTGACCTATTGGCAAAACTTTCCGTCTGCCTCTAACCTCAGCTGCTGCTGTAGCACCAAGCCCCAAGTCAGAACTATCCGTCACAGCCTGGAGTGAACCCAATCGATGCCAATAAATTTTAAAAGGCAGCTGCAATGGTGTAAGATTATTAATTTTTAAAATAGAAAAATAATACAATACAAAACGGCAGTCCCCAAGGCCATTGTTAACGGTATTCACATTGTGGTGCTTTGTTTAAGAAGGAATTGTAACATTTCCTTAAGTATGAGCTTGTTTTCTTTGGAAATAAATGCTATGAATTACAATTTCCATCCATCAACAAATATCTATTGAACACCAGCTGTGTGAAAAACAACCGAGCACATAGTGGGTTCCAGGTGGTATAAACATAGCACAAAGAACACAGTCTTTTCGGGGGGAAAAGAAAAATATAGAATTGAAACTGGCTCATTTTAGAAAAGAAATCATACTAAGTCCAGTAAGTCCATTCCAGCTCACAGCAACTCACCATTGGATCTCTGAGGCTGTAAATGTTGGCAGGAGGAGAGGGCCCGTCTTTCTTCCAAATTGCCGCCTGATATATTGACAATGTGGATTAGCAAGAGCATAATAAAAAAAAAAAATTAAAAATAAAAAAAACAGAAAAAAAAGAATGACAATAAGTCTTTGATCCTGGATATTCAGAAAAGGATTCAATTGACACCTAACCTGAACTTAGTCTTTTTTTTTTAATGTAACAATAAAACTTTATTTACAAAATACTGTTGGCTTATTGGATTCCATACTGAACAGTACACAATTCTCAGAGGGTTTTAAGTATAACTTGACAGTCTTTAGAGTGAAACTATTCAGAGCTGCAAGCCATCAAAAACAGGGAAGAAGGAAGGAAATATGCCACAATGAATGTATACATTAAAAAATAAAAAACATAGTAGTTCCTCCCAACCCCAAGTTTTCCTCTTTTACTGTGATTTTTATCCATAACTTGGGCGGGGGTTAAGGGGGAAGCAAAACACTGCCCAAAGAAGCTATCCAAGTCTTCGTTTCTTCAACTCTCATCTCATTTGCAAGCTTCACAGTGTGTTCATGGCATAAATCAAGACATCAAGGGAGTTCTGGTGTCTTAGTGTTAAGGAATCGCACTGCCAGTCCAAAGGTATGTGAGTCACATCCCCCAATCTGATCCACAAGGGAACTTGATCTTGAAGGCTGAGCAGATGTGGATCAACGTAGACAAGAGGGAGGGCTTATATACCGTGAAGTGTAATGGCAGTGATGCGTGAGGAATGATCAGGCAGTGAGGGGACCAACAAGTCAGCTTGGTGGGGAAGGATCTTAAGTAGGAAAAAGTGGAGACAATCTGATAAATGTACTTCTAGATGAAACGATGGGTGAACTTCAGCTTTAGCCAGTATACCTAATGAGTTGCCCTGTTGGATTTGTGCTCCACCGTGAAAGGTATTTGTGAGCATGTATATGAACCTTGGTGGTATTTCATTTCCCTCGTTGAGTCTATT
Source organism: Elephantulus edwardii (assembly GCF_000299155.1). NCBI lineage: Eukaryota > Metazoa > Chordata > Mammalia > Macroscelidea > Macroscelididae > Elephantulus > Elephantulus edwardii. The sequence goes on from NW_006399761.1 coordinate 7,332,646, forward strand.
TGTTCTCGTCAGTCTATCAGCTCACTCTCTTCCTAACCATATAAAAGAATTAAGCAGTTAACTTAGTAGTTCTGGATAAACTGGGTTTTTTTTTTTTTTCCATGAACATCTACAGAGATTTTGGAATTCCATTCATTCATTGTTGCACTTTTCTCCCTCCCCACCCCCGCCCCCATTCGTTCCTCTCCTTGAAAAGCAAAAGAAAAACTCCTTCATTGGTACACAATCCCCCCACCCCCACACCCCAACCCCAACCCCAACCCCACCCCATATGATCAAGGCTCCTTGTTTTGGGTGATACGTATTTGATGAAATGTTTGAGAATGACATATTGACAAAGTAGTAGCCATACCAGGGGATACTGGTCATAGCAAAGATTGAGTCCAGTTGTTTTAAGTAACTAAACTGTAGCCTATTATGGTCTTCCAATAAAAGACAACTTCTAGGTTTTTTCTCTGTTTTTTTAACAAGGTTCAGGCTCTTTAGCTTATCCCACAAGTGTCTAGCTTTCTTGGTTCCTTTCAAATTCAAGGAATATTTAGAGTTTATTCTCCTAATCTCTTCATCTTGGTCTCCATCATAACACAGACTTAACAATGAGATTCCGATAAGTACTTTCTTTTCCTTACTATACTTTTGAGGAGGGGAAAAGTAAGTTGTATGAACATTAATGTTATTTATCTGTTGAATTACATCAATCCAACATATTTTAGACTAAGGTCAATTTACAGCACCATGATAGATGGAGAAGAGATTGAGATTGTTAACAATTTCCGCTTGCTCAGTTCCACAAGCAACACTCTTGGCACCAGCAGTCAGGAAATGAAAGACACATTGCGTTAGGAAAATCTACTGTCAGGCACCTCTCCAGAGTGCTGAAGAGTAACAATGTCAGTCTAGAGATTAAGGTGTGCCTGGTAAATTGTCTTCTCCCATAAAATGCCTATTCTGTGGGGAAATAGATTTTAAATATATAAACAAATATGCAAATGTTATAATACCGCATGGTGACGGGTGTTTTAGGTTGTGCTAATTTGTAGAGGCCATTCCGTCCTGTGAAGATTTACAGACTCTGGAATCCAGTAGAAAGTTGTCACGAATCTGAATTAACTTGGATGGCATGGATTTGTCTTAATATACATAGAAGTGTTAGGGAAGTCATCTCAGGGGGAAAAAAAGATAATGTGAAAATTATCAGGGACAGAGTATTATTTAGGAGAAAATGTTCCCAAGTACAGAAGTCTGAAGTGGGTTGTGATTTGTGTATTAGAATAACAATATGAACACCAGTTGGAAAGAAAACTGATAGGCATTACTGTTCATGCTAAATATTTTTTTAAAAAAGAAATAATTATTTGTATTATTCAACTTTATAGTCAACAATCTCAAATAAGAATTTGATTAATAGTTCAGTCATCACCAAGGGGAGCTCTGGTGGTCTAGTGGTAACGAAACCGTGCTTCAATATCTTAGGCACAGGATTTGAATTCACCAGCTACTTCATGGGAGAAAGATGGACGGTCTCCTCGAGGGTGATTTACTCTCTGGAAGCCCATTGGAGGGTCAGCTATGGGTCATTTCTGACTCTACAACACACAACAACAACCATCACCACTGTGATTGTTGCTGCCGTCAAAGCTGCTTTTGCCTTAAATGCCTGGTCCAAATCATTATCTTTTCAGTTACGTGCTATGTATCTGAAAGTTGGACATCGTAAGAATGACAGGAGAATAACTGGTGCCTTTGAGTGGTGGTGTTGGAACACCCCATGGACGGCCAGTAGGAAAAAAAAATTTATCTTGGAGAAGGTGCACCAGGTTTGCTCCTTAGAAGGAAAGAAAAGAGTGAAGTAGAGGCCAAGTAAAATTTTGTCTCACAAACTTTAGGCATGTTGTTGGGAGGGGTTAGTCTTCAGGAAGGGACATGGTGCTTAGAAAGACTGTACAAGAGCCGCAGGGATTTCAAATAGACACAGAGCATCTAAAAATGAGCTCAAGTATAGCATGAATGATAAGGACGGCACAGGGTAGGACAGGGTTCAGATCCATTGTTCATAGGGTCTCTGTGAGTTGTTGTCAGCTCAAGGGCACCTAATAAACACAATAATGCATTCCACTAAAGATGTATGGTAAGATTTGTATCTTCTTTTCAATTCCTATCATTTGGAATAGATCCATTCTGCATAGCTACCTGTTCTTAACCCCTTTTTCTTTTTAAATAAGATTTTGAACCCAACTCAAGTCTCAATACTTCACCCCTGGACCATCTCAGGAATGTTTTAGGTCACCTTGTCTTCCAACCAGCACTTGTCTGTCTGTCTGTGGTGCTGTGGTGACTTTCATGTCACTATGAAGCTCAAGTATGAAGCAAGGTAAACACATACTCAACTTGTTCTTTCTTACTAATTTGTGATAAGCAATTTCACATTTTTTTACCACATCAGAAATGCTGCTTTTAGGTGTGTCTGGCATCTCCCTCTCTTCAGATCCTTTCCTAGAAAATAAGGCCTCTTCAAAACTTACAGCCCTTGAAAAGGGGAAAGTATTCAATAATCAAAATAATGTGGGTTTTTACCATATTTATGATAATCTTTACTACAACTTAATAAATAAACACAAGTACACTTATTTGCTTATTAAATAATCTGCCCCTGGCACACATGTCCCATTGGGCAAATCAGCTGCAAAAGACCCTCTTTAAAGACTTAAAAAGCAGATATGTGCCTTAACCAAGGCTTGGTATTCTTTGTCTGTCTTTTGCATTACCCAGTTTTTCTTGATACTCATCTATTCTGAAAATTCAAAATTCATAACTAATAATTGTAAAAGTGAGATTGGGAAATTGGCTTGATTATATATATATATGCTACACACATTTATTTACAGACACATGTGGTAGTTACAAATATGCACCTTATATAAACTTTGTGTTGATCTTAATGCCAAGTTACTGGTCCATGTAGATCTTAGTTGATATTTGTAGACTCAACATAATGGTGCCACATTTTTGCAAACTAAGCTTTTTTAATGAGAGTGAGTTTTCTCCCATATATGCCTACCATTGGTGGGCTAAGAATTATCATATATATGGTTAAAATAATACATTCATGCATTGAGGTTGTATGAGAGAGCTCAGGAAATAGATTTTTGGTTATTACCTGACTGCCTCGTGTCAAACACTGTGGCCTGTTCTATACATTTGTGACGTTAGTGTGGGATTAACCGTGCATTCCTTGGCAGCGAGATAGAGCCAGTGTCAAATTAAAGTAGCTAAGCATGATGGATGATAATAAAGGAGAACCCAGAGGGAGGCTGCTTATGGGTTGTTTCCAGAACTGTCAAAATAGAAAAGAATACTGTCTCACTGTCACATATTTTACACCAGGTATATAGCCACCAATATTTGATAATGAGATAAAAACATAAACACGTGTTTAGAGTTCTAAGAAATTCTGTCTTTGGGGAGATAGACGTTCTATCATTCAGGAAATTTTCCAGTGAAATAATGGAATGTCAGTGGCTAGTAAATAAGTTGATCAATACCTATGCACATTTTTTTCCTTTGTCCAACTCAGTTTTGTTATTGCGTCTCATTATGTATGTTGATATAAAATTGGCATTTTTCTTATTGTATCTTTTGCCTACTGTTGGCAGAACCTTCTTTCTGTTACTTTATTAACCTTGCAAAATCACATCCCTGGGGTTTTGTGGCATATCCTTTAACTCTGAAGTATAAAAACAAGCAATTACTTTGTATTTTAACCTTACCTTGCATGTCTGCAGCTTTTTCTGAGAGCTATTGTGACTTTGAAGTTAGGTGCAGGTGATAGTCGATGACCTCTTCAAAAGGGTCTGATGCTTTACCTTAGGGCCCCTGCCAATTTGATGGGTTACTATATTCCTGTAAAATACCACTTTCATTGTCATTATAGGTCTTAATGGAGAATGTACGCTGTTGGCTGCTACATTTCTCCTTCAAACACTTGAGAGGAACTGGAGTTTCTATCTTGGTTAACAGCTTGGCATAGAGTCACTTTTGTTGTCTTGACTTTCAGAAAATTTCAAAGAAATTAAAGCTCTCAATATGAGATTCTTTCGCTTCCCCTCCCCCTTTCTATTTTAACTGTGTCATTCCATTAATATACCACCTCTGTGTTTACTCCAAGTTGAAACTAAACAGTATTTCTGCTTTTATAGCTTTTTAGAGATAGGATAGTTTGTTTAGGGTTTGATTTTTGTTTTTAGTCTTATAAAGTTTTTAAACTTCAGACTGTTAGTTTCTAAGTATGAGAAAAATATCTGTAACAGTATTCTGAAGTAAATGAAATTTCCTTCTCACAGCACAGATGGAGGTCAAACATTTTTCCAAAGGACAGCTCACCTTTATATTTATGGCAGTCACATTTTTTATTTGTTAAGCCATCTAAAATAACTATCATTCTGTGTACAATTGTGTAATTGGTTTATCAGTAAATTTGCTTTAAAATATGATTTGTGATTTACTTCTCCCAAACTCGCCTTCTGTAAATTCTAACTGCACAAATGGTTTTCAGGGTGCCTTTGAAGATACATGGCCTATATAAAGTCCTGTTAAATGTACACAGAAAGGGATAAGCATATCATTTAAATTTTATGCCACAATTACCTGCCTCCCTATCAATATCTTACATCACAAGTGTGTGGATAATGTATGCCAAAAAGTGCCTTGACATTCCTCTTAGAATGACTATCCACTGAGGTGAAGAATTTAGAGTGAATGTATAAGAATTTAAACAGAATTATTTTAAGAAACCAGGTGTAAAACATAATGAAATACAGAATTCACACTTGTGTTATGAATGGAGGACTGGTTCCCCCTAAAAACATCCCCAGAGTAAGTGAGACAAAGTTTCACCCTCCGTTCCTTTAAGGACTGCTCTGGTTGTACTTCCTTCAGGTGCAATCAGAGAGTCTGTGAAAGAGAGGAAAATTCACAACAGGAAGGATTGACACAGTGACTGTCGCAATGAACTTGAACATGACAGACATTGTGAAAATTGCACAGCACTGGGAAAGATACAGCACTCTTGTGCTCATGGAGTCACTGCGAGCCATGGTCAACTTGATGGAACCTAAGAATAGCAGTAATAATGTATTTCATTGGGCGAATATGTGGTAAATAAGCTCTTTATAATATTAGTTTATTTTAAGCTAAAGTATGCTGGACTGAAGCCATGATATTGTCAGCATGCGTGTGAAAGTTGGACATTTAATAAGGAAGTCTGAAGAAGAATTGACGACTTTGGAGTGTTGGAGAAAAAGATTGGATATACCATAGTCTAAGATGACACAACCCTGCTTGCTGAAACTGAGAAGGGCCTGAAACGCTTGCTGCAGAGGGTCAAGGACTGCAGCCTTCAGTATGGATTGAGGCTCAATATCAAGAAAACAAAGATACTCACTACTAGGCCAATTGGGAGCATCAGCATGGATGGTGAAGAGACTGAGATTGTTAACAGCTTGCGTTTTCTTGGCTCCACAGTCAACACTGTACCAGTAGCCAGGAAATTAAAAGACATGTTGCAACGGGAAAGTCTGCTATTAGGGACCTCTCCAAAGTACTGAAGAGCAATGGTGGCACTCTGGAGACTAAGGTGTGCCTGATACAGACCATGGTCTTTGCAATCACTTGCTATGCTCACTATGTGTCAGAGAGTTGGAAAATGACTAGGAAGAAGGAGAACTGATGCCTTTGAGCTGTGGTGTTAGAGAAGAGTATTGAATGTACCATAGACTGCTAAGAAAAAGGAACAGTTTTGTCTTGGAGAGCATTAAAAAAAGTTTGCTCCTTGGAGGTAAAGATGCTGAAGTTTCACCTAACATACTTAGGACATGTTGCAAGGAGGGACCAGTCCTTGGAAAAGGACATCATGCTTGGGAGGGTGGAAGGACAGCACATGAGAGGAAGACCCTCAATGAGATGGATTGATTCAGTGACTGGGGTAATGGGGGTAGGTGCAGAGGAAACAGTGAGATTGGCACAGGACAGAGCAGGGCTTAGAACTGTACATAGAGTAAGTATGAGTTGCAGGTGACTCGACGACACATAACAACAACAGGAGAATGAACAATCAATCTTGTAAGAAGTGGAACCATAATCCTTCTTAGAATCAAGGATTGTGAGACTTTACCTCACATATTTTGGGCATGTTTTCCAGAGAGGTAATTTCTTAGAGAAAAACCTCATGTTTGTATGTTGTTGTTGTTATTGTTATATGCCATTGAGTGGCCTGTAATTCTTAGCAACCCTCTGCACAACAGCTCTGAATCCTGTCCTATCCTGAGCCAGCCTCAGTATCTCCAACACACCTACCTCCATTACCCCAGTTACTGTGTCAACCCATCTAATCCATGGTCTTCCTTGCCTGCACTGTCCCTCCACCCTTCAAAGCATCATGTCCTTCTCTAAGAACTAGACCCAAAGTATGTCAAATGGAACTTCAATATATATGCATTTTGTGTGCAAACCAATTTAAGATAAAAAACTTTAAAAATTGAAAAAAAATTTAAAAATTGATAGAAATCATCTATTTCCTCCTCTTCGGCTCTGGTTGTTGGTGCATAGAGTTGAATGACAGTGTAATGTTGCTGTTGTTGTTGTTGTTACAGTGTAATAGCAGGTGTTATTTGCATGCATATTATCTAATGATTCACAACATTGTATTTCAAGAGGATTCTACAAATGGTCTTTTCAACTATGACTGTGAGTCCACTTTTCCTAACCTTTTCCTTTCCAGCATAGTAGATTCTGTGATTGTCTTACTAAAAATGTCCCATGCCAGTGCATCTCATATCACCAATACCTAGTGTGTCAATACTTATGCATTCAATTTCTTCTTTAACAATGTCCAATTTTCCTTCATTCATACTTCTCACCTTCTGTGTTCCATTGGGTAGTGACTGTTTGCAACTGTTCCTACTACATGATCTCTAATAAGAGAACTCAGCCTCAGCTGCCATGCCTGCCAGTCTAAGTGTGCTCTACTAGACATAGAGTTTTCCAAGGCCTTTTCTTTTGGAAATGGACGGCCAATTCTTCCTAGTCTCTTAATCTGGATACTCAGCTTAGCAATAATATCTAACGGACAAGCATTTTACCCAGAAGGCCTTTCCCCATTACACAGCTAACACAGTCCATGTCGGTCTCACCCCCTCTTCAGCACATGTGTTCCCCACCACACTCTACTATCCTCAGTTCATTCTTTCTCCTTCCCCCATCCAACCCTGGTATGATGGCTCAGGCCTCTGACACCTTTGTCCACTCATTTCCTCTACACTCCTCTGTGACGTCCGTGTTCTGGACAGGTCTTCACACAGGCAACCTCTCCCAACCATCGCGGGTGACACTAAACCCATAGTTTAGAGTAGAGCAGGACTTCATTAACCTCCCATTCACTAACCTTCTGGACAGAAGCTGGATCTGAAGGTTGAGCATTGGGATCAGAGATGAGCAGCTTTGGGGACCTCAGTGTACAGCAGTATGAGGCAGTGCAGTGATGGGTTTCTTTCCCAACATCAAAGTCACAGGGAAGCTGGAGCCAACAGTCTAATTGTCTCAAGGCCTGGTTGTATAGAATCAGCATCAAAAGAGGATGACCCTAATGGGATGGATTAGGCTCAGAGTGGCTAGAAATGGTCTCAGACACAGCAGCCATTGTAGGATAGGAAACTACAAGATTGGACGCCACTCAATTTTAGGAGCAAGCTTAGACCTTCTTGCTTATAGGATGGTTCTAAGTCAGAGCTGAGATGTTGGCACCTGAGAATAGTCATTCATTTCTTCACAAATCAAATAGCTGATGATTTTTTTTAAAAAGCGTTTACAGTACTAAATATTTTTTTCTTGCAAATAGTATGCCTTGGATATATGTTAGTGCCCTTCATGTTTTGTCTGTGTTGTTAACGCATGTGAAGCTACATTATTGTACAGGTTAAAGCTTTTAGAGTGTCAGTAGTGATGACAATCGTAAGCCAAGACCAGCTGAGCCCATGACCAGAAAAAAATGGTCTCGTCATCCAGAAAGTATGGATGTTCTTCATGCTCCGCCAACGACAGCTGCTCTGGCTGTGGTGTCAGCCCCTTCCCTACCAGCTGCCACGTGTGATCGCGTTTTTCTAGGCAACTGGTCTAACAGGAGGGAGAGAGGTGAAATCAGAAGGATGGAATGAAATTCCACAAGCGAGCTTTCAAAATATGCATGTCTTTATTCTGATCTAGATAACGCTCGCAGGACATCCTTTGAGTAAATATTTAAAGTCTATCTGAATAAACAGTAAGGGAGCTCTGGTGGCCTGGTGGTAATAAACTGTGCTGCAGTCCCAGGGGTAAGAGGTTTGAATCCATCAGCTGCTCCATAGAGGAAGGTTGGTCAGTCACTTCCTGTGTGATCTACTGTTTCTGCAAACCCGCTGGAGGGTCAGCTTTGAGTCCACTCCGACTTGGTGGCAGCACCCAACAAGAATAACTGAATAAATAATTATATATAAATAGGAGGCTTCCCCAGGTGATTCTGGAGACTTTACTCCACAAAGTGTTTCCGTTGCAAGGAGTGAACCACATTGTAATTATTTGAGGACATATGAAATTTTTTAGAAGTCATACTTCTTCTAATTTGTCAAACTTTAGGAATAAGAGAAGGGCAAAGAAAAGAGCAAACTTATTTTTTTCACAGTGGAGAGGGAGAAGTAAGATTTACCTCAAGTATTTGAAGATACACATTTAATATCTTTATTAAGCATCCACTGTGCAACAAACATTGAACCAGGACATGGAGATAAAATGTTCAGCAAAGCACAATCCATCTTCCCCCCTCACACAGTTCATAATCTAAAGGATGACACATTTTTTAAAGCTGTTTTCTGATGCAAATGCAAAACTCATTTGACTATGAAAAACAATTCCTGCTGTTTTCCCAAATGTCAGGCTCTTGTCTTCTCACATCCTTCCACATGGCTCCCAGCAGAGCTCACCTACAATCCATTATCCCCTTTTTATACTTACTGTTTTTGGTGGGAAAGTCAGTTTCAAAATTATTGTTATTTGGGCTCAATAAGATCATTCTCTAAAAGTCAAATTCCCAAACATAGTAGGTCTATAAATCAGCACGGTGTTTGTTGGAGGCAAAGATGGTGAAACATCATCTCATATACTTTCAGCATGTTTTTAGAAGGGGCTAGGCTTTGGAAAAGGACATTAGGCTTGGAAAAGTAGAGTCAATGAGGAGGAGAAGGCCATCATTGAGCTGTGTTGATGCTGCTACTGCAGCAAGTGGCACTGGTATGTCAGAGACGGTTAGGAAGGCACAGGATGGAGAGGAGTCAGACGCATTGTTCCCGGGATCCCTGTGAGTCATAGTTGACTCAATGGCACTTCACAACAACAACGACAAACCATCAGTTCACCAAGTTGGAATCTTCTGAGAAAAAAGAGATCACTTACGAAGTATTTGACTAGAGCTTCTGTTGAAGCGCTTGCTGCAGAGGGTCAAGGACTGCAGCCTCCAATATGGACTGAGGCTCAATGTCAAGAAGACAAAGATTCTCACCACTGGGCCAAATGGCAGCATCAGGATGGATGGTGAAGAGATTGAGATTGTTCACAGCTTCAGTTTGCTTGGCTCCACAGTCAACACTCTCGGCACCAGCAGCCAGGAAATGAAAAGACATATTGCGATGGGAAAGTCTGCTGTTAGGGACCTCTCCAAAGTACTGAAGAGCAATGGTGTCTCTGGAGACTATGGTGCATCTGATACAGGCCATGGTCTTTGCAATCACTTGTTATGCATCAGCGAGTTGGACAATGACTAAGGAGGATAGAAGGAGAATTGATGCCTTTGAGCTGTGGTGCTGGAGAAGAGCATTGAGAATACCATGGACTGCTAGGAAAGACAGATTTGTCCTGGAAAGGGTTGAACTGGGTGGTTCCTTGGAGGCAAGGATTCTGAGGCTCCGTCTAACATACTTTGGACATGTTGTGAGGAGGGACCGGTCCTTGGAGAGGGACATCATGCTTGGGAGGGTGGAGGGACGGTGCAGGAGAGGAAGGCCCTCTGTGAGGTGGATTGATTCAGTGACTGGGATAATCGGGATGGGTGTATCGGAGACCATGTGATTGGCACAGGACAGAGCAGAGTTTAGGGCTGTTGTACATAGGGTCGCTATGAGTTGAAAGCGACTCGACAGCACATAACAACAACAATGCTAAAAGAGCTCTGGTGGCTTGTGCGTTTCACATTGCACTGTTAACTAAATGGTCATCAGTTCAAATTCACCAGCTACTCCAAGGGAGAAAGATGAGCCCTCACAAAGAGTTACAACCTTGGAAAACTTGTGGATAGTTCCTCTTAGTCAGAATCAGCTCCACATCATCACCTGTTTTATACCAACTCAGAGCGGTGTGCATGGTGTACTGTCGTTTTGTTGTTAAGGGCCTTCCAGGTGGCTCCAGTCACTGCAACCCCGTGTACTACAGAAGAAAAACCCAGCCCGATGTCAGCCTCACAGTAACCTCTGTTCTTGAGCCCATTGTTCCAGCCATCTGGTTGAATGGCTTTGTCTCCTGCACTGACTTACTTTACTATGCATGATAGGGACTGACCCTGCTGATAACTTGACCCAGTTATGTGAGATATAGCCCCAATACCCTCACTTCAACAAAACTCAACTCACTGCTATCCAGACAGAGCAGATGCACAGCTGACCCTGTGTGGCTATATATAAATTGCATGGCTGGACGGTGCCCATCTTTATTCTTGAAGTACGTGCAAGGCATGGAATTTAGGTTCACAGCACAACTCCCTATTGACTCGCTTAGCATGTACCAGCTAACTACAGGTTGAGTGGTTCAAACCCACTAGCCAACCAATCCATGGGACAAAGATGTGGTAATCGACTTCTCTAAAGATGGTAGTCTCAACATTCCGTAGAGCAAATCTACTTTGTCTTTTAGAGTTGCTGGGAGCTGGAATCAACTTCTTGGCAACTAGTTTCTCTTTGTCCATGTTAAAGTGTATTGAAAGAACAGAGGCACAAACTGAGACTTGTACACCGATGTTCATAGCATTATTCACCATCGCAAGAACGTGGAAACAGCCCAAATGTCCAACCACGAATGAATGGATTGAGAAATTATGGTATATTCACACAGTGGAATACTACGCAGCACACGGGAGCAATGATTTTGTAAATTATTACCTAACTTGGGAGGGACCGGCGGGCGAGCATTATGCTGAGTGAACTAACTCGGCCACGCAAGGATAAATATTGTGTAAAACCATTATTGTAGAAGGAGTATAAGGATACAGGAGGGGTGGGAGAGGTTGGAAGCAGAGGGATGAGATGTGCAGGGGAGGGGGAGATTAATCATGGGGTTGTACCATTTGATGGCGGGGGAGGGGGTGAGGGAAATGGAAAGAATTTGTTCTGAAACACAATGTATTTGAATTTTGTAAATAAACTAGTATGAAAAACAAAACAAAAAACTTCTAAGCAAATTAAATAAAATAAAAGTATATTGACTGGCTGGAGCTAGCTGAGGGGGAAAATGAACACTTTTACAGCACATAGACGATCTTGGTAAGAGGCAAATGATAAAAATGTGCCAACCTTCCTTTTCCCATGCCAGCTTACCTACACCACCATCAGGGACCTCACTGCTGATTTCCACCTACTTCATTGAGTTGCTTTGACTGAAACTCCAAGCACATGCTCCTGATGTGGGCATTCTGTGTCCTCTGAAATGCATCTTTCCTAGGGAAGAACATCGACCTCAGAGGCTAGAAAGCCGAATGAGGCCTTCTCACAGATCAGACTTAGTAGAGTGGGAATAGGAGGCATGTGAATAATACTACAAATTTATTAAGCTAATGCAAATGTCTTCAGAGCATTCACTGGATATATTATGCACCTCTGTGTATTTATCCCCACAGCACTAGTGTGGGGCAGCTACTCAAATTATCACGTTTATAAAAGGAGGCATAGACAAGTGAGGAAACTTAGTCAAGTACACAGTTGGGATGCAATTGAGTTAATTTTAATTCAAGCAGACCAGCACCAGAATTCCCGACCTTTATCGTTCTATTACAGGAGGGGAAAAAAGCCTTAATCTGAGATTCAGAAATAAAACTCCTTAAGTACTAAGACATTTTATTTTTTTATTTTATTTTGGCAGTTGAAATTTGTATGGGGAACCTTCAGCCAACCCTCTTCTTGTACACATACTTTAAAACCATAAAGCTAGGGAGCTCTGGTGGCCTAGTGGCAAGAAGCTGCACTGCAATCCCAGAGGCACAGGGTTTGAATCTATCAGATGCTCTGCTGGAGAAGGAGGGGCAGTCTCCTCCTGTACCAGTCATATCCAGTTTGAATGGTACACACACACAAAAAAATAAAATAAAAAATAAAATTTTTAAAAAATTTAAAAAACCCAAACCCATAAAACTGATAAAGGCTGGAATGGAGAATTAAAATTATGTTCCACAACCAGTAATAAAAAACTCAATAAGGCAACGAGACCACTGACAAATATTTTAACAGATCCCTCATTAAAGAGACACATTATTGTTGCTGATGTTAGATACCATCTAGCAAGTTGACTGAGACTCAATCTTTGTCCCAGATTGAGAAAGAATAAGGTTACATTACAGCCAAAAAAACTATTGCAAGATCTGTTCTGAAGTACAGTGTGGTGAACAACAGGATAGTGCGTACACCCATACAAGGAAGATCCATGAATCCAATTATTACTCAGATATACTCACCAATCACTAAGGCCAAAGGTGAATAAATTAAGCACTTCTCCCATTTTTTTGCTAAAGATAGACACATTGCCAATAAGCATGTAAAAACAATCTCATCTTTACAATCAGGGTTGTTGTGCTGTTCCATCAAGTATTGTTGTTGATTGCTGTCGAGTCGAGCACAACTCATAGTGACCCTATTACCAAAAGGCCTGAAGCCTTTTAACATTTGTTTAACATTTATTATATTTATTATATTATATTATATTCTGTTATGTTATGTTATGTTATGTTACGTTACGTTACGTTACGTTACGTTACATTATATTACATTGTATTATATTATATTATTGTTTATTATATTACTATTTAACATTTATCAAAGTTCAGAGAGTTTCCAGAGGTGCGTTGTTTAGGAAGTGGATGCCACTCTTGCTTCCAAAGCATCAAGTATACTCATAGCAATTGTATAAACAGCTCTGAACTCTGCCCTGTCATGTGCCATGCTCATCACCTCTGACACACTTAAGCACCTTGCTGCTGTCACCGCGTCAAGCCTTCTCATGTAGAGTCCTCCTCTCTTTTGCTGACCCTCTTCATTTCCAATACTGTCCCTTTCCACAGAATAGTCCCTCCTAATAGCGTGCCAGAGTATGTGAAGTGAAGCTTCACCATCTTTGCTTCCATGGAGCACTCTGGTTGAACTTTCTCTAAAATGAATCTGTTTGTGCTTTTGACAATACTTTGATATTCAATACTCTTTTCCAATACCACAACTCAAAAGCATTGATGATTCATCTATAATTCTTACTCATTTTTCAGCTGTCATAAACATAGCAAGTGATTGAAAAAACAGTGACCGGAGTCAAGCACACCTTAGTCTCCAAACTGACATTACTGTTCCTCAGTATTTTGGAGCGGGCAGCAGCAGCAGACTCGGCTGTTGCAGCATGGCTTTTGACTTCTTGACCGCTGGTGCCCAGGTGTTAATTGTGGATCTCAGCAAAATGAAAGCATTGACAATGTCAATCTTTTCTCCATCTATCATGATGTGTTGTTCAGTTACTATGTGGTGAGGGTGTATTTTTGCTGTTGCTTAGAGTTTGATCACTTTTCTCTCAGTTGTTGGTACTGGGAGAGTGTTTTGCGTTTCGCTACACTAAATAGATTGTAAATGTATGTGTGTTGGCTTGTTTATCATCTCTCATGAGTACAGCTCTTGTCTGTTAAGATAGACTAGATTAAGGTAGACTAGACTATCTACTGAAACAATGTTGTTAAGTGCCGTCGAGTCTCAGGCAACTCATAGTCACCCTATGAAGGAGAGTCTTCAACGCTTGGGTGTCTTTCATCCTCTCTCCAGGTTCATAGGGTTTCTGGAGGCAAGCTATTACAGAAGTGGATGCCACTCCTGCTTCTAAGCTTGTTTTAATCGGGGAGTTCCACCCCACTCTCTGTACGCTTTGGGTAACCGACCATTAACACATTTGAAACATCAGTGTCACAGTGTTCAGTCTCACAGCAACCTGTGAGACTGCTGTGAGACTGTGCTGTGCGGCAACTTGTACACCAGGGCTATACAACCTAGAGGAATGTCTGAACAAAAACAATGAAAGACAGGCCTGAGGGCCACGGATTTAAAGTCACCCACCTTTGGCATGGTAGCATCGCTTTCTGTCCACTGGGCCAGCTGATCTCTCTCTCTATGTTGATGTTATTTTTGTTAAGTGCTGTTGAGTCGCAGGCGACTCATAGTGACCCTGTGAAGGAGAGTACTCAACGCTTGGGTGTCTTTCATCCTCTCTCCAGTCCTGAAATAATAGGACTTTGAAAACCCTGTGAACACCAGGGAAAGGCAAAATGGATGGATGGATGGATGGATGGATGGATGGATGGATGGATGGATGGATAGATAATAAATGTATGAACTTAGAAAAATGATGAACACTTAAAAAATATTCAAGCCTTTGTTTGAGCTGCCTATGACTCAATGGCACTTAACAACAACATAGAGAAGCTCCGTTGACCTAGTGGATAGAAGGTGATGCTACCAAGTCAAAGGTGGGTGATTTTAATCTGCGGCCCTCAGGCCTGGTTTTAATTGGTTTTGGTCAAACATTCTTCTAAGTGGTATAGCACTGGTCTGTCCACTTGCTGTACAGAGGCAACTTGTAGTTGCTGTGATACTGAACACTGTGACACTGATGAGTCAAATGCGATAATGGTTACCCATGGTGGACAGGGTTTGGTGGAGCTCCCCGATTAAAACAAGCTTGGAAGCAGGAATGGCACCTCACCTCCAGAAACTCTATGAACTTGGAGAAATGATGAACACTTATAAAAGTATTGAGGTCTTTCGTTCATAGGCTTGCTATGAGTTGTCTATGACTCGACGGCACTCAACAACAACAACAATATATATTTTTAAGTGAGATACTACACATCTGTTGAATGATTAAAATGAAATAATTCCTAGTGTGGAGAAATTGGAACTCTCAGAAGTATTTTTGTGTAGGGGCTCTGGTTCCAAGTTACACAGCTAAAAGGTCAGTGGGCAAGATTCACCTGCTGTTCTATGGGAGAAAAGTGGGTCGTTTCCTCCAGAAAAGATTAATGGCCTCAGAAATCCAAAGAAGGGTTGTCATAAGTCAAAATCAACTCAATAGCTATGATTTCTCTATCCTGTGCTGGGTGTTTAAGGTTTATTATTCATAATGTCTTTCCTAACCAAAGATAAACTGTTTCTTTTGTGCTGAGGTATTTATTGTATTCAGGAGAGAAGATTGGGATGCAATATAAGTCCCACCTTATTAGAGGTTCATGGGATCTTAGTGCTAGATCTCTCCACCTTGGGACACCTGCCTTCAACAGGCCTGTACTGTCCTGGGAATCATTCCCTGACCGGTCTGAGTTCCTGGAAGGCCTTCCGGTGAGCCACAGATCCCAAGGGACAATGAAGAAGGTAGGGAACCGAACTAAGGAAAAACTGTTGATGCCAGAAATCATGGATTTATAATATGGCAGGTTAAGCATTTGGGATAATGCTGATTCACCATTTCTTATAATCGGTCTGCAACTAATCTTGGCTGAACGAATTACAAGAACACTAATATAAAACATTTTGGGAAATAATCTTGGCAATCCCTTAAAAAAACTTTAACATGCATATTAATCATCTATCCCTGGATACTCACTTTTAAATTAGACAGAGGTATGTTCAAAAAAATGCTTATACACATATGTTATAGTTGATTTTTTTTGATAGAAGCAAATCTACAAACAATTAAAAATGTTCAGCAACATTTGAATTACTAAAAAAGCCCCCAAAACCACCAAACCCTGCTATATCCATACAGTGGAAAACCACTGAGCTAAAAAAGGCACAAACGATTGATGTAAATAGGAAGATGGATACATTTCAGAACAATTGCAAGGAAGCCAGGCACAGTCAACTATGTGATCTCAAATGTATAAGATTATAAAATTAATCTATATGAAAACAAAATGGAATCGTTGTCTGGACAAGAGAGAAGGGTTGAGATAGTTTGGCACTGGTAAGCAAGCTCTTTATCTTTTTGGTTCTTTATGTGAGTGAATGCATACACATATATGTCAAAACTTGAGAAATTTTCATCTTTTAAGTATGTCAAATATCCAACAAGAAAACTATTGCTGGAGGAGAAGGAGGGAAGAAAATGCCAGTATCAACCGTGTTGTGAAAGCGCCCCTATGGAGAGACAGGAGTTCTAAAACTTTTCACTGATGGTGAATTGTGGCTTTCTAGTTTCTGGGGGTATTTTATGCATATTTCTGTGGGACTCTAAAAACTTGGATAAACCTGGGGAGAGGATTTTGCTTTCAGAGAATCCACCCTTCAAAAAAGCCAGGTGGTTACGGATTGTTTATTCAAAAGTTGGAATAAATCTAACTGTGGGAAGACAAATCTGGTGATTGTCTTTATAAGAGCATGGAATCATGCATGCAATAAAGTTTCCACAGTATTTTTTTTAGGTAGTTAAATAAATCGCTTGGTCATTTCAAGATGTTACTGTTGTGTTATGTGCTTTCGAGTTGACTGCATCCCAATGTGACTCTAGGTACAGCATCTCTGAAGCCTACCCTGTCTTGAACCGTCTCACTGATTCTGACCTCTGGTATTCCAGAACACTTGATTGTGCTCTTTAAAAAACTATACCTAGACCTCAGGAGGCTGTTGTGTGCACTGAGAAAGGGAACACTGCATGGTTCAAAATTAGGTAAAGTGTACACCAGGGTTGTATCCTTTCTCCATAGTTACTTAATCTGTTCACTGAGAAGATTATTTGAGAAGCTGGACTCTCTGACAAAGAATAAGGTATCAGGATTGGAGAAAGACTCATCAGTAACCTTCATTGTGCAGATGACATAACCTTGCTTGCTGAAATTGAGGGAAATTTAAAGGACTTGTTGCAGAAGATCAAAGAACAATAGCCTTCAGTATTGTTTGCATCTCAACATCAAGAAAACAAAAATTCTAACCGCTGGACTTAGATGTAACATCACAAGAGATGGAGTTAAGATTGAGGCTGATTTCATCTTGGATCCATAATAAATGCACTTAGTAGTAGCAGTTAGAAGATCAGGAGATGTATTGCACTGGAAGTGTCTGTAGTCAGGGACTTCTCCAAATTATTAAGAAGCAATGATGTCTATTTGAGAACTAAGGAGAGCCTGATTCAGGCCATGGTGTTTTTCAGCGAGTCGCTATGTATCTGCGAGCTGGATATTGAATAAGGATGACAGAAGAAGAATTTATGCCTTTTAATTGTGGTGTTGGAGAAGAGTGCTGAATATCTCATGAACTGCCAAAAGAACAAACAGACCTAACTTTGGAGAAGATACAGGTAGAGTGCTTTTTTAGAAGCAGATATTAGGAAGCTTTGTCTCGCATACTTTGGGAATGTTACTTGTTGTTGTTGTTGTTATGTGCCATCGAGTCGCTTGCGACTCATAGCGACCCTATGTACAACAGCCCTAAACTGCCCTCTGTCCTGTGCCAATCGCACTGTCTCTGACACTCCCATCCCGATTATCCCAGTCACTGAACCAATCCACCTCCTAGAGGGCCTTCCCCTCCTGTGCTGTCCCTCCACCCTCCCAAGCGTGATGTCCTTCTCCAAGGACCGGTCTCTCCTCACAACATGTCCAAAGTTAGACAGAGCCTCAGAATCCTTGCCTCCAAGGAGCCACCCGGTTTAACCCTCTCCAGGACAAATCTGTTTGTTTTCCTAGCAGTCCATGGTATTCTCAATACTCTTCTCCAGCACCACAGCTCAAAGGCATCAATTCTCCTTCTATCCTCCTTAGTCATTGTCCAACTCGCTGATGCATAACAAGTGATTGCAAAGACCATGGCCTGTATCAGACACACCTTAGTCTCCAGAGAGACACCATTGCTCTTCAGTATTTTGGAGAGGTCCCTAACAGCAGACTTTCCCATGGCAAAGCGCCTTTTAATTTCCTGGCTGCTGGTGCCAAGAGTGTTGACTGTGGAGCCGAGCAAACTAAAGCTGTGTACAATCTCAATCTCTTCACCATCCATCCTGATGCTGCCAGTGTTACTAGGAGAGGTTATTCCTTGGAGTGGGACATTGCTAAAACATCTTTCTGATATTCTTGGCTTTCAACCAAAATCTGTCTGACATCCACAATTATATCCATCATTCCACATCATCTTCTAAATTAGCTTGAATTTCTGCCAGTTCATTCTTTGATGTACTGCTGCAGCCAGTACTGCTTTACTATTATCTTCAGCAAAACTTTCTATGTGCATGTTACTGATGATATTGTTTGGTAATTTCTATATTCTGGTGGGTCATCTTTCTTTTGGAGTGAGAATCTCTTTCAGTCAGTTGGTAGGCCTTTCATATATCTTGGCAAAGTGTGAGCATTTCCAATGTTGCATTAATTTGTGGAAACATCTCAATTGGTATCCTGTCAATTCCAGTAACCTTGTTTAGTACATCATAACTCTTTGTTCCTTCAGTGCCTTTTACTTCTTACCATGCATTCATTACCTCTTGAAATGGTCAAGTGTCCATTTATTGTCTTTTGTATAATGACTCTATGTAGTCAGTCCTCCCCCATCTTTTAATATATATGGTAATTTTCAAGTATTTTGCTGTAGAATTTTTTAATATTAAAATTTAATTTTTTTATTTTGCTGTTTAAGATTGGGAAATGCCAAACATGATTTCCTTTTGGGTTTTCTAACTTCAGATCTTTACAGATATTATTATAGTACTTTCTCTCCTTTCAAGATGCCCTTTGAAATCTTCTGTTCAGCTTAGTTCCTCAGATTTTTTCCAGTTCACTTTTGGCACTTGATGTTCAAGAGCAAGTTGAAAAGTATCTTCTCACACTCATCTTGACCTTTTCTTTGCTTTATTTATGAGTGATATTTTGATACAATCCTATAGGTTGTCTTTAGTATTTAATACGATAAACTTTTTCTTGAAATGGTCTCTCAATTCAAGGGAGAGAAACTCAAGGTCATGTTTTGCCTTTTGTCAACTTGTTTCAGTTGTTTTAGTTTCAACTTGAACTTGAAGATGAGCCTTTTGTACCACAATTGTCCTTTGCCTTTGTTGTATCTAATGATAGATATTAAGCTTCTCCATTGTCTATTTGTACAGATATATTCAAATTTATTCCTATATTTTCCAGCTGATGAAGTTACACTGTTTGGTTGCTATTTATATTGGTGGGAAAGGGCATCTGCAATAAATAAGTCCTTGTTAATGCCACATTTCATCATGTGATCTCTTTCATAATTTCTATCACCATAGCCATATTTTCCAAGTACCAATAACTCTTTGTTCCCAACTGCTTTGTTCAAAGCCCCAGTAATTATTAATGTATCAAAATTTGATTAATGATCTTAATTTGATAAATTCTAGTTGTACAAGTTATTAAAAATCTTCAGATTCTCTATCTTTGGCTTTTGTGAATGTCATGTGACTTTAATAGTAACTGACATTCCTTGATCCTGTCGCATGGAAATAATCGCACAGACAGCATTGCAGTTAGGTTAAATTTTAAAATGCGTTGTGCTTTTTGGGTTTACAGGTTTGGTTTGGTTTTTTACCGTTAACATGACATCATTCTTTTTCAGTTTGTCCCGGTATAATGAGAGTTGGTTGGTTTTCCTTATTAGCTGTGATGAACTTTTAATGCCTATAAAACCTCTGGCTTGATTCACCTGTGATCCAACTCCTCTTCACAGATGCACATTTCAATTCTCTGTAGTGCCTATGATTAACTTTTAGAGGTGATTTATTTCTAGTATTGATTTTTTTGAAAGGTTATACATAATGAAGTTCTGATGAGTATTTGATCAATTTAGCAAATTTTGTTCTATCAGAGGGTAGTTAAGACTCAGTAAACATAGTCATTATTTAAAACTGCCACCACTTTAGATTCCCAGATATAGCAGTTCTCTATTTGTCTGGAAGTTTATAAATAGCAAAAGTCAAACTATTATTCTACAAGTAAGGTTTTTTTCCTCTGAATTAGAGTACTATGTTGTTGTTCTTGCTGTTGTTAAGTGTCATCGAGTCGGAGGTGACTCACAGTGACCCTATGAACCAAAGACCTGGACACTTGTGTAACTTTCACCATTTCTCCAGGTTCATAGGGTTTCCAGAGGCAAGCTGTTAACAGACATAGATGCCACTCCTGCTTCCAAGCTTGTTTTAGTCAGGGAGCTCCACCATACACTGTCCACCATGGGTAACCATTCTTGCATTTGACACTTCAGTGTCACAGTGTTCAGCTTCACAGCAACCACAGGTTACCTCTGTACAGCAAGTGGACTCGCCAGGGCTAAACGACCTAGAAGAATGTTTGACCAAAACCAAATAAAGTCAGGCCTGAGGACTGTGAATTTGAGTCATCCACCTTTGGCTTGGGAGCATGACTTTCTGTCCACTAGGCCAACTGATCTCTCTCTGTGCTGTTGTTGTTGCTGTTGTTGTTAAGTGCTGTCTAGTCGGAGGCGACTCATAACAACCCTATGAACAACAGACCTGGACACTATAAGACTATAATTCTACAACAAAGGGTTTTTTTTCTCTGAATCAAAGTACAAAAGTACAATAGAATCAAGAATTCTGTGATGATTCGTAGCTTTTTAAAAAAAATAATGTGTATCAGAATTTTGTATTATTCTATATACTCATCCAAAAAAAATCTTTATAAAAGAAAATCAGTCACATTATAAGCATGTATCATAGATACTCCTCTTTCGAAGTATTTAAGTCCCTCAAGAATACAGATGATGCTTCAGAGAATCTTACTATGCATTTCTTACATTTATCTTGAGATAAACACATGTACATGTGTATAAACTTGTATGCAATTAATGGTAAACAAATGTAATCTTACATATTTTTCACCAAACTAAAAACTATAGTTACATATTCTTGCTTCTATCTTTGTAATTAAATGGATTCTTAATTTTTTTTTATTTCATAGATAGGATTCAGTTTCACATTGTGTTCTATTTCTCATCATGGATTCAGCCCTAGGCAGAATTTAATTGATACCTATAATAAGTTCAGAATTTTTATATGAGCTAATCTAATTGTTCAAGACAGAAGTGTAAACAGGGCCATGAGAGACCTGATAATTATTTTTTCCTTTGCTGATAAGAATATTTTTTTGCTACATACCCAGATGTGTACCTCTGTTTATTTATACAGAGAGAGAGAGACATACATTGAGATCAAGGAGGCTCATAACTATATTGTTCATTGACAAGAGAAGGAATTAAATATAATCTTATTATTCAATTAAGTCTAATTTTTGATGGCTGATATTTTTTCCAGCAAAAACTGTATAGTAATTATTTTTTATTTGTGAATTTGGTGCTACAGAAATAAAATGTTATATTTAAGAAAATATTTAGTTCTAATAGAAACATTGATAGAGATGACACAGTGGATCTTAGTCTCCTAATCCAAAGGTCAGGGGTTTGGATCCACCAGATTCATCTCAAGAGGAAGTCTGTTTCTATAAAGATGTACAGCTTTGGAAACCCCTAAAGGGCAGATTTAATGTGTCCTCTAGGATGGTTTGAAGTTAATGTTGACCCAGTGACAGTGGGTTTGACTTTTTTGGGATATGCTTTAGCTAATACCTATATTATTAGGGAGTTCATATTTATGACAGCTGTTACTCTTATATAGCTCATGGTGGACTATAAATTATTTAATAAAATTATTGTGATTTATCCTCACAATCTGCTGTTCAGTCTCTACACTATCTGAGCACAAAGGGGAGACCAATGTAAATAGGGGCATTTTTATATAAACTTGATCTTACATATTTAAATAATAGTGCATAGTTAGAAACAAGCTGACCTCAAGTTTGTATCACATTTTCAGAAACAGGCTAATTTAAGACATGTGTGGTTGAGTTTGTCTTGTTAAGAATGGATGAGATGGAACAACGGGGTTGATATCGTGGAGAGAAGAGTGAGTTTCTCTTATTGTGGAATCTTTGGTTAGCATAAATGGTCAATGTAACCTAAAGGCTGGAGGTTCAAGTGCATCTAGAGACTCCTTTGAAGACAGACCTAGTAGACAATATTTAAAACAAAATAAGGAAGTGCACTGAAAACCCTGTGGAACATAGTTCTATTTTGAGATGCTGATGTTACCATGATTGATATACCTGAAGTTTCTAAGAATCAGGGTCAACTGGACAGCAATTAATTTATTGTTACATATGACCATTTTTTTTTAAATGAAATAACTTTTGAGCAAGAGCCTATGGTGATGAAGTAAGAAGTTCAAGCTGCTTTGAAGGAAATAGCAAAAAATAAGGCCCCCTGAATAGATGGTATACCAATTGACATATTTCAGCTAACAGATGCTGCCCTGGATGTGCTCACCAAGCTGTGCCAAGAAATCTGGAGAACAACCACTTGGCCAACTGACTGGAAGAGATCTATATTTGTTCCCATCCCAAAGAAGGGCGACCCAACTGAGTGTGGAAACTACAGAACAATATCATTGATTTCACATGCAAGCAAGATTCTACTGAAGATTATCCAAAAACGACTGGAACAGCACATCAGCAGAGAACTGCCAGAAGTCCAGGCTGGGTTTAGAAGGGGTCGTGGTACTAGGGATATTGTAGCTGATGTTAGATGGATCTTAGCTGAAAGCAGAGAATACCAGAAGAATGTCTATCTGTGTTTCATTGATTATGCAAAGGCATTTGACTGCGTGGATCATAACAAACTGTGGCTGACTCTGAGAAGAATGGGAATCCCAGAACATATAATCATGCTAATGCGAAACCTATACTTGGACCAAGAGGCAGTCGTCAGAACAGAGCAGGGTAACACTGCATGGTTCAAAATTGGGAAAGGTGTACAACAGGGATGTGTCCTATCTCCATACCTTTTCAACCTGTATGCAGAGCAGATTATCCGAGAGGCTGGGCTCTATGAGGAGAAGCGTGGCGTCAGGACTGGTGGAAGATCTATCAACATTCTGCGTTATGCAGATGACACAACCTTGCTCACTGAAACTGAGGAGGACCTCATGCACTGCAGAGGGTCAAGGACTGCAGCCTTCAGTATGGACTGAGGCTCAATGTCAAGAAGACAAAGATTCTCACCACTGGGCCAAATGGCAGCATCAGGATGGATGGTGAAGAGATTGAGATTGTTCACAGCTTCAGTTTGCTCGGCTCCACAGTCAACACTCTCGGCACCAGCAGCCAGGAAATGAAAAGACATATTGCGATGGGAAAGTCTGCTGTTAGGGACCTCTCCAAAGTACTGAAGAGCAATGGTGTCTCTGGAGACTATGGTGCATCTGATACAGGCCATGGTCTTTGCAATCACTTGTTATGCATCAGAGAGCTGGACAATGACTAGGGAAGATAGAAGGAGAATTGACGCTTTTGAGCTGTGGTGCTAGAGAGGAGTATTGAGTGTACCATGTACTGCCAAGAAAACAAACAGATTCATCCTAGAGAGGGTTAAACCAGGCTACTCCTAGGAGGCAAGGATTCTGGGGCTTCGTCTGACATACTTTGGACATGTTGTAAGGAGAGACAGGTCTTTAGAGAGGGGCATCATGCTGGGCAGAGTGGAGGGACAGCGCAGGAGGGGAAGACCCTCTATGAGGTGGATTGATTCAGTGACTGGGGTAATCAGGATGGGTGTGTCAGAGGCAATGCGATTGGCACAGGGTAGAGAAGGGTTTAGGGCTGTTGTACATGGGGTCGTTATGAGTCGCAAATGACTCGACGGCAAATAACAACAACAACATGACCATTTTTATGCTTTTAACTGCTTATCATTGAAATACTTCCAGGTTTTCGTAGTACTCTGGTGAGTCCCTACAGAACTGGCTACTAACCCTTAGATCTCCCCGCTCTGGCAATTAATCTAGCAGTGTCTCAGAGAGAACAATGGGCAATCTCTGTGTGTGCAATTTGCAGCTTTGAAACCCAGTAAAAGTACAGTCTGCTTTGTACAGATGACATAACCCTGCTTGCTGAAACTGCAGAGGACCTGAAGCACTTGCTACAGAGGGTCAAGGACTGCTGCCTTCAATATGGATTGAGGCTCAACATCAAGAAAACAAAGATTCTCACCACTGGGCAGATTCGCAACATCATGATATATGGTGAAGAGATTGAGGTTGTTAAAACTTTAGTTTCCTAGGCTCCACAATCAACACTCTTGGCACCAGCAGCCAGGAAATGAAAAGATGGATTGCACTGGGAAAGTCTGCTATCAGGGACCTCTCCAAATTACTGAAGAGCAATGATTTCAGTCCGGAGACTAAAATGTGCCTGATACAGGCCGTGGTCTTTGTAATCACTTGCTATACATCAGAGACCTGGAAAATTACTAGGGATTATAGAAGGAGAATTTATGGTTCTGAGCTGTGGTGTTGGAGAAAAGTGCTGGTTGTACGATGGACTGCTAAGAGAATAAACAGGTTCATTCTAGCGAGAGTGAGAACAGTCTGCTCCTTGGAGACAAGGATTCTGAAGCTTCCTCTGACATACTTTGGACTTGTTGCAAAGAGGGACCACTGCGTGACTTAAAATCAGCAAAGTTGTATGTCAGGGTTGAATCCTTTCATCTTAACTATGCTCAGCAAATCATTAGAGAAGTTGAAGTCTATAACTATGAATATGTGATCGTGTTCAGAGGATGATTTAGCCGCAATCTGTGTTACGCAGATCATATAACCTTGCTTGCTGAAACTAAGGTGGACTTGGAATGCTTGCTGCAGAAGATCAAAGACTACAGTCTTTAATATGAATTGCATCTTAACACCAGGAAGACAAAAATCCTCACCTCTGGACCAATAAACAACATCATGATAGATGGAGAAAAGATTGAAGTTATCAACAATTTCATCTTACTTTTATCTATAATCAATACCCTTTGTAACAGCAGTTAGGAGATCAGAATATATATTGCTTTTGGGCAAGTCTACTGACAGGGACCTCTACAAATTACTGAAAAGTGAGGATGTCAGTTTGAAGACCTGAGATGTGCTTGGATCAGTCTGTCTTTTTAATAACTAACAATACATCTAACAGCTGGACAGTGAATAAGGATGACAGAAGAATTGATCCCTTTAGCTCTGGTGAATGAGAGCCCTGAATATCTGATGGACCGCCAAAAGAAGAACCAGATATATCTTGAAGAAAGTTCAGCCAGAGAGCTCCCTGAAGGCAAGGGTAATACAGCTTCATCTAATACTTTGGGACTGTTGTTAGCAGGATGTAATCCTTGTAAAGAGAAATCATGCTTCGAAAGGTGGAAAGCCAGTGAAAGAAAGAGAAGAAGACCCTCAATGAGATTAATTGACACAGTGACTGCAGCAATAGAGTCCAGTACATTGGAGATGACAAGGATGGTTCCGGATCAGACAGGGTTCAGGTCTGCTGTTCACAGGATCCGTATGAGTCCTACTCAACATAATGTGACAAGAACAACAACAGTGATGACAGTAGTTACTTATAAACTGACAAAATTAAATTATCATGGGAGGAGAAAAAAGGAGAATGGCTGGTGTGTATGAAATTTCTTTTCAACTTGATGAAAATGTCTGTAATTAGAAAATAGTGATGCTTGTGTACCCACCTTTGGCTTGGTAGTATCACTTTGTATCCAAGTAGGCCAACAGAGCTCTCTCCTGTTGTTTTTATTGTTATTAAGTGCCATGAAGCCATAGATGACTCATAGCAACACTATTTTAATCTACGGCCCTCAGGCCTGGTTTTAATTGTTTTTGGTCAAACATTCTTCTAAGTAGTATAGCATTTGTCTGTCCATTTGCTGTTCAGAGGTAACTCATGGTTTCTGGGATGATAAATGCTATGACACTGATGTGTCAAATGCGATAACGGTTACCCATGGTGGACAGTGTTTGGTGGAGCTCCCTGATTACAATAGGCTTAGAAACAGGAGTGGCATCACTTCCAAAATAGCTTGCCTCTGGAAAGTCTATGAACTTACAGAAATGATGAAAATTATTCCTATAAGCTAGTTTGTTTTTAATGTTTAACAGAGCAAATCACTTTGCTTCCTTCATAATCTGCCTCTGTCATGGATTGTAAATTTGAAAAGAAAATGGGCTTCTCTAGCTTTGTGCACTAAGACTGGGAGAGAGAGAAAGACTGTGCCTCGAATAACATAGGTCACCTAGAATTAGACCAATCTTACCAAGAAGCAGAATGTGTCAAGTGAAATTGTTCTCTGATGATTAGCAACTAAGCATGAGCAAACCGTGTTTATTTTGCATACGGTCTCATTTGACATTCGTGGGTAAGATTGCTCTTTTGAAAATTTTACTATAGCCAATTTTAAAACTGTTAATTCCAACATATTCTATCTGATCATTGGCATCTAATGTCTCCTCTGAGGCAATGTGAGATCTATATGGTTCTTTGTATGCCAGGTAATGACTGTATTTTATTTTGACTATGGCCTTATAAGATTCCAGATCTTATGGCATTCCTCTTTGATCTCCTGGGGCAAATGCTGCTATTTTCTTTCAGTCTTTTATGACTTCTGGCTCCAGTGTCAGTTCAGCTTCTGATATCTTTTCAGAGTGTTTATCTGCCTAATAACTGAGGAGCAATGCTGTCAGTGTGAAAACTATAGTCCACCTGATTCACAATCATTTGCTATGCATCTGAGAGCTGGACAGTGAATAAGGATGATGAAAGGAGAATTGATGCCTTTGAGCTGTGATATTGTAGGACAGTACTGAATTTTCCGTGGGCTGTCAAAACAACAAGCAGAGGTGTCTTGGGAATCTTAAGCCGGAGGGTTCCTGGAAGGCACAGATGGTGAAGCTTCATTTCCCATACTTTGGACATGTTGCTAGGAGAGGCTAGTCCTTGGAGAGGAATGTGATGCTTGGAAAGGTAGACGCATTAGTGAAGGAGAGGAAGACCCTCACCAGGTGGATTGACACGGTGACTGCCGCAGTGGGCTCTCGTGTGCCAGGAAGTGTGAGGATGGCACAGGGTAGGACAGGCTTTGGGTCTGTGGTTCATAGGGTTGCTATGGACCATACTCAACTTGATGGCCCCCAAACAACAAGAGTAAGGGTCAGTGCATGCATAGTTTGCAAGTCAACCCAGGGGTTCATAAACAATTTCTCCAATTTTTTTTCCACTCTAAATCTACCAACTGTTCTGGGGGCGAAGAATGTGCAATCTCCCTCATTTGATTTACAGCCTCTGAAAAGCTACTGGAGGGTCAGCTGTGGGTCGGTTCCGACTCAATGATACCCAACAACAAAAACAAGAGTTATATCACTAGGATTTTTGTATAGTCTTTTCTTTTTGGACATATGGGCAGAATTCATTTGTTTTTGAGATTATCCTATATCAAGGTCAGGTTCACGTGAAGATCAAGAAAGAAGGAAATGAGCAATAATACTTAGTATCATTCTGGTGACATGATAGCTTCTCTATTAGGAAAGGTATTGTTCTCTTCCTTATAGTTTGACTATGTAGACTTTTTTGCTGGCCATTACCACTATCGTTGACATCTCTCGCGTGACATTGCCTGTTACATGGGCTCACAGAACAAGAAGAATATAGAGGAAAAGGGAAAACCAAGGGATTTCTATCACTTTTGAATTTTAAGAGTTCTCATCCTGTTCTTTGTGCTGCACTTGTCCTGGCTCTCTTTCTGCTCCACTTCTAAAGGTGTTACCAATTTGAGTGGAATCTAACAGTGTTGCAAAGTCTGTTTTCTTTCCTGATTTTTCCTCTTACTAATATTTTTTCATAGTTCTCAAATAGATGGGCCATGTGTTTTGTCCAGTGTTTGCAGTTTCATAGGGAACTTTTATTTATTCTATCTTACCCAGAGCTAAACGTCCGTAGGGCATATATTTTGTACATATAGTGGCAAGCAAGAATCTGCGCTGCGATCTCAAAGGCACACAGTTCGATTCCACCAGCTGCTCCGCAGAAGGCTGAGCAATCACCTCCCATGTGATTAACTGTCTCTGAAAACCCACCGGAGAGTCAGCTGTGGGTCAGTTTGAGCTCAATGCTACACAGCAACAGTTATTGTTGTTGTTGTTGTTTGCTGTCGAGTTGGCTGAGACCCATAGTGACCCTGTGTACAGCAATTCGGAAGCCTTTCCTGTCCTGAGTCAGGCTCACTGACTTTGACACACCAACCCCATTGCTCCAGTTACGTCTCATCTAGGGTCTCCCTCTCCTGTGCTGTCCGTTCACCCTTCTGAGCATGATGTCATTCTCCAAGGACAGGTGTCTCCTGGCCACATGCCCAAAGTATATGAGACAGAGCTTCACATAGGGTTTTTGAAGCCCTGTTGTATTTTGGAAGTGGATGTCCAGTCGTTCTTGATGTACAACAATTATTGGTTACATAATTCATTTAATGTATTAGAATCATTTAGACAAGATAATCATTCCTGGAAATCTTGAAACAATATATTTTATTCAAACATTCTACAAATATGAATAATAATTTATGATCACCCTTCCATAGTTTTCCTTTACCAAAGAGACTTTACTATCCAAGCACAGAAAATTCAATAAAATTTTAAACAATAGAAATGTAAACACATTTATCAGTTATATATTTTCATTGCCTTGAGTTCTGATCCAAGTTGACATTGCACTTGTAAATCTATAATAACATGTATACTTTCAAAATTCCATAAAGGTTACCCATTATAGACAATATTTGGATGAGCTTCCAGATTGATTCTGTTGGGGAGCAGAAGTGGCATCCACTTCCTAAACTAGATGCCTCTGGAAATGCTACAAACTCTCTAAACTCTATAAATGTACAGAAATGATGTTAGTTATAGAAAAGTGTTCAGGTCTTTTGTGCAAGCTTACTCTTGAGTAGTAGTTGACTCAGTGACACTTAACCACTGCTAAGCGAGACTAGTGCTGTTATATCTGGAGGAACACTCTTCCACTTTACACATCACTCTTTGTCAATGTGCTGTATGAAGTAACCTGGGTTTGCTGTGATACTGAACCTCGTGCTATTGGGGATAACAAACACCAGAATGGTTTCCCATTGTGGACAGTGTTTGGTGGAGCTCCCAGATGTAAAACAGGTTGGGAAGCAGGAGTGGCATCCACTTTCTAAGCCACATGCCTCTGGGAACTCTATGAACTTGGAGAAACGATGATAGTTTTGGAAAGGAATTAGGTCTTTTGTTCATAGTGTCGCTATGAGTCACGCTTGACTCGACGACAATCACCAACAGTCAGGGAGGTATAAAGTGATATTGAGTAAAAGAGTAAGATGATAAATAAGACTAACAATCACTGAGTTGGAACTGTTTCACAACTGACATAGCAGATGGTTTTCAGAGGCTGCCATTGCCCACCTTTCTCACATGGAACAGCTAGTGGATTCAAATTGTCTGCTTTTGATTTAGGAGCATAGCTCCTTACCACTAAGCCATCACAGTTCCCTAAGAATAACAATAAGATGGTTAAAAGTAGAAATGAGTATCTATGTTGATGAGTTATGATAGATAAGAAGATATTACTGTCGGTATATGCTATCAAATCAAAACTGACCCATAGCTGACCCTCCAGCACGTTTTCACAGGCAGTAAATCACCAGGGAGGAAGGTTGCCCATCCTTCTCCCACGGAGCAGCTGTTAGATTTGAACTTCTTGCCTTTGTGATCGCAGTGCACCTGCTATCAAGTCTGCTCAAACTCATGACAAGCTGCATCAGTTTCCAAGGCTATAAACTGTTACTGGAGGAGATGGCCCATCTTTCTCCTGTGGATGGCCTGGTAGACCTGAGCCAGTGAGTTTTTTGTTAGTAGCTTGATACATAACGCATTTGTTACCACTACAGCTCCGAATGGGAGTCACAAAGAGGGATGAAATGTGCTTTTGGGGAAGTTGAAGTTTTTGGCCAGTTGTAGGACTGTCAGACTGGTATCATTGGCCATGAAGGCGAGAAAATAATTCTAGACGAGTAGCATAGTTTTACATGGAATAAAATGAACCTACCAACTGCTGCAGCTTCGATTCCAACTCCTTGTGACCGGTCATCATGTTTTCCAAAGCTCCATCTTTGAGAGCTCTGCTGGTATAGTGGCAAGAAGCTGCACTGCTATCCCGAAGGCACATGGTTCAAATCCACCAGCTGCTCCACAGGACAGGATGGGCAATCTCCTCCAGTGCAATTAACTGCCTCTCAAAACCCCCTGGAGCATCGGCTGTGCGTCGCTTCTGACTCGATGGTACACAACAACAAAAACAACAATAGCGTAGCAAGAGTGAAGAATCAGATAGCATAATATGAGCATACCAATTGCCGCGGCTTCCATTCCAGCTCCGTGTCACCTTCCATCGTGTTTTCCAAAGCGTCGTCTTCCTCCTGAAGAACAGCCAGTAGACTCATTCTGTTAACCTGGCTGGCCGGCCGGCACACAGCAAACCATGCCACCAGAGCTCCAGTTAATTTGGCTGAAGCCAAAGGTTTAGAAGTAGGTATAGTTGAAGATGTGTAGAAGGGGGGAAAAGAGAAGTGTACTGCACGTACTTTTAGGTGCCATCAAGTTGGAACTAGCCCATAGCGGACGTCCAGCAGATTCCCGAAGGATGTAAATCACACCGTAGGAGATTACCTGTCTTTCTCCTGAGGAGCAACCGGTGGATCTAAATTGCCCATGTCTGTGTTGCCAGCCCAGTTCCTTATCCACTCATTCCCCAGAGCTACCTCTACGACCCATAGTGGGCTCAAAAGTGTGATTTTTAGGTCTCTCTATTTTTTTTTCTTGATCATGTTTCCTTGCTGTTGTTGTTGTTGTTGTTATGTGCCGTCGAGTCATTTGCGACTCATAGCGACCCTGTGTACAACAGCCCTAAACCCTGCTCTGTCCTGTGCCAATCCCACTGTCTCTGACACTCCCATCCTGATTACCCCAGTCACTGAATCAATCCACCTCATAGAGGGTCTTCCCCTCCTGCGCTGCCCCTCTACCCTCCCAAGTATGATGTCCCTCTCCAAGGACTGGTCCCTCCTTACAACATGTCCAAAGTATGTCAGACGAAGCCCCAGAATCTTTGCCTCCAAGAAGCAGCCTGGTTTAACCCTTTCTAGGATGAATCTGTTTGTTTTCTTGGCAGTCCATGGTACATTCAATACTCTTCTCCAGCACCACAACTCAAAGGCATCAATTCTCCTTCTGTCCTCCCTAGTCATTGTCCAGCTCTCTGATGCATAACAAGTGATTGCAAAAACCATGGCCTGTATCAGGCGCACCTTAGTCTCCAGAGAGACACTGTTCCTCTTGAGTACTTTAGAGAGGTCTCTAACAGCAGACTTTCCCATTGCAATACATTTTTTATTTCCTGGCTGCTGGTGCCAAGAGTGTTGACCGTGGAGCCAAGCAAAGTGAAGCTGTGAACAACCTCAATCTCTTCGCCATCCATCCTGATGCTGCCAATTGGTCCAGTGGTGAGAATCTTTGTCTTCTTGCTAGTACTGTGTAAATAGCCCATTGACTAGAAGCACTCCCTGTTCCCATTGATCAATGCCCCAAAGTCAAATACACTATGACCGAGTCATGTCTGGCTCCTGGTGATATCTTACATTTGATTTCTTAGGTAGTAGATCTTTCCTGAAGAAGACTGCCTATCTTTTGCCCAGGAATTTCCTGGTGCATTTGAACCTCCAACCCTTGGCGTTAGCAGCAGGACATGTAGAGCATTACATCACCAGTTTTCCTTTCAATTTTATTGGTCTGCACTCCTCTCTTCAGCAGGAGGGCATCATTCAGGCCACCTGCAAGGACAGGGAATCAGGAATGTCAGCGCTGTCCCCGGGGTTAGCCTGGCAGCATATAAGCAGCTCCGCCAGTAAAATTCTTCTTGTCCAGGCCGGTTCCTGAATAAAACTAGATTCATTTCAGTGTCTCAGACAGGAGCTTCCAGCAGCCCTCTACTAAGGAAGCTGCCTTGACAAGTTACTGAAATAAATTATGCCTTTTGATGTATCAGGCCAGCTTCATGAAGGAGCAGAAGCATTTGAGTTATGAAGGAATAGAGGCATGTGTGTGTGTGTGTGTGTGTGTGTGTGTTGCGCATCTGTGTGTGCTCACGTGAAGCTGATTTATGTTCTCAGAGTGATAGGCTGGGTCCTGTGGCACTCAAAAGCTGTAATGCCTATCTAGGTTATGAATACTAATATATTTTAAAAATTGTGTAATACTTTAACCGCATGGCCTGAATTCTCATTCATTATGATCTTGTTTTCACACTTAACACTAAGATTTCTCCAGCTTGGTTTGATTTTTCTTTCCTTCTCCTCGTTCTTTTCTCCCTCCCTCCTCCTCATTTCCCTCATTTCTCTGCATTCTCTTTCATAGTATCTTTTAAATTATTGTAAATATAAGTGAGTGTGTGTGCGCGTGTGTATGAACACACATTTATAAAATATCTATAGACCCATATCTTTTTAAATTGACATTAAGGTAACAAATTATGGTTAACATTCATCACTTTCATATCCCTCCTCAGTTTCCTATTTTTAAGAGCAATTCAGTGGCATCGGTTGCAATAATCTTGTGGTATAATCATCACCACAATGCTAAATTTCCATTACTACAAACACTTGCTACTGCCTCAATAATGACTGTGTTTGTAAAACTGCTACTGCTCTTGGTAACTACTAATAAAACTGGGCCTCGATACGTGGCCTGTTTCATGTAGACGAAATATTTATCCATTGTGATTGACTT
Organism: Elephantulus edwardii; assembly: GCF_000299155.1. Lineage (NCBI taxonomy): Eukaryota > Metazoa > Chordata > Mammalia > Macroscelidea > Macroscelididae > Elephantulus > Elephantulus edwardii. Next base: position 7,365,721 of record NW_006399761.1, read on the forward strand.
CACTCAGCATATGTTCCAAGTTCATTATAATGTAGTATGTATCAGGACTGCGTTTGTCTAAGTGGCATTCCTTTGGGTGTTTACCATATTGGTTTGTCCATTCATCCGCTGCTGGACATTTAGGTTGTCTCAACCTTCTGTCTGTGATGAGCGAAGCTGCACTGAACATAGTATATATATATCTCTGTTGTCCCTTTCAATTTGCTACAAGATTACTGGGTGATATGGTACTGCTTAGTTTACTGTTTTGAGGAATTGTCAAATTATTTACCAGAGCAATTGTTCTATTTGGCGTTCTGTTATCAGCAAAGGATGTTGAGTTTGTCCTTACGTGCCAGTGAGTTGAGTCTGACTCATAGGGACCCCATGAATGACAGCTCTGAACCCTGTCCTATCCTGTGTCATCCTCACAATAGCTGACACACTCAGGCTCATTGCTGAAGTCAGTGTGTCAATCCATCTGATTGAGGGTCTTCTTCTCTTTCACCATCCTTTAACCTTCCCAAGCATGATGTCTCCCTCCAAAGAATAGCTTCTCCTAGCAAAACTGCCTAAAGTATATGAGACAAAGCTTTATCATCTTTGCCTCCCAGGAGCACTCTCACTACTTCTCTGAAGCCTATCTGTTTGTTCTTTTGAAAGTCTATAGGATATTTAGCAATCTTCTCCAACAAAGGCAAATCTATTCTTCTTCTGTCATCCTTAGTCCTAAGGATGCTTACAGATGCGTAGCAAGTGACTGAAAAGACCATGGCCTGAATCAGGCACACCTTAGTCCTCAAACTGGCATCATTGCTCCTCAGTAATTTAGATATGTTCCTGACTATAGACTTTCCAAATGCTGTATGTCTCTTGATCTCCTGACTGCTGGTACCAAGTGTATTAATTGTACATTCAAGTAATATTAATTTATTGACAGTTTCAATTTTCTCCATCTGTTATAATGTTGTGTATCTGTCCAGTGGCGAGGATTTTTGTTTCCTTGATGTTGAGATACAATCCATATTGAAAGCTGCAGCAATTAACCTACAGCAAGAGCTTCAAGTCCTCCTTGTGTCATCTGCATAATGAAGGTTACGATGAGTCTTCTTCCAATGCCATATCTTTCTTCATGTTTTATTGTGTTGCGTGCCTTTGAGTGGAACCAACTATAGCTGATCCTGCAGCAAGTTTTCATGGACTGTAAATCACACAGGAGGAGACTGTCCATCCTTCTCCTGAGG
>NW_006399761.1:7367488-7380446 GCF_000299155.1 Elephantulus edwardii
TTAACTAGATATGGAGAAAGGATACAACCCTGACACATACTTTTGCTAATTTTAAACCAGGTAATATTCCCTTGCTCTGTTCCCGTAACAGTGTTCTGGGATTTCCATCCTTCTCAACATTAGTCATAACGTGTTATGATCCACAGAGTCAAATGCCTTTACATAGTCAATAAAACACAAATTGACATTCATCTGGTACTCTTTGCTGCCAGGCAGGATACATCTGACATCAGCAATGATATTGTTGGTGCAATGGCCTCTTCTAAATCCAGCCTGGGTGTATGGCAGTTCTCTGTCGATAAGCATTACAATTTCTTTAATTCTGCTTGTTGTATTGTGTGTTGTTGTACAGACACATAGAGTTGGAACTGACCCATAGCTGACCCTCCAGCAGGTTTTGAGAGGCTGTTAATTAGGAGGAGATTTCCCATCCTTCTCCCATGAAGCAGTAGATGGCCTTGATCCATGTCCCTTCAGGATTGCAGTGTAGCTTCATGCCAATAGGCCACTAGAGCTCTTTAATGCTTGTTCACTTTTATTATTTTAAAAATTTTAGAGATCCTCTACTTTCAGCCATGATCCATCTGATATCATCAATGATATCCCTAGTGACTGTGGCAGTGGTGTCAGGTGAGTCAGAGCTGGTGAGATTGGCACAGAATAAGGAAGCTTCAGAGTCTTGTTCATAGACTTGATATAGGTTTTGGTCGACTTGATGACACATAACAATAGCAACAATAGTGCAGTATAGTATTATCAATTTGTGGTTGTCATTTTTATCTCCTTAATTACTAAAGCCTTGTTTTTGTGTCTCAATCTTTTTGGTGACAAGCCTATTAAAATTCTTTGTCCAATTTCTTTTCCCTGCAATGAGTTCACTTTTTATATACACCTTCACTAAACCTTGCTAAGAAAGGGGAAATTAGCATCTTTCGTAACACATAAAGAACGTAGAAATTAAAAGCTAGAAATACATTTAAAAAATAATTTTAAAAGTTCAAACTTAGGTGATAGTTGGGAAGAGTAATTTCTAGAATTAAAGAGGTGTGTGGTGAAAATCTATGTGAAAATATCTTACTGAGTATTAAATGAGGTTTCATTGACACATGAAAATTGAGTTAGTATAGAAAGGACCCCAAACAGTTTACTGTAGTATGAAATTTCTAAAATCTTATTTCAAGGAGCTGATCAGTTTTTTCCATTTGTCATAGGTAAATGTTTTGAGTAGGTACTGTAGTGTTGGCTTCAACTCATAGTACCATCTGTCTAACAGCTGATGATATACAGGCCAGCCCTATAATAAGCTCATAATCACAGCTGTTCAAGTCATATAGATAGTGCTGCAATAAATGTGAGACCTCCTACATTTCTGTTCTTCACTCTCTCTGCTTACTGTTAGTATGCTTTTCATCCTATAGGAAGTTGGTGATTGCTTTTCTTCATCTCTTTGAAAAATGATGATGGCATCTGGATAGTGATTACATTGTATCTTTAGATTGGTTTTGGTAATATTGCCTTTTTCACAATGTTAACTCTTATAATCCAAGAGCAGGTTATATTGTCGCCACATTTTTATAAATCTCTTAGGGTTTTGTGTTATAGTGTTTTATAGTTGCAAAGGTCTTTTGTTCTAGTTCTAGTCATAAATATTTTATTGGTGGCAATTGTAAATGACATTATTTTACTTCTTTCCTATTCAGAGTTCTCTTTGTCATGGTAAAGAAATTGGACTGGTTTTGGTATACTTATCTTGTGCTTTCCACTTTTCTAAAAAAGACTATTAAATATGCTAATTTTCTAATCTTTAGGTTTTTCTATATATAAAATCATATCACCTGAAAAAAATAGGTAAGTTTCAGATTGTTCCTCCAATGGTTTAATACTGAGAAATTTGTCCTCCAACTCACTGATTCTATGTTCCGTTTTTTCTTTTATTCTCTTTTGTTCATCTCATGTCTTATCTGTTTCTGTAATTTTAGTTTCAGTATTCTGAATTTCACTTTGCTGGTTTTTTTCATTCTTTCTCATTTTCTATTTATTTTATCTTGTTTTATTAGCATAGGGAATAGGGAGTTTCACTGCTACGCCAAGGGCAGAGTGTCTCTGTTGATTCAAATCCAGCAGTAGCTCCCAAGGAAAAAGATGAACAATCTCCTATCATGCAATTTACAGCTTCTGGAAACCCACTGGAGGGCTATTTATGCGTCAGTTCTGAAATAATGAAGTTGTTGTGTTGTTGTTAAGTGCCGTCGAGTCATAGACGACTCATAGCAACCCTATGAATGAAAGACCTGGACACTTGTATAACTTCCGCCCTTTCTCCAGGTTCATAGGGTTTCCGGAGGCAAGCTGCTTTGGAAGTGGATGCTACTCCTGCTTCCAAGCTTGTTTTAATCGGGGAGCTCCACCAAACACTGTCCACCATGGGTGACCATTACTGCATTTGACTCATCAGTGTCACAGTGTTCAGCTTCACAGCCACCATGAGTTACCTCTGTACGGCAAGTGGACACACCAAGGCTATCCCACATAGAAGAACGTTTCACCAAAAACAAAAACAGGCCCAAGGTCCATAGACGATTTTAAGCTACAGCCTTGAGCAGTCTCCACCCTTACTCTTAGTCTAAAGCTCAGGGCCGCCCACTCACTTCTGACGGGCAGAAAGAACAGTAACACACAACAGAAAGGACCCCAGAAACTTCCTTTGCCTGACTGCCACCAAGATGAGCCGCCACTGAGATGCCAGCCATCCCACCAGTTAGCTGACTTCCAGAGGGGAGGGAGACTCATTAATGAAGTAGGGCTTTTACTCTACTTGTTATTGCATAATTCTTTTGAATTCTTCTGTTTTCTGCATTTTTCCTCAATCTGTGCAATAGATTTCATTAACATGCTTTTTAATTCCTTGTCAGAAAATTATAAAAGCCTTTTGTCCTCTGCCAGATTTTCATGAACCATATTTTGCTCACTGGTTTGGTCTATGTTATACTGCGTGTTTGACTGGTTTGTGGTTGTCCCTTGCCTCCTAGGTTTTGTAGTTAATTATCTTGTGCGTGGAAACAAGGTGTCTGGCCTGGAATATCTATTGAATGGTAGGGCATCCAAACTGCTTTAGAAGCAAGCCCAGTTTGTAAACTCAGTTTTATGCTTTTACAATATTCTTGAATACTGTGAAAGCCTCTTACAGAAGATATTAAAAATCATTTAGCAACTCTTCTTTAACTCACTGACTCTGAGACTCTTGAGTACATAAAGCATGTAGGTATTCTTCTCTCTGTGATCAGTTCACACAACCATTGGAGGGCTTACTTCACAATCCTGACAGGACATAAAAGAAAACCAGTTCTTAATATGCAGAGCAAACTATGTGAAGTTTTCTGTTACTGAAAGCCTGAAAAATAAATAAAACAAATTGAATGAAGAAAATTAGGTGTGTGGAATTGTAAACAAACTTGTCAAAAGCATATTAATACCAGAAGGGGAAAAAATAATCCCTAAACATCTGTGTGTAAATGATCATCCTTCTTGTAAAATCAAACGCCAGATATATTCTTTTTATGTTTTGTTCTTCTGCTCATAACTATTAGCTTTCAAACGAGGAAGAAATAGTGAATTCAACCCCATGTGGTTTTACCCTCCTTTATCCAGTGTGATTATCATAGTGCTTTTTTATGAAATAACATAACAAATTATGACACTGAACGGCAAGGAAATGCTTTGTAATTAAACTTTGAACAATAATTCATTATTGCCTGAAAAGTTTTAAACATAATGCTTTTATTATCTTCTTAAACTTTTTATTATATGTGGTCAAGTTGGAACCAACTCAGAGCTGACCTTCCAGGAGATTTTCAGAGGCAGTAAATTGCAAAGGAGGAGATTGCCTATCTTTTTTGGGTGAAGCAGTTGATGAATTCGAACCTCTTGCCTTGAACTTGACATCATTATTTAGAGCAGTTGCTGAAAAGCTTGACTTCCTCCTTCCTCCTAAGTAGCGCCTTCTACATAATCTATCTTTGCTCACCCATTTCTTTGCTCCCTGATTCATCTTAATTACGATAGCAATTGTTTTCTAATGAGCTTTTAATTTCATGTCTATCTGTAGTTAATTTGAGTCCATTTTCTTAAAATGAAAAGATAGAAACTATTCTTTTGGACATAGGTTAGTATGTTCAATTCATCTTAGGCATCCCACACTAAAAGTTTGGCATGCTAGCAATACTTTTCATATGTTCCTATGTCTAATATTCTCAAAGCAACTAGCATTCTACTTTCTTTTTTCCTTCCTTTCTGTTCCCCAGTGGGAAATCCAATCTGCTGTTACAGTCAGTGACAAAGAAAGTGCTAATTAGCAGATGAATGCAATTAGTAGTTACCTCAAATGTTTTCAGGTAACTTCTGTTTCTGACATGCACTTGTAGTATATGTCAGCATTTTCGTTTTACACAATGTAAACTCAACAAAGAAAGGTAAAATATTGCAAAAAACCCGAAACCAAAACAACTCGATATTAACGTTAGAGGAAGGGAGGATGCAAACCTCTTCCCAGCTGTGAGGTGCCTACCTCTCCTCTCTGTTCAAGGGATCATGGCCTTGTCTCAGCCTTCAGCTTCTCTTCCCTGAGTCGATCTCCACTCCTCCTGCTAAATCATCATGCTTCCTCAGAAGTCCCTATTCTCCTCACTAACTTAGCAAAAGGCTCACCATTAGGGAATTTTTTTAGAGAATCAGCTGGACCATCTTGATTATAAATTGTTTTTAACTGTAAGGGAGTGTCGTGTCTTCAGAAGTTATCTAGCATACAATCATTGTTATGTGCCCTCAAGTCAACTATGACTCATAGCGATCCTGTCAACAATGGCTCTGAACCTTGCCCTATCCTGAGCTAATCTCACTGCTACTGACATATGTGACCCCATTTCCACAGTCGCAGTGTCAATCCATCTCATCCAGGGTCTTCCTCTCCTGCTCTGTCCCTCCACCTTTCCTGGCAACATGTCCAAAGTATGTTAGATAGACTTTCAAATATTTTCCTCCAAGGAGCAACTTGGTTTCATCCTCTCCAAGACAAACCTGTTTGTTCTCTTGGAAGTTCATGATATGTTCAATGCCGTTCTCCAGCATCATAACTCAAAGACATCAATGATTCTTCTATCATCCTTCATTGTTCAGCTCTCAGATGTATAGAAAGCAATTGAGAAGACTATGGTCTGGGTTAGATGTGCACTTTAGTCTCTTGGCTGACATTGTTGTTATTTAGCACTTTGGAAAAGTCTCTGACAATGAGCCTTCCTAAAGCAGCTGGTCTTTTGATTTCCTGGATGCTGATGCCTATTCATTGTGGATCCAAGCAAAATAAAATTATTAACAACCTCAATCTTTTCTCCATCTATTATTATACTGCCAACTGGCCTGGTGGTGAGAATCTTTTTTTTTTTTTCTTGATGTTGAGGTACAATCCATATTAACGACTGCAGTTCTTGACTTTCTACAGCAGATGTTTTCAAGTCCTCCTCTTCTTCAGCGAGCAAGGTTGTGATAGTCTAAACATACTTATGACTTGCTCTGGCCTCTGTTGCAGTCTTCTCTGTTAAATCATTCTTTGTTGATATATACTATAATACCTTGAATGCCAAAGTTAAAGAATGGATACGAATAACAAATAAGAATTACTGGTTTTGAATTGTGCGTTGGTAAAGAGAGTCGAATATCTCAAGGACTGCCAAAAGAACAAATGTGTACATCTTGGAAGAAGTCCAAGCAGAGAGCTCCTCAGAGACGAGGCTGTTGAAACTTTGTCTCACATACTTTGAGCGTGATGTGAGGATACACCCATCTTTAAAAAACAACAAAAAAAGACATCATACTGAGCAAAGTAGAAGATCATCAAAAGAAAGGAAGAGCCTCAATGAGATGAATGGGATGTGAGTCACCCTGGGCTTCAGGATGGCACAGAGGTGAGGATGGTGCAGCAGAGAGCAAGGTCTCAACCTGTTGTTCATGTGATCGCCATGAGTCGTAATCGCCTTGATGACCCCAATACTAATATATGCTTTGTCTGCTTCAACTAGACTGGAAATACTGTAAGAAGAAAGACTGCTTTTTCATTTTTAGTCCTTAGTATGTTGATGTTGTTATCTGAAGTCACTTGCTAGTATATTATTGGTATTCAGTAAACACTTGGTGACTTGATCTAGAATGTCTCAAGAGCCTAACACAGGGATGGATGGATGGAGGGGATGGATGGGTGGATGGATGGATGGATGGAATGACAGATGGTAAGATGGAATGACTGATGAGTACATACACCATTCATAGATGATTAGACTCAAGGAGCAAGTAGCAAGCATCTCCAGTTTTCTAGATGAAGAGGGTGTTACCTGGGGAGAAGAAAGTGTCTCCTTCAAAGCCAGCACTAACTGAGCTGTAATTTTCACTTTCATAGTGACTTATCTGAATGCAATGGTTCTCAAATCATTGTGTGTCGGTTGTTTTTCTAATAAGGTTTTTTTTTTTTTAACCGTAACTGTCTCTTCTGTATTTCCTTGCATTATCAGTAATTACAGCAAATAGAAAATCCTCAATGTTTCTCAAGAATGTAGAGAGCATACTCAGTTTACTTCCCTTTATTACTACTCATTTACAGAGGAAAAGAGGTCCAGTTGTCTCTTCTTTCTGCTCTTCCCCACATGGTGACAGTGAAGATAAACTATTGGATAACTACTGGGGATATCCTTAGCCTGTGTCTGTGACTTTGGACAAGTGTATCAGAAGCCTTTCTGACTATTTTTCAATTTGGACGTTAGTGGAGATGTTACTTCCCTCAGGAAGGAGCTAGGAAGATGTGAACCCAGGACGAATTAGGAGTCACATAAAGAAAATATACATCAAGAAAGGCACCGACAAAGTATTGCTTTGAGTGTTTCCTCCACCCGAGGATAGCAGCAGTTACTGGTGGCGTTAGATAGAAGTAATAGGAAAAACTCCATGAAGGCTTGGAAGGGAAGGGAAGATAACAGGCATAGGTCAGAGGTCATTAATTGTACAATATATATGTATGAATGATTGTAAAACACAATGTATATGACTTATAAGGAAGCAAATTTTAAGTTAAAAAATATTTATATAAACAGAGGCAGACGGAGAGTTTAAAAAAGCAGTGAAACAGGTAATGAATTCTAAATACTGCTGCTCAAACTGACATCAGTGATCCTCAATAATTTTGAGAGGTCCCTGACTACAGACTTTGCCGGTGCAAAATATCTCCTGATCTCCTGCCTGCTGCCATCAAGGGTATTGATTGTTGATCCACATACGATGAAGTTATTGATTGTGTCAATCTTTTCTCCATCTATCATGATGCTACCTGTTGGTCCAGTGGTGAGAATTTTTGTTTTCTTGACACTGAGATGCAATCCATATTGAAGGGTATAGTCTTTGATCTTCTGCAGCAAGCACTTCAAGTCCCCCTCACTTTCAGCAAGCAGGTTGTGTCATCTGCATAGCAAAGGTTATTGATGAGTTTTCCCCCAGGCCTGGTGCCATATTCCTCCTTGTAATGTGCAACTTCTCAGATAATTTGCTCAGCATGCGTATTGGATAGGTATGGAGAAAGGATGCAGTCTTAATGCACACCATCCTTAATTTTAAACCATGTTGTGTTCCCTTGTTCTGTTCACACACCTCTCTCTTGGTCTTGCTATAGGTCTTGCATGAGTACAGTTAAATGTTCTGGGATTCCCATTCTTCTCAATAGTAGCCACCATTTGTTATGATCCACATAGTCAAATGCCTTAGCATAGTCACTAAAGCACAAATAGGCATTCTTCTGATGTCCTTGCTTTCAGCCAAGATTCAGCTGACCTCAACAGTGATAACAACCCTGGTGCCACAGCTGGTTCTTTTTTTTGCTATGTTTTCTTTTTTTTTTAAATTAAATTTTATTAGTTTTAATGAACATTTACAGAGATTTTGGGTTTTCATTCATTCATTGTTGCACTGTTTTCTCCACCCTCATCCCCAGTTTGTTCTTTTTTCCCCCCCCCATGTCTGTTTTAATTGTCCAATTGCCACAGTGCTTGTCAAAGCCAGTTCTGATTAATCTCCTTTGTCAGTGTGTCCTTTGCCATTCCCTATCACTCCTCCCTGAGAGAGACTTCACCCTGATTCATAAGGAAAAGGGGATGGCGTATTCTCTTAGCTACTTCCTGCTGAAAAGGGACGCTGTGGGTTTCAGGGTGAATGTCTTCTCTCACTACTCCAAAGGGCCCCCTTGGCAGTAGGAAACACATAGACTATTATGGAGATTGATTTTGGAATTTAGATGCACTGTTATCAATTGTGCTTAGCCGTACATGTTCATATCCTTGAGGATGTATCATGGAAGTGTTGCAGCCTAGAAGATACAAATTTAACTAACAAGTTAAAAGTGCATGAGTCAAAAATTGAAAAGCAATAATATTCTGAGTAGAGGTTCTAATAGTGGCACAAATCAAGTTACAGAGGTAAGGTGGTTCCATTGCCATCCTTACTCTAACTTAATTCTTTTTTTTTTATTTAAATTTGTTATTAATGTCAGTGAAAATTTACAGAGGCTTTGGATTTCCATTCATTCATTGTTGTAGATTTGTCCCTTCCCAAGGCTCCCCCCCACCAGACATTACCCTCTTGGAAAAGTAAAAGAAAAGATTCTTTCATTATTTTACAAACCCTCCCCCAGGTCCACTCCACTATGTAGCCATCGCTCTAGACTCCTGTCATGACAGAAATACCTAATCACATATCTCTTTTAAACAGTTTTCTCCCTTCTCTGTTTCAGAGCAGCATACATTATTGAACCCATCTTACTCAGTCCCTCCCCAACCTCCAGGAACAGTCCCATTCTACAACAGTGGCACCATGCAATATTTGTCCCTTTGTGACTGAGACATTTCACTCAGCATAATGTTCTCCAGAGTCAACCATTTTGAGTAATATTGCATGAGTTCCTTGTTTTTTAATGCAGCATAATATTCCATTGTGCGAATATACCACAGCTTCTCTAGCCATTCGTTTGTTGATGGGCACTTAGGTTGTTTCCAGCTCCTTACTATTGTGAACAAAGCTGCAATAAACATGGGTGTGCATATATCTGCTTGGATGTCAGCTATGGTCTCTTCAGGGTATATTCCCAGTAGTGGTATTGCGGGGTCAAATGGTATCTCTATTTGCAACTTTTTGAGAAAGCACCATACCGCCTTCCACAGGGGTTGCACCATTTTACACTCCCACCAACAGTGAATCAGGGTTCCAGTTTCTCCACAACCTCGCCAGCATTTATTGCTTGCTGTTCTGTTAAATTTTGCTATTTTGACTGGGGTGAGATGATATCTCATAGTTGTTTTCACAGCTGGTTCTTAATCCAGTTTAAACTTCTGGTCATTCTCTGCCTGTAATGTTCTAACCATTTTTAAAATTATCTTCAGCCCTATTTTTCTTGCATGTAATATTATTTCATAATTTCCACATTCTGTTGGCTCACCTTCTTGGAAATGTCTTCCAATCAGCTGTCCTGGTCAAAACTGATGTCAGTTTGAGAAAGGTGCACTTGATTCAGGTCGTTTCAATCACTTGCTATGTGTCTGAGAGCTGCCAATGACTAAGGATGACAGAAGAATTGATACCTTTGAGCTGTGATGCTGGAGAAGAGTAGAGTACTCAATGTCTCATGGACTCCCAAAAGAACAAACAGATATGTCTTGGAGAAGGTTCAGCCAGAGTGCTCCTGGGAATCAAAGATGATAAAGCTTCATCTCACATACGTTGAGCTTATTGCTAGGTATAGTCTGTTTCCCGGAAGGGGACATCATTCTTGGAAATGTGGAGGAATGCCAATGGAGAGGAGACTATCAACTGGATGGATTGACATAGTCACAACAGCAATAGGCTCAAGTATATCGGCTTGTGAGGATGGCACAGTGAGTTCTTCCGTGGTGGACAAGGTTGGGAACTGCTGTTCATAGGTTGGCTATGAGTCAGACTCAGCTCGGTGGCACCTCACCACAAGGACGGCATCAGCAAGCACTCTGCCAAGAAGTTCTGCTGCAGGAGGCAGTTACGATGGTTCTAATTCATCAGCTTCCCTAAGGGAAGAAGATTGCTAGTCTCTTATATCATTCTGGGAAAGGTCGAGGGTCAGAGAAAAGAGAAAGACTTTCAACAGGACAAGTTGGCATAGTGAGTGCACCATTGGACTGGAGCATTCCAGAGACGTCAGGATCCTGCAGTTGAGGGCAAGGTTCTAATCTGGAGTTCACTGGTTGCTTTGAACTGTAGTCAGCACCACAGCATCTAACATCTTCTTTCCTTAATCCTTTATCATCCCCACATGCAAAAAAAAATATTAATAGGATAAGGATGGAGCTAGGGAAGGTGACAAAGCAAATCTCCTTCCAAAATGAGGAGGAAAAAAATGCCACCCAAAATTTTCAAATCTCTGTTTTTACAGGATTGGGAATTTACATTTTTGCCAAAACGAGTCTAAATTCAATGGCAAACATAAGGTGTTAAATCTGTTGGGCGAGGAACACATTACCTGTATAAATTAGATGTGTTTGGGGGAGATATTCATTCTTTCAAGTTGCTAGAACAAATTGCATGCATTGGAACAATTCTTTCCCAAAAGCTAGAGGCCAAAAAGAGACAACACATTTTCTAAAGTCACTGTATCTAATTGAAGGTACAGTTTGCAAATAATCATTGATCAAGGGCCAGTTGAAACACTCTTCTGTTCAATGTACACATTTCACACAGAAACTAGAATATGATTGCATCCTGCCCTCCAGCAGTTTGTAACCCAGGTAGACCACAGTGTCCACATTTCAGAAGGACTGAAGGGCTAGACACACTTTCAGAAGAAAATTAAGCCCATGATAAAACATAATATATTCACTTGCCACACTGGAAAAGAAAATAAAGCCTCAGTGTCAGAAACAAGACCAAACTGGTCTCTTCAACTGAGGGGAGTTGAGTACAGCAGGGATATCCGATGGGTTGGAGCAAGATTTGATCCGCTGCTCAGTGAAAGTCTGAACCTGCAGGAGGGGGCTCCAGAGATTTCAAATGGGGGGGGATCAAGCAACCAGGTGTGCAGCTCAGAATGAACAAGAACCTGGTGTCGGGAAGTTTTTCACCCGCTGAGGGAGCTGAAAGAATTCACAATCACTTGCACTGCAGTGTTAACCAAATGCGAGCTCTCACATACAAACACATTTCTCGGGCTTTTTAAAAATTCAGATTCATATTCTGCAGGGCAAGCCAGGTACCTGCTTTTCTAATCACCCCTGCCTGATGCTGTTCCTTCAGGTCTGGGGGCCAGAGGATGAACAAACGGTAGAGTTTGCAGTAGGAATGGGGATGTGTAACAAGCAGTGCTGAATTCTGATGGGGTAGACTTCAAAAGAAGGAAACCTAGAGCTGGATTGTGAGGGGGGGAAAATATAAGCCGGTGAGACTTGAATTTCACAATGACGTTTGGAAAAGTAGCTGGGTGGAAAACCAGGTTTCATTCATATTGAGACTCAATGGCCCCCACAGGAAAATACCCACCCCTGGAAGTTCTCCTATTAATTTGATCACCAGTTAAAATATCAGAAGTAGCAGCAGTGAAAATTGAAAGGCCATGGGCATTTCTGCTTCAGAATAACATCCCCCAGATGCTAGTAATAGCATGTTTCCATGTCACTTTCAAGTGCAGTCTGTTATTCAAGGACAATGTGAATACCAAATTTTCATATATACTTCCTCTTCTCTGAATCGGCAAGCCCAGGGTGTTCCTTCTATTGGGTTTATATTTTACTTGCCTGATGTGGAAGGCAAGCCTTCTTTTCCTTGAGTCAAGCACAAAGGACCTGTTTCAAGATAAGAGCGAGTGGCAGGCTTGCAGACACCTTAAATCATGCAGCAGGTGCTGGCCCGCGTACCTCCTTCATTCGAGCCATAGCTAGTCGCCTCTCTCTCACGGCAGCTGGCCCGTGCTGAGCACTGTCCACCTTTACTGAAGCTAATTGGAGATGTTCCTCACGGCTCTGCCTCCACTGGTACAACCAGAGAGGAGGCGATTTGGATGCCGGAAGACCACTTTGGTCTTTTTTATGGCCACATCCCTTACTGGCCTACCAGTCACGGATAGAGCACAGCATCCGGGCAACAGGGTCCTGAGCCAGACATGAGCCTGCAAAGGACACCACTAGAGCGAGGGCTACGCCTGCAATTGGCTGAACGAGAAGTGCTCTGTGGGAGGGGAGGAAGAGCAGGCGTTCTCCGAAGGGAGCTCGCTGGTATCATTGGAATTTGTGACTAAATGGAATTGTAGTAAATCTGACTGCAGATTAAGGGTGTGTGTGTGTGTGTGTTTGAGTGAAGAGTGTGTGTGTTTGAGTGAAGTGTGTGTGTTTGAGTGAAGAGTGTGTGTTTGAGTGAAGTGTGTGTGTGAGTGAAGTGTGTGTGTGTGTGTTTGAATGAAGAGTGTGTGTGTTTGAAGTGTGTGTGTGTGTTTGAGTGAAGTGTGTGTGTGTTTGAAGTGTGTGTGTGTGTGTTTGAGTGAAGTGTGTGTGTGTTTGAGTGAAGTTTGTGTGTGTTTGAGTGAATGTGTGTGTGTGTTTGAAGAGTGTGTGTTTGAGTGAAGTGTGTGTTTGAGTGAAGTGTGTGTGTTTGAGTGAAGTGTGTGTGTTTGAGTGAAGTGTGTGTGTTTGTGAGTGAAGTGTGTGTGTGTGAGTGAAGTGTGTGTGTGTTTGAGTGAATGTGTGTGTGTGTGTTTGAAGAGTGTGTGTTTGAGTGAAGAGTGTGTGTGTTTGAGTGAAGAGTGTGTGTGTTTGAGTGAAGTGTGTGTGTGTGTTTGAGTGAAGTGTGTGTGTGTGTGAGTGAAGTGTGTGTGTGGGTGAGTGAATGTGTGTGTGTGTGTTTGAAGAGTGTGTGTTTG